>NC_138243.1:31485950-31583450 GCF_964197995.2 Scardinius erythrophthalmus
TACCCAACAGTATGCAAATATATAAAACCATAATAAATAAAAACTTGATAATTTACAGCTGTGTACAACTATTTTCCTTGGAACAAATAAATTATTTGTACAAACTTATAGCTGTTGGTGAGAAATAATAATTATTTTATTTATAATTGTTATGCTTAAATGAAAATATTCTGACAGTGAGACTTGTTAACCACAGGCTCCCACTGTATAAAAAATGCCTAAACACAAGTTAAAAACTATACGCACCTTTACAAAGAAACTGACATAATTTCATAACAAGCATTAAATATATATTCCTCAACCCACCTAATAAATCTAATGCAATATAAATCACTATATTTACTATTATACTATAAAATATTATAGTATATATTTACTATATTTATTTATTACTACATAGTATTCAATATAAATATTGCACATTTCTGCCCAACCATGGTAAATTACTACAGTAAATGTGGTAAATGTTTGTAAGGGTGATTAGGGGATTAAAAGTCTTCTAATTTCGTTCATGCCACAATGTTTCTCCTGCTTTCCTCATCAGTCTTGTTGGGAATGTTGAGGCTGTTTCATCCGATTTAATACTAATTAAATCATCGAGTGATTTGTGGTTTGTAACAGAGAGGTTTCTGTCGAACTGAAACGCTTCCACTGGTTATCGCAACACTGTTTAATATAGTGTCCGGGACCGGGAGTAAACGCAACTCCGCGCTGGGCCGTGTTTAAACAACTAGTGAAACAACTGAAAACATCGCTATTAGTTGTTACTGTACTGAACGAGAAACCGCTTCAGATGATTCAGTGACGGAGCGGTCCGAATGAATCCGAATAGTTTTAGACCGTTATGAAAGCGCGTTTAGAATCGAACCAAAAGAATGATTCTTTCACGAATGATTGGTAGCCTATCGCTGGTTCAGTCGACATAAATTCGGGACACATAATAACTGCTGAAATATTCACACGTAAAACGTTTCTAAGGTCAATCGGAGCGAAAAGAGGAGGAGGGAGGTTGGTGCCGTCGGGCCGCATGGAGATGATTGGCGGGCCGCATGTGGCCCGCGGGCCGCCAATTGAATAGCCCTGCCATATAGTATTTGAGAGGATGTGCTTTAAAGCAACACTAAGGAAGATTTTTTACCTTAAAGGGGTGGTATAATGCCCTTTTCACAAGATGTAAAATAAGTCTCTGATGTCCCCAGAGTGTGTGTGTGAAGGTTTAGCTCAAAATACCCCACAGATATTTTTATAGCATGTTAAAATTGTCACTTTTTGAGGGTGAGCAAAAACGCACCATTTTTGTGTGTGTCCCTTTAAATACAAATGAGCTGCTGCTCCCGGCACAGGGGGCGGAGCTTCAACAGCTCTACCTCACATAGACATGCACTGGAAATGTCAATGTTTATGTTTAAACCGGAGTCAGACAATGATGGAGAGACTCAAGAAGAAGTGACAACATGTAGAAGCAACAGGACATTCGTTAGTTGATGAGTTTATGAAGCTTATGTGTAGTTATCTTCTAGTCATTTATTAGCATATTCTATCATGATAATCTATAAATCGTGTTCAGGGGGCGGGGTTTATGTAAATTATAGGGTTAGTGATGTCACTAACCTGGGAGGAATGTGGTGTAGTCTCTACCAGCCGTTTGTAGTCCTTAAATAACGATTTCTTTAAAAGCAAATATCTCCCTTTGCTTTGAACTTTGAGCGTTGTAACTTTGCAGATGTTGTTTATGCTCAAACAGCAACATTACACACTAACTAAAGTTAGAAAAGTCAAATCATAATCAACCACCCCTTTAAAATAATATTTCCAAAATCGTTCCAGTGGTTTATCAAGTCGTAACAGGGTGAACGGCACTTCTGCCTCCGCTTTGCGGTCATTTATCTGCTATAACCACACTATGTAAGATTGCCAGATCGGGTCGCGTTTCTGTAGTTCTAATGAGACATAAGAAAACTACAAATTTGGCTTGCTTTATGTTAAGCGTTACAATAGTCATTATTTTGTTTGAATTCGTTTCTGATGTCGCAATACATCATACTTTCATGAAATCATGCAACACCTTGTCTGCGGACATCGTTCATCCCAAAGCCGGAGCTGGATAAACAGCGAGCGTGCGACGGTAGGCTAAATGATTTACAACAGCGGTAATGGACAATTCCGCTTCCAACCTGTAGGGCGACCCAAGAGGAAAAGTTCCTTGGTGTTGCTTTAAGAGCTTTGGTATCTTATCTGGACCTGGTGTCTTGCTGTTCTTGGAGAGCTTGATGGCTTTTCTAATCTCTGTTTTGATTGGCCGTCTGCAGTCAGCTGACAGGGGGACTTCTGCAGGTCGCATGTTTGCTCTGGTTGGTTCAGCAGGTCCGAGAAGTGCTCGACCCACCTCTTCATTTGTTCTTCTTGTGTATTTAGTGTCCTTCCTCCCTTATCTTTAACTGGGAGGTTCCCTGTCTGGTATTTTCTGTTCAGGAGTCGGATGTTGTCAGAGCTTTGCAGCTTCCTCCGTCTCTTATCTCTCCTAGCACTCCTTTCCCCTCCCGGTCTGCTCCGCTATATGCTTCCCCAGCTCCTTTAATACCTCCTTTAGTTTCTTCCTTTCCTCTATTCTGATCAGGGTGTCAGGTGAGAGCCATTCCCGGTGTTTTCTTTTCTCAGGCCGAACTGATGCGTCACACGCTCCTATGAACGCTTTACTTGCTGCCAGTGGTTTTCTATTGTTCTGGGTTCCTCCTCCATTTCTTGTAGAGCTGTAAAGCGGTTTCTACGCTCTATTTGGAAGTCTGCTTGTTTATCTTTGATGGACACATTGTAGAGCTTGAAGGTTGAAGTTGAAGGTCCTCTTCCTCCCAATTCTAAGGTGTGTGATATATATCGTTCAGTGTTTCTGTAATCAAAATTTGACCTTTAGGCGGGGGATTGGCCTACCCATTCTCAGTCTGTTCCCTCTCCCGAGACCAGTTTGCCGAGGGAGACCTTACCAGGAGCACGAAGCTCCAGACAACACAGCTCTCAGGTTCACCGGGACACACAAACTTCTCCACCACGATCAGGTGATGGGTCTAGAAGAGGTGCTTTGGCAACTAACTGAAATTAAAGCTACACTGTGTAAGTTTTTAAGTTGATTCTTAACAAAAAACACTTTGTTCTTTCAAAATGATATGTGCTCATTAATGTGTAATTGCTTCTACCAACTAATCAAGTATTCTCGTAAGCGTAGAATCTGCCATTTAGAATTCATACGAGCGAGTCGCTCGAATGGCGGCAGCCATGTTGCGCCTCCATCTTGAAAATACATGAGCCAAAGAGGGACATACCTGGAAATTCAAGCTTTGCCTTTCGCGCTTTACACTCAGTGGCACCGTGACGAATGCGAGGGGGAGATTACTCGCGACTGCCGGCAGATTTGAAATAATACGGCCACCGTAGGAGTTAAAACGCCCTCGGAATGGGAGGGGCTACAAAGTAATATTCAGCTGGTAGTCATAAACAATTTCACCGCTAGATGGGAGAAAATCCTACACAGTGTAGCTTTAAATAATTTTAGGATGAAGCATTACAATTTTATGAAACTAAAAGTAATAAAATAAAATAAATTAAAGCTAAATAGAAATATAAAAAAAATGACAAAAGCCTATTAAAGGTGAACTAAGTAACTTTTTTACCTTAACTGAACAGCTTCAGAGTCATTGGAATGGTTATATTACTTATTTCAGGTTGAATGGTGGTCGTTTCGCACCCCCCTGGTGCCCGTGAGCGGAAAATTCGCACTTGCAACTTTGAGCCGGCGGGCCGCCGGCCGCCGCGGCAGGAAGTATCGCGTGATATCAGGTCTCGCGATTTAAACAATTGCTTTACGGCCAAAAGAAATCTGCTCAAATACTGTCATTATTGCACTCCCTCACGCTGTCCGAACCCGAAGGAAGAAGACGTTTTAAAGAATGCCCCATCTGCTTTGATGTCGTTGATCTATAGCCTCTGGTGTCTGAGAATCGCCAACGAGTTTTTACAACAGTAGGGTCAAATATCTATTCCGAAGCTGTGGGGGGAGCTCTAGAGAGAAACCTGCGAGCAAAAAGCGAGAATACAGCGAAGAAATCCCGAAGCTACTGAGTGCTGCTTTAAAAAATTATTAAACTTAAATTAAATTAAAACCTTAAAATCTAAAAAAAAAGCTGATGTAATTGTTTAGTATATAAATGATATGGGCTGCGTTTCCCAATAATGCTGTGTCTTAGCGTGCTACGGAGACTCTTAAGGTGTAACCAAGCGGGAAGGAAGTCGACCGGAAGTTGAAGCCGGCCGCGTGCCACCATCTTGTAGCAGAACTTCACCTGCTGTTAGCATCCCATTGACTCCCATTCATTTTGGCGTCACTTTGACAGCGCATAACTTTACATCTGAGGCGTTTGAAGACTCCATTTGTCCATTATTTATTTCTAAAGAAACACGACAATGTATAAAATGCTCCATTACCTTGTAGCTTATGTTATGGTCCCGTAGAAGCAGTTTTTGTAAAAGTAGGCTAACGATTGCGTCATAACACGCGACTCTCTGTCGCACAGTAGAGAGATTACCGTATGGACAGGAGGAGAAGCTCGCAGGCGATCGGGGGGACGTGGAGGCAAAATGACAATATAATTACAGGGTTGCCAACTCTCACGCATCTGGCGTGACAGTCACGCATTCAGCCTCAATCTCACGCTCTCACGCTTAACAAAGAAATCTCACGCTAAATTAGACATTCTTCTGTGCTGTATTTTTTTTCACTCGTGTGCACTAAATTTCAGAATTACTATAAACAATTCAGGCTCTTAACTACTGGATGGACCACTATTTATGGCGCAAATTAGTTAAAATCTCCCGGAATCTAGAGCGAGCACGCATGCGAGACAGAAACTGTAGCGCACGCACGGCGTACGGCAGCGTTGAGCATTGTAGCCAATCACTGACATGTCTGTTGAACGCATTGGCCAATCAGAGGCGTTTAAATGAGTCGCTGTCCTGAAGATGTGTTTTGCGCGAGCTCACCGAGTTCTACACTTTCGCAAACCAGTCATTATTATTGCCTATAAACTTAAGATGCAAATAAAAGATTCACTGCAATGTATTTGATATTCTTGATGCTGTTCTGATGCGCTCCATTACGCACCGCTCTGTTTGGTGTTAGGATGACTAAAAGTTCAGCGGTCTAGCTCTTCAATGTCAGAATGATTAAAGAAGTGAACGAATGCCTGGCAAAATGTAAGTGGAAAACATTTAATATTTGACTGTTTTACAATAGAAATGTTCAACTACCGACAGTATCCGGTGACGCGAATTACTCAAATTTTTATTTATTTACGTTACTAAATTTAGCCTTTTTGAATTGAAAATATGCTATAATTTCTTTGATGTTATTTGCAAATAGTTACAATTATTTCACTAATACAATAAGCTTTTTTTTCTTTACTCCCTTAAATCGCTTTTATAATTAATTCCTTTAAATAAAAATACCCCAAAAAAATTGGGTTGGAGTACCCCCCCCCCCATTGAAATATATCCCCCCCCCCCCCCGTTGGAGAAGTGTCACTCCGAGCTAAACTCAAAAGTTGGCAACCCTGTAATTAATCAGAATACCTAGCAAAAGCTTCTCCTGCTCCTGCTCATGGACAGCTCCTACTCACACTCTTCGTCTCTGCAAGTTTCGGAAGGGAATGATTCAGATTTCTCTCGGTACCGCTACTAGAAGACAGACGAGTTGCTCACGTCACATCTACGTCGTCAAGCTCAGTTTGAGTCGGTTTGAGTCTGCGCGTCAGGAACGGAAGTCCTAAAAAATCGCTAAAAATGGGCTTCACTTGTCTCAATTGAGTTCCAATGAGATGGCTCTGTCCACTTCTTATACTGTCTATGGGTGTAACTTAACTAAAGGTGTACTATTGCTAGACGTGTTCCCCGAACTATACCTTAGGAAGCCGCTTAAGATATCCCTTCTTACGTGCGACGTTACCCGGCGCTGTCCGTGGCGATGCCGCTGAATCTGCTGATATCGACGGCTCGAGAATCAACTATTCTCTCGTGCAGGGGCTGTTTATGTGAGAAAGCGCTGTTCTTTATAATAGAAGCACTTCAGAAATAGTTAAAATTGCATTTATTAGGACTCATGGGATATTATAAAAAATAATCCAAACTATAATAGCCTATATTTTTAAACTGTATCATATATTGCTGCCATAATAACCATTTCAGATTTTTATGTGCTTTCTTCTCTTTCCCATTTTTGTTCGCTGAGGTGGAGCTGCGATGAAATATTGTTCTTGTAAATACTTTCCAGCATTTCAGTAATAAAAGTGTACATCTTACGTACGGTGCTCGGGAGTGATCAGAGAGGATTTAAACAGTGGATTTTGAATCTCTTCTTGTAAACTCAGAGATGTGGATTCAGACGGCAATTAAATGACCAAACGACCTGTTTGTCAAAAAACAGGTACTAATTTGGACAGGGATTTTTACGCGGGTTGGGTGAGAAAAAACACTGATATTATGGATTCGGACGGCACTAAAATCACCGACTCACCGCTGTAAATGTTTAAAATACCACACAAGTCCACGAGAAACAATATTAGCATCCGAATAGGACTTAGCTGACAGTAGCCTATGCTTTCACTGGCCTTTAAAAGCACTCTTTAATTAAATTAATAATATAATATATATGATAATATAATAAAAAATCTAACAACAGTGTAGAATCAGTGTAATGACAATTTTATTCTTTGCATGAAAACACTTGAATTAGCCTAAATGAACACTGTCTGTGTGTATTAAAACTGTGTGTATATAGACCTGCAACAGTGATGAGGTAAAGCTAAGAGCGGTCCAGACCAACCTTCCGAACGCATGACTTACAGAAGGAATACTTAACTAAGAACGTTTCGGGAAACACGTTCTCGATAAGGTACAGCTTAAGGTGTAACTTAAGAACGACGTAGCGTTAAGAAGGTTTCGGGAAACTCAGCCCTGATAAACTGCTGGTTTAGTTCAGTGTAATTGTGTGATACGCAGATCTGACCAGCAGGAGGCGTGCGTCTCAGTTCCCATGATGCCTCTGTGTTTGGCCTGCAGTGTGTGTGTGTGTGTGTGTGTGTGTGTGTGTGTGTGTGTGTGTGTGTGTGTGTGTGTGTGTGTGTGTGTGTTGGTTTCAGATGGACTCAAACCTTTCATCGGCAGACTCCTCCTGGGTAGATCCAGACTCTTCTTCTCTACGGCTCCGTGTCGTTTACCTGCGAATCACAGCACACACATCAGCATCTGTGTGTGTGTGTGTGTGTGTGAGAGAGAGTATGTGAGTGTGTGTGTGTGTGTGTGGGAGCAGCAGTGGGCGGTGAGTAGGAGCACTCTGGATTTAATGGAGTGTGTGTATGTGTGTGTGTGTGTGTGTGTGTGTGTGTGTGTGTGTGTGTGTGTGTGTGTGTGTGTGTGTGTGTGACTGACTCTCAGTAACAGTGAAGGATTCGACACTTACACTGATGGAACCATTCGTCTGCAGCATGAAACACAAAACACACACATTTACACACGATCACAATCCGAGGGAATAAGACCTACAACCTTTACTGTATTTTAAACATATTTAATATGGAAACAGGCATTTACACGTTAAAAACAATAACTTTTGTTATTGCTTTTTATTACATGGCTTGGTTGAATTCTAATGTAGAATGCGCTGTGAAGTATAACACGCCGTTGCCATGGAGAACAGAGCGTTGCTATGGACGCAGGATTCTAACCGTAGAGACGGAACGGACTATTTTCTTTATCGGAAGCAATACAATCGTTTTTAAATCAATAAACTCCTTTTTAAATCAATATTTTGTGTCAGATTATTGATTTATTTGGTGGGTAGCCGTGTAATAAGCGGGATAATGTAGAGCGAGGCGGTTGCTATAGTGAACACAACCCTTCAGGCTGACTCAAGACCCCGACGCGAGCTGATCAACCGCCTCGCTCTACATGATCCCTTACTTAAGGAAATTTATACTTTTATTAATCAAGGATGAATTCAATTGATCAAAAGAGAAAGTAAAGACATTAATAATGTTACAAAAGATTCAATTAATTCATATTTTTTAAATAAAAAATATTTCAAATAAACACTGTTCTTTTGAACATTCTATTCATCAAAGAATCCTGATACATAAAATGTATCTCAGTTTCAACACAAATATGAATTGTTTTTAATATTGATAATAATCATAAATGTTTCTTGATCATCAAATCCTCATATTAGAGTGATTTCTGATCATGTGACACTGAAGACTGGAGTAATGATGCTGAACATTCAGCTTTGATCACAGGAATAAATTACACTTTACTAGATATTCACATAGAAAACTAATATTTCACTGTTTTTACTGTATTTGTGATCAAATAATTTACAAATAATACAAATAAACGCAGCGTTGTTGCGCAGAAGAGACTCTTTCAGAAACATTAACATGATTTTAGAAGCATGACCTTGTGACTAAATCTGGTCTACATGATTTTGATTAAATATTCCGAAGACACTCTTTGTTTTTAATGCAATTACATCAGAAGTAACAGTAATTAAATGACATAATTAAGAGTAACTCTCTTTTTTCAAGGGAAAAGTAATTCGACTCCAGTAATTAATGGCAGAGTAATGAGTTCTAATGACCTTTGCTGGTGCGTCCAGTGAAGCAGTCCCTCTTCTTATGATGACCCCCTGACCTCGCGCTGTGATTGGCCGCTTGGACGTGGAACTTCTCGGCTCCGGGAACCTCCTTGTGCACGTGATAGGACAGATTACGCAAGATACACACACAGTTCTCCACCGACTGCAGGAGAGAAACACACACGCGAGATCAGAGGACACACTACACACAACCAACAGCACACACAGATCATTAACACACACCGCATCACAGAGCAGGAAAATAAACTTAGATTACATTATGAATAATGATACATGATAATAATAATAACATGATTATTATAGTAAATTAAAATAAAAAACTAAATACTACAACAAATAATAATAACGCTATAAATTATTATTATTTAATTAAACTAAATAGTATTAATAATAATTATGATTATTATTAAATTAATCTAAACACTACTAATAATAATAGAAATATAACTATTATTAAATAAAATAAAATGTACTTTAATAATATCAAATATAATAATAAAATAATTACTATGATTATGATTATTAATATTATTTAATTTAAACTTTAAATTTTTAATTTAATATTATTTAAAAGAATAATAATAATTATAATTATTTTATAATGTTGTAGTGAGTCATTACTAAATTATTATTATTATTGTTTAATTTCAGTTGAATAATTATATTAAATAATAAATAAATTAAACTGTATTAATAATACTTATAATAATAGTAATAATAGCAATAATTATTATAATTTATTACTATTGTTGTTGCTGTTTTGAATTATTACGTTTAATTTTTATTTAATAATAATAATAATAATAATAATAATATTAAATTAAGCTGAATTAATAATAATATTAATAATAATAATTACTATTAAATTAAACTAAATATTAATCATATTAATATTTATAATTATTATAGTAAGATTTTATTTAATTCTTTTTATTTTTTCATTTTACATCTTAAAGGGATAGTGCACTTTGAAATAAAATTTTGGTATGTTTTAGCTTACCTCAAGGGCATCCAAGATGTAGGTGTCTTTTTTTCCGCAGTAGTTTCAATTTGGATATTTTTAGCTCAAACCGTTCTTGTCTGTCAGTCATATAATGCAGGTCTATGGTCACTGTCTCAAAACACAAGCACAGAGCAGTATTTATATCGTTGTTATCTCTTGAAAACAGCACACGTCTAAATGATCTGACGGCGCGGGCGGGTATAGATGTATACACTAGATGTCATCTTGGCTACTGCAGTTCATTGGAACGAAACCGTAGCCAAGCGACATCTATGTATACATCTATACCCGCCCGCGCCGTCAGATCATTTAGACGTGTGATGTGTTACAAGAGGTAAAAACGATATAAATACTGTTCGTTTTCTCACACAAACCGCTCGTTTCGTGTCTTAGGCCATCAATGTGTACTTACGATGGGGAATTGTTTCATTTGGACGATGGGGAATTGTTTAATTTGGACTCTGTGCTTGTGTTTTGAGACAGTGACCATCGACCTGCATTATATGACTGACAGACAAGAACGGTTTGACCTAAACATATCCAAATGAAACTACTGCGGAAACAAAGACACCTACATCTTGGATGCCCTTGAGGTAAGCTAAAACATACCAAAAATTTATTTCAAAGTGAACTATCCCTTTAATATTAAAGGAGAACTTGGTAGCTTTTTTAACTTAATAAAACTGTCTAGAAATCATTTGGATGGTTAAAGGGGTCATATAATGGTACATGCACTTTTACAAGTTGATTGCACTGAAATGTCTGTTGGCAGTGCCTGTACACAACCATCCTATCATGATAAAAATCCATCCAGTGGTTTTGTTTTAATCTCCTTATATGTTTGACCATCTCTGAAATCAAGCCGTTCGATATTGTGACGTCATAAGATCGTACGCCCCTCCCGCTATTGTGATTGACAGCCGTGTTTCAACACAAGACCCGCCCTGAGCGAGCTGTGACAGCCGTCGTCATACTAGTCCGCCATTGTTGATATGCTGGAGCAGAATGGCGTCTAAGCGATTGTGGTGTTCTGTTCTTAGATGTAATAAGGAACACAGCAGTCATTTGGATGTTCCTAAATCCGAGCCGTTATAGATGCAGTGGCTGAGTTTTGTTTTTGAAGCGATATGCCCAAAGGATTGACGCGGGGATTCCCTCACGGGGATTCCCCACGATCGTCTGTGCTTTCATGTTTGCGCGAAATTTTCTTTGCGAAATTTGCAAACCTTGCTGCAGGCTTCACGATGAATGCGTCTAAGGTTTACACTCAGGGTTAGTATTGTATTACGGCATGTTTTCTATGTACGACGTTCTCAATATAATTCATAATCCCACGTTTATAACGAATAACACGTGGTTATTGTGTTAGATACGGTCAGAGAATGTCTAATACGGTGTACCCACAGAACAGAGGGGCGGGGTGAGCAAAGCTCATTATCATTTAAAGACACATGCACTGAAACGGCGTGCTGAAAACAGAGCTGTTTTTGACCAGGTAAAATTAGTGTTTTCTTACAATACTAATGAGAATTTTTAATTAAAGTATATTACAAACTTTTAATTTAGACCCTAAAGAATCATATTAGCTTGTACAAAAATGGCATTATATGACCCCTTTAAACAACCTGTTCTGGTGATATTGGTGACTTTCCCCGCTCCCCCCAGCATTCCCAGGCGGAAAACCAACCTTGCAACTTGTTCACTACCGTCCCGGCAAGATAGAAATTGGAAGTCTCGTGAGAAGCGAGAACTAGAACGAGAACGAGCGCGAAACACAAATTGCTTTATGGCAATTCGACATAAACACACACGCATGCATGATGTATTACCAGATTACCCACCTCGGTAGACAAAGCTCCACACGATACAGTTGGCTTGCTCCGATCAAAACAAACGCACATAAGCAGCGGTAGAGAGAGGGAGGAGGCTGCCGCAAGTGAGTTTTTTACGACTGTGTTGTGAAATATACGCCCAACCACAGCTGTAGGGGGAGCTCGTGGGGAAAACATGCGACAACAAAAGGGAAAATCAGCGAAGAAGTGACTAGAGTTCGCTAGAGTTGCCGAGTTCTCCTTTAAATTAAAACTGAAACTGAAATAATAATAATAGTAATATTAATTATTATTATTATTATTATTGCTATTACTATTAAAGTAAATAATCATTATAATTGTTATTGATTTTACCTTATAATATTAAATTAAAATTAAACTGAATTAATTATTTAATTATTTATTTAATTAATCAATTATAATGAGTTTATAGCTTAGCATCGTGGGCACAACTGGAGTCACATGTGCAAAACTCTAACTCCAGTCTACACAGCAGCAGTTCATGTGGACCAAACTCTAGTTCGTTTTTCATTGCTTGAACACAGTTTTCCAAACTCTACACACTTATCCCATGACTTTACCCACAACCTGCACAACACTGTGGATTTACAGCACTTTGTTCAAATGCTAACACACTGCTGTCAAAACTGTGAACCACACACTCAGAACAGAATAGAGTTCAGCCTTGTGCCTTTCAGACACTGCTGACGGCCATTTCAGCTGAGAGGCTAAGCAGGTGTCTTGTTTTAGACTTGTTGACTAAAACACACACACACACACATACACATATATATATATATATATATATATAGGTAGAGCTCAGAAAGACTAATTTTGGAAATGGAACAAGGAAGACGGGTTTTGATGGGAACTGATGTTGATGAACACCTGTGGCCTGATGCTAGAGAGAGGCAGGATTAGCCCACAATTATTTGTTCGAATTACAGTATGTACTTTTAGTTTCTACCTTTTTTTTCTCATTACTGTAATTCCGTAAATTACTACAGACTATTGAAGCAAACTGCTAATTTTCATTTACCTTAAAGAATTATGTTCTAAAAATTTAGAGTTTTGCACATGTCGCTCCAGTTGTGCCCACTGTCGTTTAGCAATCGGAAAAAACTGTATTACATTGTTTCTGGGTCAAGAGAGAAATCAGGATTTTTTAAATACAATATATATATAGAGAGAGAGAGATACATCAGGTGGTGTGCAGGTGTGCCGAGGCCTGGATTTCTATTTACATTCTTACTTTGTTATTGATGTCTCTCTTTGCGACGGCAGAATAAAGCGCGTGCAGAAGCGCATCCACGAGTCCCTCACACACACGCAGTCTCTGTCGAGCTTCGGCTCCGTCTGAACTCACGTTCCTGCAAACACACACACACACACACCCTGTGTCTCAATGTCCACTATCCATCCTAAACAGTGTGTGAGATTAGAATAAGTGTGAAATGAACATTTTTTTAAATGAAAAAAATAAATAAATGTGGAGTATTTTTACTGTGACAGGATGATTGACAGGCCAGTTTACAGTGCCAGGATGAGAGAGCAACCGTTAAAGATGCAATTGACCCATCGCTAAGCCCCGCCCCCTTAGTTACTGTTGCTATCCTGGACAAACAAACGGAGTTGCTAACTATCTTACAGTGACAGCCGTCAGTGTGGAAACCTCGTCCCAGAAGTGTTTGATAAGCGTTGGACACAGAAGGACCAGCTCTCGCCGAGGAGCATCAAGTGGGACTTAAAGATGCCATGGAGGGATATATAAAAGATTTAAAAATAAATATGGTAGATAATAAGATTAATTTGTTAGCGAGGGTTAACAGATCACAGTGCCAGCGGGAGAAGCCTCATGTACTGTACATTAGCTATTTAGGTTTGCACGTTAGCATGGACTCTCTAACTAGAGTATGACAAGCAGAAAATGAACGTTTTCGTCTTCATTGGGATTGGGGTTGAATCCTTAGGGAACCAGGTGACTGCGCTCACATCACTGATATTATAAATAAACCAGGCTTCAGTCGTATAGCGCAGATAACTGGTCCTATTACAAGTACACAACACACACTTGTATAATGTCATTGTGATGACTTCTTGTTATACATTTATTTTTTACTGTCTAATAAATCAAATCAAATCAAAAAAAAAATCACATCGTTTTACCATTTTTGTCGCATAAACACCATAAGAACCGACGAGAGCCTCGGATCTTCCAATGTTTCCTAAAGATGTCCTAGTTCCCTGTGCAACCGATACTCAACTGCCATTGGCTGATCTCCATTCGAGGGGCGGGGCTTACCGATATGTCAATTGTATGACGTGATAGTTTGTGTCGAAGCTTGTCTACTCTTCTGCTACACACTCAAAAGTGTCTACTTTTTCTTCACTTAAAGAACACCCAGTGTCAGGGCGCAGTATTAGCAGGCGAGTCACGCTCTCAGTAATCCAGAGGGATCAGTGTCACAGAAAACTGTGGAAAACAGCAGGTTCAGAGAGAAACGCTGCGAGCGCACCTCAGACATCCAGAAGTGTTCTTGAAGACCGTGTTCCACTCGGGGTCGCCGGGCCGGGCCGGGTCGTTCGGGTCTCCTCTCAGGCCCGAGTGAGGGATGATGATCTCGTCCGTCAGCGTCTGCAGGCCGTGGTCGATCACCATCATCTTCAGCGGCTCGTGAGACGACAGGTTCCACAGCGTTCCTGGAACAGCAGGAGAGAGAGCTCACACTCACGGTCTGATTGCTGGGAGATTCACAAGACGGGGTTCTCCAACCGGTTAAGGCTTTAGAGGAACCTTTCCCAAATATTTTTACTGTAGCATTGAAAACAGTAAAAATACTGAAATATTATTCCAATTTAAATCAGCTGTTTTCTATGTGAATATATAGTGAAGTGTAATTTATTCCTGTGATAAAGCACATAAAGAAATGACAACTAACATGAAAACTAAAAATATAAAAACTAAAATAACAGTATTTGCTGCTTAATATTTTTGTGCATTTATTTTCCAGGATTCTTTTATTAATAGAAAGTTCAAAAGAACAGCATTTATTTGAAAAATAATCTTTTGTAAGATTATAAATGTATTTATTGTCACTTTTGATCAATTTTATGCTTCCTTTATGAATAAAACTATTTTTTTGAATGGTAGTGCATCATGATTTCCACAACAATATGAGACCCTGGACCACAACACCAGTCACAAGGGTAAAATTTTGGAAATTGAGATTTATACATCATCTGAAACCTGTATAAATAAGCTTTCCATTGATATATCGTTTGTTAGGATAGGACTTTTAAAGTTGTCCATTTATGTTGGCGATTTTGCTGCATCCAATTAAAAAAAAAAAAGTATATTTACGGTAGGAAATTTACAAAGTATCTTCATGGAACATGATCTTTACTTACAGTTTTTCACAATCACTTTGTTACTATTTTCAGAACCTTGATGTCATTTTTCACAACTCTAGACACAAAACTCACAACCAATGATCAAAATGCACATTTTTCAAAACTCTAACCCTTTTCTCAATTGCTTGGATACAATACACATAAAACTTAGATCATTTGTTCATTCAACAAAAATCACCTGTTCAATATGACACAACTTAACATCAAAGTACTGCTATTTCAAAACGCAATTCACACATTACATTTCAAATGAGTGTCTATTCATTTCCTTACAGTGATCTAACCATCAATTGATACAACTGCTCAAAATGATAAGTTACTGTTGCATTACTCTTTATGCATAGTTGTATGGAAACAGACAAACAATCTTCCATGTTTACAGTAAATCATGAAAGTTTCAAGATAACGATCCATGGATATTGTAGTCTAATTGGTCCTTGCTCCACGCTAATTGAGCATGAACCAATTAGACTACAATATCCATGGATGTAGCCTACTGTAATATTTGTATCATAATGCTTCATCAGTCTATGGTCCCAAATACTGTACCACCTTTTCAGACTATTTACAGTATTGACAGCACTGCACTGTATAGATAATCACTCTTTTGTTTCTTACAGTACAAGCAAGCAAGTTGAGGAACACTGCATTTGATGTTTTACAGTACTGTCTTTTCTTTTCTATTTCATAGCTAATTATTTTTGCTTTGATTCAAATAAACCTATGTTGTGATTGTACTGTAGTGTTTTGCATCAATATATTACAAACTTTGTTCAATGATTCCACTGTAGTATTCTCTCTACTACTGCAGTGCTTTTACAGAGATGTATTTACTGTACATGTAGTGCCATAATGAAACCTGTATCACCTATTTTGTTCTACAATATTTAATGATTGTACGAACAATGACACAGTGAAACTACCGGTTGCTTGTGTGTGTGTGATCTATAGTTATGTTTCAATGGTATTTCACAGTAAATTTGTTTTTTGAACCAATGATTGTGCAAGTGCAAGATTTCTTTAAAGATGTGAATGCACAATGCAGTGTTTTGAACATTAGACAGCCTGTGTTACACGTGATAACCGTTTTGAGTTTTGTGTCTAGAGTTTTGAAAAATGACATCAAGGTTCTGAAAATAGTAGCAAAGTGATTGTAAAAAACTGTAATACCTTGATGATTTTTTGGCATAAAAGGAAAATCGATAATTTTGACCCATACTGTGTATTGTTGACTATTCCCACAGATATACCCGTGTGACTCGAGACTGGTTTAGTGATCCAGGGTCACACATTAGGCAGCAAACCCGTTCCCCCTTCAGTTCTCCCGCTCATTGAACGCATGAATGCTGATGTGCACCTGTGACCAGTTCCCGGACGTCCACGTCGTTGGATTTCCTCAGCAGTCTCAGCAGCGCAGGGATCCCGTCTGAGTTCTTGATGGCCACCTTGTTGAAGTTGTCTCTGCCGTAGGAGATGTTTCTCAGCGCTCCACAGGCCTTGCGGTGCACCTCGGGTTTGGGATGATCCAGGAGCCCGACCAGAACCGGGATTCCTCTGAGCTGCCGAACGTCTTGCTTGACCGTGTCGTTCTCGTAGCAGAGATGCTGGAGATACGCCGCGGCGTTGGACTTCACCGGGTCCATCGGGTGGCTCAACATGGAGATCACCTCCCTGTATTCATATAGATTATCATCATTCAATTTAAACTAAACACTAATAATAGTTATATTTTTATGATTATAGTGTTTATTGTTAGTGTTTAGATTTAATTTAATTTAATAATAGTTATATTTTTATGATTATATTATTATTATTAGTGTTTAGTTTTAATTTAAATTAATAATAGTTATATTTATATGGTTATATTATTATTATTATTAGTGTTTAGTTTAGTTTTAATTAAATAATAATAATATAATCATAAAAATATATATATTATTATTTTAAAATTAAATTGAATGCACTTTAATAATATCACATTAAAATTAAACTGAATTAATACAATACTATTTATGATTATTCATATTATTTAATTTAAAATGCAATATTATTTAAAATAATAATAATAATAATTATTATTTTTATAACCTTGTAGTGAGTCATTATTGATTTTTTTATTTAACTTTGATAATTATATTAAAATTAAATTAAACTGTTTTAATAATACTTATAATAATAGTAATAATTATTATTATGTATTACTACTATTGTTGTTGCTGTTTTGAATTATTACGTTTAATTTTTACTTAATAATAATATTAATACAAAATTAAAATTAAACTCAAATAATAATAGTAATAATAATACTTATTATTATTAAATTAAACTAAATATTAATAATATTTATATTTATAATTATCATAGTGAGATTTTATTTTAAATTTTTACTTTAATAATATTAAATTAAAACTGAAATAATAATAGTAATAATAGTAAATAATCATTATAATTTTTATTGATTTTACTTTAATTATAATACTATATTAAAATCTGAATTTAATCTAAAACTAATTAATAATTATAACAATAATTATTAATTATAATAATTAGTTTATTTTAAAGCAATTCTAATGATAATTCTATATTTAAAAAAATTATATCTAAAATATTGATATTTATATATAATATAAATGTATATTTATATATAAGCATGGTGTGGCTCAGCGTGCGGTGACCTCCCTCAGGTTCGGGTCTCTCCAGCGCGAGTCTTTCCGGACGGTGTCCAGGCTCACCATGCTGGCCCGTTTCTGCGGGATCCCTAGTGGACAAAAGTATACTTTATTCTATTCTAAATATATTCCCTTTTTCAATAGTACATTGCAAATATACTAACTAGTGTCTACGTGAAGTTTTACCTCAAAATACCTCACAGATATTTTTATAAAGCATGTTAAAAGTGTCACTTTTTGAGGGTGATGCAGATGTTTATAATAATAAATTAAAAATGTATTTAAAAAAATAATAGATTCACCATTTGTGATGCGGCGGCAAGCTATAACGCACATACATATTCTTTTTATCAGAGGTTGAATTCATATCAAAATCTGCCAAACTTCCCATACTACTTCTGAATAGGATGTCTACTTCATGAATTGTAATTGAATCGTACACTAAATTAGTCTGGCTGCAAGTATACTTAGCATATTTTGTTTTCACCAGGGATGACCGTCCTGTACAGATCCTGGAGAAACGCGTGAGGAACCGGCCCGAGATGCTCGTCCACCGAGAGGTCCAAACTCTGCCTCATGTGATGGACGGGAAGGTTTGGTAGGCCGGAGAGAATATCTATCCCATCATGCTCTGCTTTTGAAGCGCCACCTCGAGTAAAACTGTCCCGGAGGAGCGGGAGCGTGTAGCAGTTTTCCGGTAAGTAGTTTCTGGTGGGAACGCTGGGAAACGAGGGATGGAACGGGAATCCATGTAGGAGAGTCAGGGAGTGAGTGTTGAGAGTGCCGTAGTGAGCCGATTGGTCCTTGGGATTCTCAAGGTCAGAGGTCACGCTGGCCTCAGGGTGGGGGGGTAGGACCGTAGGATCTTCCTTTTCGACCGAGGATTCGGGATTCGGCTGGGTGTTCGGGGATTGTAACTCGTCCAACCCTTCAGATGAACTTTCCTAGAGGGGAAAAGTCAGAATACACACATGATTTGAGGAATCACATAGGAATAAATACTTCAAAATGTAAATAACCCGCTAAATATCAAAGTATGATGCAATTATTTACAGTCCCCCCGTGGTGTAAATCCAGCGTTTAATGTTGTTTATGTGTCTGTGTGGTGTTTTTAATCTGCTTTAACACAAACCATGTGTAAATTCATAAGTCGACAGCATTGCTGAGTATTTCCTCCTTAAAACTGCAGTGAACCAAAGACAGTCTCAAAAACACGCTTTGAAATCGCTGGTGTTTCTGACGTCACAAACTACCTTGTAACCAATCAGATCAACGTGTGATCGTCAACCAGTGGATCTCTGAGCTGAGTGAGTGAGTGGAGGCGGGGCTCATTTGCATATTCATAGAACCGCGCATACTAAATGAGGCAAGGGTGTCGAGTTACACTCAAGATATTTTAAGGCATGAAGAATGAATTTCAAGGAAAAAACACTTAAATATGTCATTTTGGGGATCAAAGATGAGTTTTAAGAGATACAGGGGGACTTTAAGATATTTCTCCTTATATAGAATCTTAGAGTCGAGAACACTAGAGTTCTTTGTAGAACCCCAGGCATTTACTTGCATCATACGAATGATCTGTTTGTAATATTCACCTTCAGGACATTCTGCACGACCTGTTCGTTGGAGCTGCTGGAGCTGAGCGGGTTGGTCTCGCTGTCAGGGCTGGACGACTTCTCTGTCCCGATGCCTGAACTCTCAGTCTACAAAACCAGCACAGAAACAGCGCGCTTTCCTCAGCGTGTGCTCATTAACGGGACGTTTAAAAACAGAACGGCTCATTACCCTGCTGAAAAAACAGCAAAAACCAGCCTAAGATGGGTGGCTGGTCTTCCAGCCTGGTCATGACTGGTTTAGCAGGCTGGTTTTCTAGGTGGTTAGGCTGAAACCAGCTTACAAACCTGATAAAACCAGCTAAACACCAGCTTAGCCACCCTGGGAAACCAGCTTAAACCAACAACATCCAGCTTAAACCAGCTAAAATCATCTTAAACCAGTTTAAACTAGCGACATCCATCCTAAACCAGCAACATCCATCTTAAATCAGCTAAGACCAGCCAACCAGCTTAAACCAGCGGCATCCAGCTTAAACTAGCTTAAACCAGCTAAAACCAGCAACATCCAGCTTAAACTAGCTTAAACCAGCTTAAACCAGCAACATCCAGTTTAAATTAGCTAAGACCAGCAACATCCAGCTTAAACAATTAAACCAGTTTAAACCAGCGACATCCATCTTAAACCAGCTAAGACCAGCCATCCAACTTAAACTAGCTTTAAAGGGATAGTTCGGAGTAAAACCAACCTAGGGTCCTTTCTATGCCAACTATGAGGAAACAGCTACTCATTCAATTCAATTGAATTCAATTCAAAACACTTTATTTGTCCCCAAGGGGCAATTAACGAAGGCCACTTAGTGTCAGGTAAACAGTATACATAAAAACATCATAAATTAAATAAATAACGCAATGTGCATGGAATACATATTAGTTATAATTATTGATAAACATCTAATTAATTGACCTACATGAGTTTCTGTGTGATGTGAGGCGTCCGCTGTCTCCTCCGCTGGAAGAACCTCCTCTATCTTCTCTACGGTGTCTTGAGTTGAAGGTTCGGCCGGTGGTTCCTCTGGGTCCGGCTTCTTTTGGGCCAAATATAAACAATATGGAGGAGAATCAACATTAACCTGAAATCTGAGCGGATGCTTGTGTTTATAGAGCGTTTGTTTTAACAAGCACACATATTCATGACAGAGTTCATCAAATCGTCCTGATGAACGTCTCCACATAAAAGAGCATCATGAGATCACAAAACGCCCTTTGATGAAACCGCAAAAAATACAGGCGTGGAAATCACCTCTGGGCGATTTCACTAAATTATTCTCAACCCAGCATGGGAACAAACACTCTTAAGAAGAATCAGCAGAACTTCTTCCCGGAGCGTCAGTGAATTATACATGAGCGCAGCCTCTAAACAGCCTCGTAAACACAAGACGTGGTTTTAAGAGACAACTTACACAAACATTTGCACTGAAACTGCTAACAAGAGTGGGAAAATTACTCAAAGACTGTGTATCATTATGCTCTACAACAACACAGAGAAATGACACTTCTTGTCTTCATAACACTACACTGTAAAAATTATTTGAATGATTTATCACCTTTTTGTCTTTTGTCAAATCAACTTCACAGTCTTGGTGGTAATTCATTACAAGTAGTGTGTTACGTAATCCAAATTTGTTTTTTCAAATAACGGATTACTTAAAAAAAAAAAAAAAAAATCTGTAATTTTTTCAAATAAGTAATGCAAGTTACTTTGTTCTCCCATTTATTGACTGACAGCTCTCCTGTCTTCATGTTGAGAGAAATCAGGAGTAAATGCAGAGGTGCCTTGTGTAAACACTGTAACATTACTTTTTATAAAAAGTAACTAAGTAACACAATTAGTTACTTTTTAGGGAGTAACGCAAAAGTAACGTAACATTACTTTCCATAAAAAGTAACAAAGTAATACAATTAGTTACTTTTTAGGGAGTAAAGCAAAAGTAACATTACACATTATTATTTTGAATAAGTAACGCAATTAGTTACTTTTTAGGGAGTAATGCAAATATAATGTAACATTACTTTCCATAAACAGTAGCTAAGTAACGTTTAAGTAACTTTTTAGGGAGTAATGCAAAAGTAACGTAACACATTATTATTTTCCGTAAACAGTAACTAAGTAACATTTAAGTAACTTTTTAGAGAGTAATGCAAAAGTAACGTTACATTATTTTCCATAAAAAGTAACTATGTAACACAATATTGTTACTTTTAAATGTAACTTTCCCCAAACACTGGTTGTTCAGTATAATATTTTGAGTTTCTGTTGATTAAACTCATTTATTTGTATTAACTCACTTTTTTTAGCTTCAATGAACTCAAAAGGCAAACCAAGTTTTTTTTAACTTTAAATTAAACCCTGATTTAATTTAAAGTAACTGTGAAAAAAGTTTTTACTTTGAAAAAGCCAGGAAAGTGAGTTTGTTCTTTTATTTGTTTTCTAATGCGATGACATTCACCCATGAACTGAAGTGATCTGAATAACAACTCTAGTCTTCTGAAGAACTGCTTTACAGCAGAAGTTTGCATTATTGATTCTGTTTTTTACCTGTTTATTACCGTGAAGATGCTTTGAAACAATCTGTTCTGTATAAACGTGACTTGACTTGGCATGGCAGATATTTTTGGGTCACTGTAACTCAACAGGTATCGCTCAATCTAAAAGAATCTGGATTGCGCTGCATAATTATAATTTCCTCTTTGAAGCCGAAGTGATTTAATTCTTACACTGCATTCTCTTGATCATGAGCGTTTCCATCGCTCTGAATCTCTCAGAATAATCACATCTGCTAAAGCAATCTCTTTAAAGGACAGCGCGTGATGAAACGCTTCAGGATAGATGTAGCCGTACGGAAACCAGCATCAGTCTCCAACCGATCGCTGTGGATTCAGGAATCATGACAATCTCTGAATGTGCTTTTGTGCCAGCATCTCTCCTGACTTCCTGTTTGTGTTTTTTAACATCACTTTTTATTATCTGTGTTTATTTTCTTACCTTTTTTGTACTTTTTTTCACCACTAGTTTATTTTCTGCACACTCTTAGAAGGTTCTGTATGGAAACTTAAAGGTTTCCACCAGGAGCTTCATATATAGAACCTTTTAGGGCTTACATCACTTTATGGATTTAGTTTTCATTTATTTTAATTCATTTTTACATTTTGTGAATCATGCAGCTCATAAACATACATTATCACTAGAAAAAAATGAAATAGCTTTCTAAACATAAAAAAAGTCTTATGCAATCGTTTAAGATAATAAAGTACATAAGAGTGTCGAATGGTGTAGAAAGTGTTGCTATGTAGGCTAGTTGTTTGGGTGGTTGTTAGGGTGTTGCTATGCAGGTTCAAATGAGTGATAGTAATAGTGATGCTTGACTTGACTAAAAATGGAGAACATTTATTTTGACTCATTCCTACCTTACAAACATTTACTATGGTTTTACTACAGTAACCATAAATCAAATTTAGCAATTTGCAATGGTTATCACTATTTGAACCACACTGTAAAAAATAAATAATAATAATTAACCAAAACAAAGATTATTGGAGTACATTTGACAAGAAAATACTATTTCAGACTTTCTACTTCAAAATTTCACATTTAATTCAGTGTTTTACTTTTTCTTTGCAATTATTTGTGAAATTGTTTCTACACATTTTTTTTCATATTTATAGTAAATAGATATGAAACTATGGATAATAATAATTATGAAAATACCCCCCCAAAAATAGTATAGTTTTACTTAAGTAAGAAGTGAGTAAAAATACTAAAAGTGAAATGTTTTATTTAAGTTCTTTTAATGAGATCTAGACATTGCAAATATGATTAACCAATATTCCAAATTAATATAAAATAAAAAGTGTAAATATGCTTAAAGGAAAGTCGTTTCAGAGGTGGAGCGAGTTATTACAGTAGGCTATGCTGAAAGATAAATGCATGCATGCACTGATGATGAATCATTAAGAAGTCATTTTGTGTTTATCAGCCCTAAAGTCCCACCTCACTAAACGCCAGATGATTTTACATGGTTTCTAACCTGTCTTACAAAATACGTCATGTCAAGTGGCCCATCCATCCATCCATCATCTATCCATCCTTCGGCCGCTCGTGCACATGCTGGATCATCACACACAGTGTCAGTGACTCGCTCAAGGGCAGCACGGATCCGAACACACACAAGTAGGACACATGAATCACGGAGCGACGACAAACTTCATCTGGATCTGCATGTGATGCGCGCGCCTGCAGTGCGTGTTTTGGTATGCCAGTCGAGTTACGCCGCATCCAACGCAACGCGACGCAGCGCGTCATTCCCACGGCAACCAGAGTTTAAATCTCACTGCCAAACGCGCACTAAAGCACGCGTGCATCATAATCAGATGTGATTCAGCCACATGTGTGGAGCATGTAATGCACACAGACGCAGTCCGCAGTCAGTGCATGGAAAGATCCAGAGCGCGCGATGTCCAACACACACACACACACACACACACACACACACACATAACGCACGGAGACACTCACCTCCTTCACCTCCTGCATGCTGGCGGCGCGAGCGACGAGTCTGGCGTTTCTCCGGAGTAAATACTGCTGTCTCTCTCTCTCACACACTCTCTCACACACGAGCAAGCATCCTTCCTCCTGCCTCACGCGTCCACTTGCACTCGATCATGCTCTCACGCACGCGAGCGCGCGCACCTCAGCGCAGTGGAAGAGCTGCTGAATCAACAGCACGGTTTGCACACACACACACTCTCTTCAGAGCGCAGCGAGGAGCGCGACATGCAGCCCGTGTTTGTCATTCATTAAATGAGACCATTAACGCTCATTAAACAAGAGAGATGCGTGTGAACGAGGAGGTCCGAATGCGACTGATGATGCATACACACACACACACACACACACACACACACACACACACACACACACACACACACACACACACTCTCTCTCTCTCTCTCTCTCTCTCTCTCTCTCTCTCTCTCTCTCTCTCTCTCTCGCTCACTCACACAATCTCTCTCTCTCTCTTTCTCTCTCTCTCTCACACACACACACACACACACACACACACACACACACACACACACACACACACACACACACACACACACACACACACACACACACACACACACACACACACACTCTCTCTCTCTCTCTCTCTCTCTCTCGCTCACTCACACAATCTCTCTCTCTCTCTTTCTCTCTCTCACACACACACACACACACACACACACACACACACACACACACACACACACACACACACACACACACACACACAGAAATAAAGTGAAAATTTTGAGAAATAAAGTAAAATTTGATCTCTGAGAAATAAACTCGCAATTCTAAGAAAAAAATCTGAATTGCAGTACAGGACAACTCTGACTTTATTCCCTGAATTTGTGAGAACTGAATTCTGAGAAAAATAGAATTGTGAGAGAAAAAGTTACAATCAGCTTCCACAGATACTCAAGTCCTGACAGATCGGCCGAAGCTTTACACTGTCACACACACACACACACACACACACACACACACACACACACACACACACACACACACACACACACACACACACACACACACACACACACACACACACACCAAATTGTTAAATACCTTTTGACTAGTAACCAAAAGTCCAAATCATAGTCTCTGCTGCACCAAATTAACTGATATAAATACTAGTGTAGAACATTGCATAGAAACTGTGTCTATTCCTCGTTTAGTGAGATCAAATAATAAATCTACTGCAGGATCTAGGAAAAATCTAATTGTTATTAAAACAGAAAATGTTGCTATTAGTAAACAAAAACAATTTCTAAAGCTAGGTCTTTTAAACATTAGATCACTCACACCTAAGGCAGTTATTGTAAATGAAATAGTCACAGATAATAGCATCGATGTACTTTGCCTTACTGAAACCTGGCTTAAACCAAATGATTATTTCGGTCTAAATGAGTCTACTCCATCAGGATACTCCTATAAGCACGAGCCCCGTCTGATTGGTCGTGGCGGCGGTATTGCAACTATCTATAGAGATATTCTCAATGTTACTCAGAAAACGGGTTATAAGTTTATTTCATTTGAAGTACTTGTACTAAATGTTCCGCTCTTAGATGATAGAAAAACATCCCTATTATCTCTAGCCTTGGCTACCGTATATAGACCACCAGGGCCTTACGCTGATTTCCTAAAAGAATTTGCAAATTTTCTCTCAGATCTATTGGTCAATGTCGATAAAATATTAATTGTTGGAGATTTTAACATACACGTAGATAATCAAAATGATACGTTAGGGGCTGCGTTTATAGACTTATTAAATTCCTTTGGGGTTAAGCAAAACGTTACCGGACCAACTCATCGTTTTAATCATACACTCGATTTAATTATATCACATGGAACCGATCCAACCGATATAGATATCATTCCGCAAAGTGATGATGTAACTGACCATTACATGGTAACTTGCATATTACGTACCCCGGTAATATATCATGCTGCGCCGCGTTATCGATTAGGCACAACAATCCATCCATCCACCATAGATAATTTTTCAAATTGCTTATCGGATCTGTCTCAGCTGCTGCCTGAACCTAAACAAACAGATGAACTAGACGAACTAACCAGCACTATGAGCA
Organism: Scardinius erythrophthalmus; assembly: GCF_964197995.2. Classification (NCBI taxonomy): domain Eukaryota; kingdom Metazoa; phylum Chordata; class Actinopteri; order Cypriniformes; family Leuciscidae; genus Scardinius; species Scardinius erythrophthalmus. Next base: position 31,511,810 of record NC_138243.1, read on the forward strand.
CCGTTCTCTCTGGAAGATGGGATATTGTTGCACCTATGAGACTAAAAAAGGTCAGAGAGAAAATTAAAGCACCATGGTACAACAATACTACTCGTGTTCTAAAGAGAGAAACCCGTAATTTAGAGCGTAAATGGAAACAAACTAATTTAGAGGTTTTTAGAATCGCTTGGAAAGACAGTACGTCACGCTATAAAAAGGCCCTAAAAGCGGCCAGGGCTGAGCATCTCCGCAAACTAATAGAAAATAACCAAAACAATCCTAGGTTCTTATTTAACACCGTGGCTAGACTAACAAATAAACAAGCGTCACCTGAACAAAATATTCCGTTACAGTTTAGTAGTAATGATTTCATGAATTTTTTCACTGAGAAAATAGAAAACATCAGATCCACAATTGTAAACGTTCAATCTTCAATCGCGCCTTATAATTCAGCCTCGATTATCACCCCGCAAGAACAATTACAGTGCTTTACAACTATAGAACAAAAAGAGTTAAATAAACTTATCATTTCCTCTAAAACAACAACATGTTTATTAGATCCCATACCAACTAAACTATTGAAAGAAGTGTTACCTATAGTGGAAGAGCCTCTCCTCAATATTATTAACTCGTCTTTATCTTTAGGTCATGTTCCAAAAACATTTAAACTGGCAGTTATAAAACCTCTCATTAAGAAACCACAATTAGACCCAAATAACCTAGCAAATTATAGACCCATTTCAAATCTTCCTTTTATGTCCAAAATATTAGAAAAAGTTGTGTCTGCCCAACTGGGCTCTTTCTTGCAAGAAAATGACATCTATGAAAAGTTTCAGTCTGGATTCAGGCCGCGTCATAGCACTGAAACTGCGCTCGTTAAAATCACAAATGATTTACTCTTAGCTTCTGACCAAGGCTGTATCTCAATACTAGTTTTACTTGATCTTAGTGCTGCGTTCGATACTATAGATCACACAATACTCTTAGATCGACTACAAAACTATACCGGTGTTCAAGGACAAGCATTAAGCTGGTTCAGATCATACCTATCTGACCGCTACCATTTTGTTTATTTAAACGGAGAAAAATCGATCATAACTCCAGTAAACTATGGAGTGCCGCAAGGATCTGTGTTAGGCCCTCTATTATTCTCAATATATATGCTGCCACTTGGAAATATTATAAGGAAACATGGAATTAGTTTCCATTGTTATGCTGATGACACTCAACTATATATTTCATCACGGCCGGATGAAAACGCTAAATTATCCAAATTGACAGAGTGTGTTAAAGATATAAAAGATTGGATGACGCACAATTTTCTTTTATTAAATCCAGATAAGACAGAGGTAATACTTATCGGTTCAAAAAACCGCCCACAAAACCTCTTACAATACAACTTTAACATAGTAGGGTGTCCTGTTACTTTATCCTCTACAGTTAAAGACCTGGGTGTTATATTAGATTGTAACTTGTCTTTTGAAAATCATATTTCATATGTTACAAAAACAGCCTTTTTTCACCTTAGAAATATTGCTAAGTTACGTAACATGCTATCAGTTTCTGATGCAGAAAAGTTAGTTCATGCATTCATGACCTCGAGACTAGATTACTGCTTTATTAGCTGGTTGTCCTGCATCCTCAATAAACAAGCTACAGTTAGTCCAAAATGCCGCCGCTAGAGTTCTTACTAGATCAAGAAAGTTTGACCATATAACACTAATTTTATCATCACTACATTGGTTAATGGTTACCTATAAAGTTCAGTATTAATTACAAGGTATTGCTACTGACTTATAAAGCCCTAAACGGCTTAGCTCCAGTTTATTTAACGGATCTTCTATCGCCCTATAATCCATCGCGCTCTTTAAGATCACTAAATTCGAGGCTTTTGGTCATACCTAGGATATCCAGATCCACCAAAGGAGGGAGAGCATTTTCACATTTAGCTCCAAAACTCTGGAATAGCCTTCCTGTTACTGTTCGTTGCTCAGACTCGCTCTCCCAGTTTAAAACTAGATTAAAGACGCATCTCTTCAGCCAGGCATTCATATAATATTTTAATCTTACAGTTACATCCGGTCTCTACTTCATAAACGCCAGAGGAGAACTGGCCCCCGACTGAGCCTGGGTTCTCCCAAGGTTTTTTTTTTTCTCCATTAGGTCACCTGATGGAGTTTTTCGGTTCCTTGCCACTGTTGCCTTTGGCTTGCTCAGTTGGGGATACTTAATTTGATTAATCGATTCAACAGTGCTATTGATCTGCATTACCAAACGTGGATGTTTTACACCAGAAACAAACACTGATGTACTATTTTATTTAATACTGTGAAGCTGCTTTGATACAATCTGTATTGTGAAAAGCGCTATATAAATAAAGTTGACTTGACTTGACTTGATACACACACACACACACACACACACACACACACACACACACACACACACACACACACACACTGTACATGCTACCCTGATATCATGTATCATGTAATGATATCATAGGAGATGTGCAATAATGTGTAATATTACTTTTGCTTTACTCCCTAAAAAGTAACCAATTGTATTACTTTGTTACTTTTTATGGAAAGTAATGTTACGTTACTTTTGCATTACTCCCTAAAAAATTACTTAAACGTTACTTAGTTACTGTTTATGGAAAGTAATGTTATGTTACATTTGCATTACTCCCTAAAAAGTAACTACAGTAATTGTGTTACTTAGTTACTTTTTATAAAAAGTAATGTTACAGTGTTTACACAAGGCACCTCTGCATTTACTCCTGATTTCTCTCAACATGAAGACAGGAGAGCTGTCAGTCAATAAATGGGAGAACAAAGTAACTTGCATTACTTATTTCGATTGTCGAGTTCACGCGCGTGATCATAGGTATCTAAGCAATAGTGGTGAACTTGACAATCGATTACTATGGCCTTCGACCGAAAACAGGATGTAAACACAGGTATGAGCGCTGGCTGAATTAACATCACTTTTATTAATATCTCTAACATCTACTGCAGTCAGATTCACCCGTGTTCACTCGGAAGGAATCACTCACATTTTCTGTGCACTTGTAATGACACATCAAGGATGTTAAGAGGCTAAAAGCAGGTTTAGTACTTGCCCCATTGAAGTCAACAGGGTGCAAATTTTAAAAATAGAATAACTCTTTTTGTCATTGTTCTCTGTATTGACAGCACTCCAAATGTACAAAAAAATGAGCTCAATGTTCAAATTGACCGGAGTTCTCCTTTAACGCATTATAGTCCTTCACGTCTATTGCGATCTCAAAACTCCGGCCAGTTGATAATACCTAGAATATCAAAACTGACTGCTGGCGGTAGATCCTTCTCCTATTTAGCACCAAAACTCTGGAACAGTCTTCCTACCATTGTCCAGGAAGCAGACACACTCTGTCAGTTCAAAGCTAGACTAAAGACACATCTCTTTGACCTAGCATTCACATAACACATTATAGACTTCTATAATTCAATGTGAGGCTGCATAGATTAGATCAGCTGGAACCGGGAAAACTTCCCATAAATCCTGATGTACTCGTTACATCATAAGAAGAATGGCGTCTACACTAATATTAATCTCTCTGTTTATCCCGAGGTTTAGCGCTGTATAAAAGAAGGTGACTTGACTTGACTGAGTTTTTTCATGTTGGCTTTTTAATATCATTATAATTACTTTTTAAACTTTTTATAGTTTCAACTTTTTTATCTCATAATTTACGATTTTTAAAGTCATTTCTTATAATAATGACTCAGTTCGTCATTTCAGCTTCTCATCACTTGTCTCGTACTGTGATTGTTGTTCTCCTGCAGAAAGTGTGCACTGAACCACAAAACGGTGAACATGAAAATGAAAATTGACTCTTTATGTTCTTATTCTGCATTTATTTATTTAAAACATGTTCAGGTCTTTATGTGAATGAGCAGAAGCTCTTTAATCAGGCTGATGCAGATAATGCTGCTAAAATTAAACGTAAATCTGGCTTCTGGGAATGTCATTTTCATGACTAAAATTTAAGGTGAGTTCTATACTTTTTACACAAAATTCCCACAAACATTTAATTTAAAAATGCATGAATATTCTTGTTAAATATCAACGTTCACTGATATGGTCATTCTTATATTTGAAATATATTCATGTATTTAAATTTTTCTACATTTTTTTGTATTTTAATGTATTATCTTCTTAAATATCTGTGTTAAGGTTGCATATAGTCTATGGATTACATTGTTTTTCCTGCAGAAATGCATGTTTTACTGTGTTCTCAGATTAAATTCAGCATTAATGGATTCTCTGATGAAGTTTATGGTTGACTTTCGTCTGGATTCAATGATGAAATGCTGAAAGATCCGAGTAAATCATCCTGCTCTCCAGGGGAAGTTCTCTTATATTCATTATTAATCACAATAATAAAGACTTGTTCCCTATTTATTATTCATCATAAATCGCTCCAGGCTCGTTCCCATCGTAGAGAAGCCTGAGGGAATGTGTGTGTGTGTGTGTGTGTGTGTGTGTGTTCTCTGAAACACAACATTAATCTGCCTCCTGCCTTAGTTTAAGCCTAGTTTAGTCCTGATTATCTCTCGTCTTCCTCCAGGAAATCAGTTTATTAAACTCTGGACTAGAATAAGTCTAGACTGTTAAAAACCATGACAGAGAAAGCTGTTTTTTGTTAGTCTGATTATATGGCTATTTAAATTTAGGACTAGGCTTAATATCTGTTCGGGAAACCTTTTCTTCATGCCAGGATTATGACCTAAAAGTAGAATTTTTACTGATTATTATTTATGATTTAGTATTTTATCTCATAAGTCAAAATTATGACTGTCAATTTCAACTTTTTAGTATCATAATTAATAGCCCAGTTTCACAGGTGGAAGGATTGTGAGCAACTCATCTGGTCTGAACTTTGATATGCGAGACACATAATCATGCAGAAGCAGCTCATCATAACCTCAGTGTGTCGAGGTTCTTCTGTACTGACGCAGAATCATCACGACTGACTCAGTCAATAATACTCCGGTTCTGCTGGTTATCAGTCCAGCTCGACTGAACCACATCAAACATACTTTCAGGCTCGCACAGCTCTGTTAATATTTGATCAAAGCCCGGAGAAGTGATTCCATCACACCGTGTGCTCGCGGGAAAAGACCTGGGATCACGTGATCATCCGACATGGACGGGTCGCGCGCTCCTTGGACTCACTGCGCATGTGCGAGAATATGAACATTGTATATCATCAATATTATTAGCTGTATGCTCATTTGTAAGATTCAAACTGATCTGGGTAACTGGGGAGATACAGAGAGAATTTGTGTTCAAACTCAAAGTGTATTGCAACTATTGTGAGTCTCACAATTCTGACTTTATAACTGTCATGATTCCTGTCTTGTGTTCCCCTTGTCTTGTGTGGACTTTTGTCATTTCCTGTCCTGTGCCATGTTTTGTAGTCCTTTGTAGTTTTTCTTGCTTATTGGTCTTCCCAGGTGTTTCTAAATAGCCACGCCCCCTTGTTATCTTGTTTGCCTGTGTATTTAAACCCTGCGTCTAGTTCAGTCTTTGTGAGTTCTTGATGTTGTAGGTTGGTTTTTCTGTTTCCAAGTACTGAGTCCTGAGTCCAAGTCCGAGTCCTGAGTCCTGAGTCCTGAGTCTGAGTCTGAGTCTGAGTCTGAGTCTGAGTCCTGAGTCCAAGTCCTGGGTCCTTAGTCTAAGTCCTGAGTCCTGAGTACTGAGTCTGAGTCCTGAGTCAGAGTCCTGAGTCCTGAGTCCTGAGTCTGAGTCCGAGTCCTGAGTCCTGAGTCTGAGTTCTGGTTCTGAGTCTGAGTTCTGAGTTCTGAGTTCTGAGTCTTGAGTTCTGAGTTCTGAGTCCTGAGTCCTGAGTCTTGAGTCTTGAGTCCTGAGTCCTGAGTCTGAGTCTGAGTCCTTAGTCTAAGCCTTGAGTCCGAAGTCCTGAGTCTGAGTCCTGAGTCCGAGTCCTGAGTCTGAGTCCTGAGTCCTGAGTCTGAGTTCTGAGTTCTGAGTTCTGAGTTCTGAGACTGAGTCCTGAGTCCTGAGTCTGAGTCCTGAGTCTGAGTCCTGAGTCTGAGTCCTGAGTCCTGAGTCCAAGTCCTGAGTCCTTAGTCCTTAGTCCTTAGCCCTTATTCTAAGTCCTGAGTCTGAGTTCTGAGTCCTGAGTCTGAGTCTGAGTCTGAGTCTGAGTCCTGAGTCTGAGTCCTGAGTCCTGAGTCCTTAGTCTAAGCCTTGAGTCCGAAGTCCTGAGTCTGAGTCCTGAGTCCGAGTCCTGAGTCCTGAGTCCTGAGTCCTGAGTCCTGAGTCCTGAGTCTGAGTTCTGAGTTCTGAGTTCTGAGACTGAGACCTGAGTCCTGAGTCCTGAGTCCTGAGTCTGAGTCTGAGTCCTGAGTCTGAATCCTGAGTCTGAGTCTGAGTCTGAGTATGAGTATGAGTCCGAGTCCGAGTCCGAGTCCTGAGTCTTGAGTCCGAAGTCCTGAGTCCGAAGTCCGAAGTCCGAAGTCCTGAGTCTGAGTCTGAGTCTGAGTCTGAGTCTGAGTCTGAGTCCGAGTCCTGAGTCCTGAGTCCGAGCCGCGTCCTGAGTCCTTAGTCTGAGTCCTGAGTCTGAGTTCTGAGTTCTGAGTTCTGAGTCTGAGTCCTGAGTCCGAGTCCTGAGTCCTGAGTCCTGAGTCTGAGTTCTGGTTCTGAGTCTGAGTCTGAGTCCTGAGTCCTGAGTCCTGAGTCTGAGTCTGAGTCCTGAGTCTGAGTCTTGAGTCCTGAGTCCTGAGTCCGAGTCCTGAGTCCTGAGTCTGAGTCCGAGTCCGAGTCCGAGTCCGAGTCCTGAGTCCTGAGTCTGAGTCCTGAGTCTGAGTCCTGAGTCCAAGTCCTGAGTCCTTAGTCCTTAGTCCTTATTCTAAGTCCTGAGTCCTGAGTCTGAGTTCTGAGTCTGAGTCTGAGTCTGAGTCTGAGTCTGAGTCCTGAGTCTGAGTCTGAGTCCTGAGTCCTGAGTCCTTAGTCTAAGCCTTGAGTCCGAAGTCCTGAGTCTGAGTCCTGAGTCCGAGTCCTGAGTCTGAGTCCTGAGTCCTGAGTCCTGAGTCCTGAGTCTGAGTTCTGAGTTCTGAGTTCTGAGACTGAGTCCTGAGTCCTGAGTCCTGAGTCTGAGTCCTGAGTCTGAATCCTGAGTCTGAATCCTGAGTCTGAGTATGAGTATGAGTATGAGTATGAGTATGAGTATGAGTATGAGTATGAGTCTGAGTCCGAGTCCTGAGTCTTGAGTCCGAAGTCCTGAGTCCGAAGTCCGAAGTCCTGAGTCTGAGTCTGAGTCCGAGTCCGAGTCCGAGTCCGAGTCCTGAGTCCGAGCCGCGTCCTGAGTCCTGAGTCCTTAGTCTGAGTCCTGAGTCTGAGTTCTGAGTTCTGAGTTCTGAGTTCTGAGTTCTGAGTCTGAGTCCTGAGTCCTGAGTCCGAGTCCTGAGTCCTGAGTCTGAGTTCTGGTTCTGAGTCTGAGTTCTGAGTCCTGAGTCCTGAGTCTGAGTCTGAGTCTGAGTCTGAGTCTGAGTCTGAGTCCTGAGTCCTGAGTCTGAGTCTTGAGTCCTGAGTCCTGAGTCCTGAGTCCGAGTCCGAGTCCTGAGTCTGAGTCTGAGTCCTGAGTCCTGAGTCCTGAGTCCGAGTCCGAGTCCGAGTCCGAGTCCTGAGTCCTGAGTCCAGTCCTGAGTCTGAGTCTGAGTCTGAGTCCTGAGTGCTGAGTCCGAGTCCGAGTCCTGAGTCCTGAGTCCGTCAAGTTTATTTCATAAAAGACTGCTGCACGTGGATCCTGCTTTCTCCTGTTTACAATGTGTTATGTTACAATAACACGCAATTGGGACTTTATATCACGCAATTCTGACTTTACAACACGCAATTCTGACTTTACAACACACAATTCTGACTTTATAACACGCAATTGTGACTTTATATCATGCAATTGTGACTTTACAACACGCAATTCTGACTTTACAACACACAATTCTGACTTTATAGACTTTTGAGTCCGAGTCCTGAGTCCGAGTCCGAGTCAGAGTCAGAGTCAGAGTCAGAGTCCTGAGTCCGAGTCCTGAGTCCTGAGTCCTGAGTCTGACTTCTGAGTCCTGAGTCCAGTCCTGAGTCTGAGTCCTGAGTCCTGAGTCCGAATCCCGAGTCCTGAGTCCGTCAAGTTTATTTCATAAAAGACTGCTGCACGTGGATGCTGCTTTCTCCTATGTTTACAATGTGTTATGTTACAATAACATGCAATTGTGACTTTATATCACGCAATTCTGACTTTACAACACGCAATTCTGACTTTACAACACACAATTCTGACTTTATAGACTTTTGAGTCCGAGTCCTGAGTCCTGAGTCTGACTTCTGAGTCCTGAGTCCTGAGTCCGACTCCGAGTCCGAGTCCGAGTCCGAGTCCGAGTCCTGAGGCCGAGTCCTGAGTCCGAGTCCTGAGTCCTGACTCGAGTCTGAGTTCTGAGTTCTGAGTTTGAGTCTGAGTCTGAGTCCAAGTCCGAGTCCTGAATCTGAGTCCTGAGTCTGACTTCTGAGTTCTGAGTCCTGAGTCCAGTCCTGAGTCTGAGTCCAAGTCCGAGTCCTGAATCTGAGTCCTGAGTCTGACTTCTGAGTTCTGAGTCCTGAGTCCAGTCCTGAGTCTGACTCCTGAGTCTGAGTTCTGAGTCTGAGTTCTGAGTTCTGAGTCCTGAGTCCTGAGTCCTGTCCTGAGTCCTGTCCTGAGTTCTGAGTCCTGAATCTGAGTACGAGTTCTGAGTCTGAGTCCTGAGTCCCGAGTCCCGAGTCCGAGTCCCGAGTCCGAGTCCGAGTCCGAGTCCGAGTCCTGAGGCCGAGTCCTGAGTCCGAGTCCGAGTCCGAGTCCTGAGGCCGAGTCCTGAGTCCTGAGTCCTGAGTCCGAGTCCAGAGTCTGAGTCTGAGTCCTGAGTCTGAGGCGGAGTTCTGAGTTCTGAGTCCTGAGTCCTGAGTCCTGAGTCCTGAGTCCGAGTCCCGAGTCCCGAGTCCTGAGTCTGAGTTCTGGTTCTGAGTCTGAGTCTGAGTCTGAGTCTGAGTCCTGAGTGCTGAGTGCTGAGTCCGAGTCCGAGTCCGAGTCCGAGTCCGAGTCCGAGTCCTGAGTCTGAGTGCTGAGTGCTGAGTCCGAGTCCGAGTCCGAGTCCTGAGTCCGAGTCCAAGTCCTGAGTCCTGAGTCCTGAGTCCTGAGTCTGACTTCTGAGTTCTGAGTCCTGAGTCCTGAGTCCTAAATCCAGTTCTGAGTCCTGAGTCCGAGTCCCGAGTCCTAAGTCCCGAGTCCGAGTCCTGAGTCCGAGTCCGAGTCTTGAGTCCGAGCCGAGTCCTGAGTCCTGAGTCCGAGTCCTGAGTCCTGACTCTTGAGTCTGAGTTCTGAGTTCTGAGTTTGAGTCTGAGTCCAAGTCCGAGTCCTGAATCTGAGTCCTGAGTCTGACTTCTGAGTTCTGAGTCCTGAGTCCAGTCCTGAGTCTGCCTCCTGAGTCTGAGTCTGAGTCTGAGTTCTGAGTCCTGAGTCTAGTCCTGAGTCCTGTCCTGAGTTCTGAGTCCTAAATCTGAGTACGAGTTCTGAGTTTGAGTCTGAGTCCTGAGTCCTGAGTCCGAGTCCTGAGTCCTTTGTCTAGGTCTTGAGTCCGAAGTCCTGAGTCTGAGTCTGAGTCTGAGTCCTGAGTCCGAGTCCTGAGTTCTGAGTCCTGAGTCCTGAGTCCGAGTCCGAGTCCGAGTCCTGAGTTCTGTCCTGAGTTCTGAGTCCTGAATCTGAGTACGAGTTCTGAGTCTGAGTCCTGAGTCCTGAGTCCTGAGTCCTGAGTCCGAGTCCTGAGTCCTGAGTCCTGAGTCCTTTGTCTAGGTCTTGAGTCCGAAGTCCTGAGTCTGAGTCTGAGTCTGAGTCCTGAGTCCGAGTCCTGAGTTCTGAGTCCGAGTCCTGAGTCCGAGTCCTGAGTCCTGAGTCCTGAGTCCTGAGTCCTGAGTCCTGAGTCTGAGTTCTGAGTCCTGAGTCCTGAGTCTGAGTCCTGAGTCTGAATCCTGAGTCTGAGTCTGAGTCTGAGTCTGAGTATGAGTATGAGTCCGAGTCCTGAGTCTTGAGTCCGAAGTCCTGAGTCCGAAGTCCGAAGTCCTGAGTCTGAGTCTGAGTCTGAGTCCGAGTCCGAGTCCGAGTCCGAGTCCGAGTCCTGAGTCCTGAGTCCGAGCCGCGTCCTGAGTCCTGAGTCCTTAGTCTGAGTCCTGAGTCTGAGTTCTGAGTCTGAGTCCTGAGTCCTGAGTCCGAGTCCTGAGTTCTGGTTCTGAGTCTGAGTTCTGAGTCCTGAGTCCTGAGTCTGAGTCTGAGTCTGAGTCTGAGTCCTGAGTCTTGAGTCTTGAGTCCTGAGTCCTGAGTCCGAGTCCTGAGTCCTGAGTCCTGAGTCTTGAGTCTTGAGTCCTGAGTCCGAGTCCGAGTCCTGAATCTGAGTCCTGAGTCTGACTTCTGAGTTCTGAGTCCTGAGTCCAGTCCTGAGTCTGACTCCTGAGTCTGAGTCTGAGTCTGAGTTCTGAGTCCTGAGTCTAGTCCTGAGTCCTGTCCTGAGTTCTGAGTCCTAAATCTGAGTACGAGTTCTGAGTCTGAGTCTGAGTCCTGAGTCCTGAGTCCGAGTCCTGAGTCCTTTGTCTAGGTCTTGAGTCCGAAGTCCTGAGTCTGAGTCTGAGTCTGAGTCCTGAGTCCGAGTCCTGAGTCCTGAGTTCTGAGTTCTGAGTTCTGAGTCCTGAGTCCTGAGTCCTGAGTCCGAGTCCGAGTCCGAGTCCTGAGTCCTGAGTCCGAGTCCTGAGTTCTGAGTCCGAGTTCAAGTTCGAGTCCTGAGTCTGAGTCCTGAGTTCTGAGTCCTGAGTCCAGTCCTGAGTCTGAGTCCTGAGTCTGAGTCCTGAGTCCAGTCCTGAGTCTGAGTCCTGAGTCCTGAGTCTGAGTCTGAGTCTGAGTCTGAGTTCTGAGTCCTGAGACCTGAGTCCTGAGTCCTGAGTCCGAGTCCTGAGTCCTGAGTTCGAGTTCTGAGTCCTGAGTCCTGAGTCCTGAGTCCAGTCCTGAGTTCTGAGTTCTGAGTTCGAGTTCGAGTTCTGAGTCCTGAGTTCTGAGTCCTGAGTCCTGAGTCCGAGTCCTGAGTCCGAGTCCGAGTCCGAGTCCGAGTCCTGAGTCCTGAGTCCTGAGTCCGAGTCCGAGTCCTGAGTCCGAGCCGAGTCCTGAGTCCTGAGTCCTGAGTCCTGAGTCCTGAGTCCGAGTCCTGAGTCCTGACTCGAGTCTGAGTTCTGAGTTCTGAGTTTGAGTCTGAGTCCAAGTCCGAGTCCTGAATCTGAGTCCTGAGTCTGACTTCTGAGTTCTGAGTCCTGAGTCCAGTCCTGAGTCTGACTCCTGAGTCTGAGTTCTGAGTCTGAGTTCTGAGTTCTGAGTCCTGAGTCCTGAGTCCTGTCCTGAGTCCTGTCCTGAGTTCTGAGTCCTGAATCTGAGTACGAGTTCTGAGTCTGAGTCCTGAGTCTGAGTCCGAGTCCTGAGTCCTTTGTCTAGGTCTTGAGTCCGAAGTCCTGAGTCTGAGTCTGAGTCTGAGTCCTGAGTCCGAGTCCTGAGTTCTGAGTCCGAGTCCTGAGTCCGAGTCCTGAGTCCTGAGCCTGAGTCTGAGTTCTGAGTCTGAGTCTGAGTCCTGAGTCTGAGTCTGAGTCTGAGTCCTGAGTCCTGAGTCCTGAGTCCTTAGTCTAAGCCTTGAGTCCGAAGTCCTGAGTCTGAGTCCTGAGTCCGAGTCCTGAGTCCTGAGTCCTGAGTCCTGAGTCCTGAGTCTGAGTTCTGAGTTCTGAGACTGAGTCCTGAGTCCTGAGTCCTGAGTCTGAGTCCTGAGTCTGAATCCTGAGTCTGAGTCTGAGTCTGAGTATGAGTATGAGTCCGAGTCCTGAGTCTTGAGTCCGAAGTCCTGAGTCCTGAGTCCGAAGTCCGAAGTCCTGAGTCTGAGTCCGAGTCTGAGTCCGAGTCCTGAGTCCTGAGTCCGAAGTCCGAAGTCCTGAGTCTGAGTCCGAGTCCGAGTCTGAGTCCGAGTCCTGAGTCCTGAGTCCGAGCCGCGTCCTGAGTCCTGAGCCTGAGTCTGAGTTCTGAGTCTGAGTCTGAGTCCTGAGTCCTGAGTCTGAGTCTGAGTCCTGAGTCCTGAGTCCTGAGTCCTTAGTCTAAGCCTTGAGTCCGAAGTCCTGAGTCTGAGTCCTGAGTCCGAGTCCTGAGTCCTGAGTCCTGAGTCCTGAGTCTGAGTTCTGAGTTCTGAGACTGAGTCCTGAGTCCTGAGTCCTGAGTCTGAGTCCTGAGTCTGAATCCTGAGTCTGAGTCTGAGTCTGAGTATGAGTATGAGTCCGAGTCCTGAGTCTTGAGTCCGAAGTCCTGAGTCCGAAGTCCGAAGTCCTGAGTCTGAGTCCGAGTCTGAGTCCGAGTCCTGAGTCCTGAGTCCGAAGTCCGAAGTCCTGAGTCTGAGTCCGAGTCCGAGTCTGAGTCCGAGTCCTGAGTCCTGAGTCCGAGCCGCGTCCTGAGTCCTGAGTCCTTAGTCTGAGTCCTGAGTCTGAGTTCTGAGTCCGAGTCCTGAGTCCTGAGTCCGAGCCGCGTCCTGAGTCCTGAGTCCTTAGTCTGAGTCCTGAGTCTGAGTTCTGAGTCTGAGTCCTGAGTCCTGAGTCCTGAGTCCTGAGTTCTGGTTCTGAGTCTGAGTTCTGAGTCCTGAGTCCTGAGTCCTGAGTCCTGAGTCTGAGTCTGAGTCTGAGTCTGAGTCTGAGTCCTGAGTCTTGAGTCTTGAGTCCTGAGTCCTGAGTCCGAGTCCTGAGTCTGAGTCCTGAGTCCTGAGTCCGAGTCCGAGTCCGAGTCCTGAGTCCTGAGTCCAGTCCTGAGTCTGAGTCTGAGTCTGAGTCTGAGTCCTGAGTGCTGAGTCCGAGTCCTGAGTCCTGAGTCCGTCAAGTTTATTTCATAAAAGACTGCTGCACGTGGATCCTGCTTTCTCCTGTTTACAATGTGTTATGTTACAATAACACGCAATTGGGACTTTATATCACGCAATTCTGACTTTACAACACGCAATTCTGACTTTACAACACACAATTCTGACTTTATAACACGCAATTGTGACTTTATATCATGCAATTGTGACTTTACAACACGCAATTCTGACTTTACAACACACAATTCTGACTTTATAGACTTTTGAGTCCGAGTCCTGAGTCCGAGTCCGAGTCCGAGTCAGAGTCAGAGTCCTGAGTCCGAGTCCTGAGTCCTGAGTCCTGAGTCTGACTTCTGAGTCCTGAGTCCAGTCCTGGGTCTGAGTCCTGAGTCCTGAGTCCTGAGTCCGAGTCCCGAGTCCTGAGTCCGTCAAGTTTATTTCATAAAAGACTGCTGCACGTGGATGCTGCTTTCTCCTATGTTTACAATGTGTTATGTTACAATAACATGCAATTGTGACTTTATATCACGCAATTCTGACTTTACAACACGCAATTCTGACTTTACAACACACAATTCTGACTTTATAGACTTTTGAGTCCGAGTCCTGAGTCCTGAGTCTGACTTCTGAGTCCTGAGTCCTGAGTCCTGAGTCCTGAGTCCTGAGTCCGAGTCCGAGTCCGAGTCCTGAGGCCGAGTCCTGAGTCCGAGTCCAGAGTCTGAGTCTGAGTCCTGAGTCTGAGGCGGAGTTCTGAGTTCTGAGTCCTGAGTCCTGAGTCCTGAGTCCTGAGTCCTGAGTCCGAGTCCCGAGTCCCGAGTCCTGAGTCTGAGTTCTGGTTCTGAGTCTGAGTCTGAGTCTGAGTCTGAGTCCTGAGTGCTGAGTGCTGAGTCCGAGTCCGGGTCCGAGTCCGAGTCCTGAGTCTGAGTCTGAGTCTGAGTCTGAGTCCTGAGTGCTGAGTCCGAGTCCTGAGTCCTGAGTCCGTCAAGTTTATTTCATAAAAGACTGCTGCACGTGGATCCTGCTTTCTCCTGTTTACAATGTGTTATGTTACAATAACACGCAATTGGGACTTTATATCACGCAATTCTGACTTTACAACACGCAATTCTGACTTTACAACACACAATTCTGACTTTATAACACGCAATTGTGACTTTATATCATGCAATTGTGACTTTACAACACGCAATTCTGACTTTACAACGCACAATTCTGACTTTATAGACTTTTGAGTCCGAGTCCTGAGTCCGAGTCCGAGTCCGAGTCCGAGTCAGAGTCCTGAGTCCGAGTCCTGAGTCCTGAGTCCTGAGTCTGACTTCTGAGTCCTGAGTCCAGTCCTGAGTCTGAGTCCTGAGTCCTGAGTCCTGAGTCCTGAGTCCTGAGTCCTGAGTCCGAGTCCCGAGTCCTGAGTCCGTCAAGTTTATTTCATAAAAGACTGCTGCACGTGGATGCTGCTTTCTCCTATGTTTACAATGTGTTATGTTACAATAACATGCAATTGTGACTTTATATCACGCAATTCTGACTTTACAACACGCAATTCTGACTTTACAACACACAATTCTGACTTTATAGACTTTTGAGTCCGAGTCCTGAGTCCTGAGTCTGAGGCGGAGTTCTGAGTTCTGAGTCCTGAGTCCTGAGTCCTGAGTCCTGAGTCCCGAGTCCCGAGTCTGAGTTCTGGTTCTGAGTCTGAGTCTGAGTCTGAGTCTGAGTCCTGAGTGCTGAGTGCTGAGTCCGAGTCCGAGTCCGAGTCCTGAGTCTGAGTGCTGAGTGCTGAGTCCGAGTCCGAGTCCGAGTCCGAGTCCGAGTCCTGAGTCCGAGTCCAAGTCCAAGTCCTGAGTCCTGAGTCCTGAGTCTGACTTCTGAGTTCTGAGTCCTGAGTCCTGAGTCCTAAATCCAGTTCTGAGTCCTGAGTCCGAGTCCCGAGTCCTAAGTCCAGAGTCCGAGTCCTGAGTCCGAGTCCGAGTCTTGAGTCCGAGCCGAGTCCTGAGTCCTGAGTCCGAGTCCTGAGTCCTGACTCTTGAGTCTGAGTTCTGAGTTTGAGTCTGAGTCCAAGTCCGAGTCCTGAATCTGAGTCCTGAGTCTGACTTCTGAGTTCTGAGTCCTGAGTCCTGAGTCCTGAGTCCAGTCCTGAGTCTGACTCCTGAGTCTGAGTCTGAGTCTGAGTTTTGAGTCCTGAGTCTAGTCCTGAGTCCTGTCCTGAGTTCTGAGTCCTAAATCTGAGTACGAGTTCTGAGTCTGAGTCTTGAGTCCTGAGTCCTGAGTCCGAGTCCTGAGTCCTTTGTCTAGGTCTTGAGTCCGAAGTCCTGAGTCTGAGTCTGAGTCCTGAGTCCGAGTCCTGAGTTCTGAGTTCTGAGTTCTGAGTTCTGAGTCCTGAGTCCGAGTCCGAGTCCGAGTCCAAGTCCGAGTCCGAGTCCTGAGTCCTGAGTCCTGAGTCCGAGTCCTGAGTTCTGAGTCCGAGTTCGAGTTCGAGTCCTGAGTCTGAGTCTGAGTCTGAGTCCTGAGTTCTGAGTCCTGAGTCCAGTCCTGAGTCTGAGTCCTGAGTCCAGTCCTGAGTCTGAGTCCTGAGTCTGAGTCTGAGTCTGAGTCTGAGTCTGAGTCTGAGTTCTGAGTCCTGAGTCCTGAGTCCTGAGTCCGAGTCCTGAGTCCTGAGTTCGAGTTCTGAGTCCTGAGTCCTGAGTCCAGTCCTGAGTCTGACTCCTGAGTCTGAGTTCTGAGTCTGAGTTCTGAGTTCTGAGTCCTGAGTCCTGAGTCCTGTCCTGAGTCCTGTCCTGAGTTCTGAGTCCTGAATCTGAGTACGAGTTCTGAGTCTGAGTCCTGAGTCCTGAGTCCTGAGTCCGAGTCCTGAGTCCTGAGTCCTTTGTCTAGGTCTTGAGTCCGAAGTCCTGAGTCTGAGTCCTGAGTCGAGTCCTGAGTTCTGAGTTCGAGTCCTGAGTCCTGAGTCCGAGTCCTGAGTCTGAGTTCTGAGTTCTGAGTCTGAGTCTGAGTCTGAGTCCTGAGTCTGAGTCTGAGTCTGAGTCTGAGTCTGAGTCTGAGTCCTGAGTCCTGAGTCCTTAGTCTAAGCCTTGAGTCCGAAGTCCTGAGTCTGAGTCCTGAGTCCGAGTCCTGAGTCTGAGTCCTGAGTCCTGAGTCTGAGTTCTGAGTTCTGAGACTGAGTCCTGAGTCCTGAGTCCTGAGTCTGAGTCCTGAGTCTGAATCCTGAGTCTGAGTCTGAGTCTGAGTCTGAGTATGAGTCCGAGTCCGAGTCCTGAGTCTTGAGTCCGAAGTCCTGAGTCCGAAGTCCGAAGTCCTGAGTCTGAGTCTGAGTCTGAGTCCGAGTCCGAGTCCTGAGTCCGAGCCGCGTCCTGAGTCCTGAGTCCTTAGTCTGAGTCCTGAGTTCTGAGTTCTGAGTTCTGAGCTCTGAGTCTGAGTCCTGAGTCCTGAGTCCTGAGTCCTGAGTCCGAGTCCTGAGTCCTGAGTCCTGAGTCTGAGTTCTGGTTCTGGTTCTGGTTCTGAGTCTGAGTTCTGAGTCCTGAGTCCTGAGTCCTGAGTCTGAGTCTGAGTCTGAGTCTGAGTCCTGAGTCTGAGTCTTGAGTCCTGGGTCCTGAGTCCGAGTCCGAGTCCTGAGTCTGAGTCCTGAGTCCTGAGTCCTGAGTCCTGAGTCTGAGTCTGAGTCTGAGTCCTGAGTGCTGAGTCCGAGTCCTGAGTCCTGAGTCCGTCAAGTTTATTTCATAAAAGACTGCTGCACGTGGATCCTGCTTTCTCCTGTTTACAATGTGTTATGTTACAATAACACGCAATTGGGACTTTATATCACGCAATTCTGACTTTACAACACGCAATTCTGACTTTACAACACACAATTCTGACTTTATAACACGCAATTGTGACTTTATATCATGCAATTGTGACTTTACAACACGCAATTCTGACTTTACAACACACAATTCTGACTTTATAGACTTTTGAGTCCGAGTCCTGAGTCCGAGTCCGAGTCCGAGTCCGAGTCCAAGTCCGAGTCAGAGTCCTGAGTCCGAGTCCTGAGTCCTGAGTCCTGAGTCTGACTTCTGAGTCCTGAGTCCAGTCCTGAGTCTGAGTCCTGAGTCCTGAGTCCTGAGTCCTGAGTCCGAGTCCCGAGTCCTGAGTCCGTCAAGTTTATTTCCTAAAAGACTGCTGCACGTGGATGCTGCTTTCTCCTATGTTTACAATGTGTTATGTTACAATAACATGCAATTGTGACTTTATATCACGCAATTCTGACTTTACAACACGCAATTCTGACTTTACAACACACAATTCTGACTTTATAGACTTTTGAGTCCGAGTCCTGAGTCCTGAGTCTGACTTCTGAGTCCTGAGTCCTGAGTCCGAGTCCGAGTCCGAGTCCTGAGGCCGAGTCCTGAGTCCTGAGTCCTGAGTCCGAGTCCAGAGTCTGAGTCTGAGTCCTGAGTCTGAGGCGGAGTTCTGAGTCCTGAGTCCTGAGTCCTGAGTCCCGAGTCCTGAGTCTGAGTTCTGGTTCTGAGTCTGAGTCTGAGTCCTGAGTGCTGAGTGCTGAGTGCCGAGTCCGAGTCCGAGTCCGAGTCCGAGTCCGAGTCCGAGTCCTGAGTCTGAGTGCTGAGTGCTGAGTGCTGAGTCCGAGTCCGAGTCCGAGTCCTGAGTCCGAGTCCAAGTCCAAGTCCTGAGTCCTGAGTCCTGAGTCCTGAGTCTGACTTCTGAGTTCTGAGTCCTGAGTCCTGAGTCCTAAATCCAGTTCTGAGTCCTGAGTCCGAGTCCCGAGTCCTAAGTCCAGAGTCCGAGTCCTGAGTCCTGAGTCCTGAGTCCGAGTCCGAGTCTTGAGTCCGAGCCGAGTCCTGAGTCCGAGTCCTGAGTCCTGACTCTTGAGTCTGAGTTCTGAGTTTGAGTCTGAGTCCAAGTCCGAGTCCTGAATCTGAGTCCTGAGTCTGACTTCTGAGTTCTGAGTCCTGAGTCCAGTCCTGAGTCTGACTCCTGAGTCTGAGTCTGAGTCTGAGTCTGAGTTCTGAGTCCTGAGTCTAGTCCTGAGTCCTGTCCTGAGTTCTGAGTCCTAAATCTGAGTACGAGTTCTGAGTCTGAGTCCTGAGTCCTGAGTCCGAGTCCTGAGTCCTTTGTCTAGGTCTTGAGTCCGAAGTCCTGAGTCTGAGTCTGAGTCCTGAGTCCGAGTCCTGAGTCCTGAGTCCTGAGTTCTGAGTTCTGAGTCCTGAGTCCTGAGTCCGAGTCCGAGTCCGAGTCCTGAGTCCTGAGTCCTGAGTCCTGAGTCCTGAGTTCTGAGTCCGAGTTCGAGTTCGAGTCCTGAGTCTGAGTCTGAGTCCTGAGTTCTGAGTCCTGAGTCCAGTCCTGAGTCTGAGTCTGAGTCTGAGTTCTGAGTCCTGAGTCCTGAGACCTGAGACCTGAGTCCTGAGTCCTGAGTCCGAGTCCTGAGTCCTGAGTCCTGAGTTCGAGTTCGAGTTCTGAGTCCTGAGTCCTGAGTCCTGAGTCCTGAGTCCTGTCCTGAGTTCTGAGTCTGAGTTCGAGTCCTGAGTCCTGAGTCCTGAGTCCGAGTCCGAGTCCGAGTCCTGAGTCCTGAGTCCTGAGTCCTGAGTCCGAGTCCTGAGTCCTGAGTCCGAGTCCTGAGTCCTGAGTCCGAGCCGAGTCCTGAGTCCTGAGTCCTGAGTCCTGAGTCCGAGTCCTGAGTCCTGACTCGAGTCTGAGTTCTGAGTTCTGAGTTTGAGTCTGAGTCTGAGTCCAAGTCCGAGTCCTGAATCTGAGTCCTGAGTCTGACTTCTGAGTTCTGAGTCCTGAGTCCAGTCCTGAGTCTGACTCCTGAGTCTGACTCCTGAGTCTGAGTTCTGAGTTCTGAGTTCTGAGTTCTGAGTTCTGAGTTCTGAGTCCTGTCCTGAGTCCTGTCCTGAGTTCTGAGTCCTGAATCTGAGTACGAGTTCTGAGTCTGAGTCCTGAGTCCTGAGTCCTGAGTCCGAGTCCTGAGTCCTGAGTCCTTTGTCTAGGTCTTGAGTCCGAAGTCCTGAGTCTGAGTCTGAGTCCTGAGTCCGAGTCCGAGTCCTGAGTTCTGAGTCCGAGTCCTGAGTCCGAGTCCTGAGTCCTGAGTCCTGAGTCCTGAGTCCGAGTCCGAGTCCTGAGTCCGAGTCCGAGTCCGAGTCCTGAGTCTGAGTCTGAGTCTGAGTCCTGAGTTCTGAGTTCTGAGTCCTGAGTCCAGTCCTGAGTCTGAGTCCTGAGACCTGAGACCTGAGTCCTGAGTCCGAGTCCTGAGTCCTGAGTTCGAGTTCTGAGTCCTGAGTCCTGAGGCCTGAGTCCAGTCCTGAGTTCTGAGTCTGAGTTCGAGTTCTGAGTCCTGAGTCCTGAGTCCTGAGTCCTGAGTCCGAGTCCTGAGTCCTGAGTCCGAGTCCGAGTCCTGAGTCCTGAGTCCGAGTCCGAGTCCTGAGTCCGAGCCGAGTCCTGAGTCCTGAGTCCTGAGTCCGAGTCCTGAGTCCTGACTCGAGTCTGAGTTCTGAGTTCTGAGTTTGAGTCTGAGTCCAAGTCCGAGTCCTGAATCTGAGTCCTGAGTCTGACTTCTGAGTTCTGAGTCCTGAGTCCAGTCCTGAGTCTGACTCCTGAGTCTGAGTTCTGAGTCTGAGTTCTGAGTTCTGAGTCCTGAGTCCTGTCCTGAGTCCTGTCCTGAGTTCTGAGTCCTGAATCTGAGTACGAGTTCTGAGTCTGAGTCTGAGTCCTGAGTCCGAGTCCTGAGTTCTGAGTCCGAGTCCGAGTCCGAGTCCTGAGTCCGAGTCCTGAGTCCTGAGTCCTGAGTCCTGAGTCCGAGTCCGAGTCCGAGTCCGAGTCCTGAGTCCGAGTCCTGAGTCCTGAGTCCTGAGTCCGAGTCCTGAGTCCTGAGTCCGAGTCCTGAGTCCTGAGTCCTGAGTCCGAGTCCTGAGTTCTGAGTCCGAGTCCGAGTCCTGAGTCCGAGTCCTGAGTCCTGAGTCCTGAGTCCTGAGTCCGAGTCCGAGTCCTGAGTCCGAATCCTGAGTCCTGAGTCCTGAGTCCGAGTCCTGAGTTCTGAGTCCGAGTCCGAGTCCGAGTCCTGAGTCCGAGTCCTGAGTCCTGAGTCCTGAGTCCTGAGTCCGAGTCCGAGTCCGAGTCCGAGTCCTGAGTCCGAGTCCTGAGTCCTGAGTCCTGAGTCCGAGTCCTGAGTCCTGAGTCCGAGTCCTGAGTCCTGAGTCCTGAGTCCGAGTCCTGAGTTCTGAGTCCGAGTCCGAGTCCTGAGTCCGAGTCCTGAGTCCTGAGTCCTGAGTCCTGAGTCCGAGTCCGAGTCCTGAGTCCGAATCCTGAGTCCTGAGTCCTGAGTCCGAGTCCGAGTCCGAGTCCTGAGTCTGAGTCTGAGTCCTGAGTTCTGAGTTCTGAGTCCTGAGTCCAGTCCTGAGTCTGAGTCCTGAGTCCAGTCCTGAGTCCTGAGTTCTGAGTTCTGAGTTCTGAGTCCTGAGTCCGAGTCCTGAGTCCTGACTCTTGAGTCTGAGTTCTGAGTTTGAGTCTGAGTCCAAGTCCGAGTCCTGAATCTGAGTCCTGAGTCTGACTTCTGAGTTCTGAGTCCTGAGTCCAGTCCTGAGTCTGACTCCTGAGTCTGAGTCTGAGTCTGAGTCTGAGTTCTGAGTCCTGAGTCTAGTCCTGAGTCCTGTCCTGAGTTCTGAGTCCTAAATCTTAGTACGAGTTCTGAGTCTGAGTCCTGAGTCCTGAGTCCGAGTCCTGAGTCCTTTGTCTAGGTCTTGAGTCCGAAGTCCTGAGTCTGAGTCTGAGTCCTGAGTCCGAGTCCTGAGTTATGAGTTCTGAGTTCTGAGTTCTGAGTTCTGAGTCCTGAGTCCTGAGTCCGAGTCCTGAGTCCTGAGTCCTGAGTTCTGAGTTCGAGTCCTGAGTCTGAGTCTGAGTCCTGAGTTCTGAGTCCTGAGTCCAGTCCTGAGTCTGAGTCCTGAGTCCAGTCCTGAGTCTGAGTCCCGAGTCCTGAGTCCTGAGTCTGAGTCTGAGTCTGAGTTCTGAGTCCTGAGTCCTGAGACCTGAGACCTGAGTCCTGAGTCCTGAGTCAGAGTCCTGAGTCCTGAGTTCGAGTTCTGAGTCCTGAGTCCTGAGTCCAGTCCTGAGTTCTGAGTCTGAGTTCGAGTTCTGAGTCCTGAGTCCTGAGTCCTGAGTCCTGGGTCCGAGTCCGAGTCCGAGTCCTGAGTCCTGAGTCCGAGTCCGAGTCCGAGTCCTGAGTCCTGAGTCCTGAGTCCGAGTCCGAGTCCGAGTCCGAGCCGAGTCCTGAGTCCTGAGTCCTGAGTCCTGAGTCCGAGTCCTGAGTCCTGACTCGAGTATGAGTTCTGAGTTCTGAGTTTGAGTCTGAGTCCAAGTCCGAGTCCTGAATCTGAGTCCTGAGTCTGACTTCTGAGTTCTGAGTCCTGAGTCCAGTCCTGAGTCTGACTCCTGAGTCTGAGTTCTGAGTCTGAGTTCTGAGTTCTGAGTCCTGTCCTGAGTTCTGAGTCCTGAATCTGAGTACGAGTTCTGAGTCTGAGTCCTGAGTCCTGAGTCCTGAGTCCTGAGTCCGAGTCCTGAGTCCTTTGTCTAGGTCTTGAGTCCGAAGTCCTGAGTCTGAGTCTGAGTCCTGAGTCCGAGTCCTGAGTTCTGAGTCCGAGTCCGAGTCCGAGTCCGAGTCCGAGTCCTGAGTCCGAGTCCTGAGTCCTGAGTCCGAGTCCTGAGTCCGAGTCCGAGTCCGAGTCCTGAGTCTGAGTCTGAGTCTGAGTCTGAGTCCTGAGTTCTGAGTTCTGAGTCCTGAGTCCAGTCCTGAGTCTGAGTCCTGAGTCCAGTCCTGAGTCTGAGTCCAGTCCTGAGTTCTGAGTTCTGAGTTCTGAGTCCTGAGTCTGAGTCCTGAGTTCTGAGTCTGAGTCTGAGTCTGAGTCTGAGTCCTGAGTCCTGAATCTGAGTTTGAGTTCTGAGTTCTGAGTCCTGAGACCTGAGACCTGAGACCTGAGTCCTGAGTCCTGAGTCCGAGTCCTGAGTCCAGTTCTGAGTTCTGAGTCTGAGTTCTGAGTCTGAGTTCGAGTTTCGAGTTCGAGTTCTGAGTCCTGAGTCCGAGTCCTGAGTCCTGAGTCCTGAGTCCGAGTCCTGAGTCCTGAGTCCTGAGTCCAGTCCTGAGTCCTGAGTCCTGAGTCTTGAGTCCTGAATCCTGAGTCTGTCAAGTTTATTTCATAAAAGACTGCTGCACGTGGATCCTGCTTTCTCCTATGTTTAAAATGTGTTATGTTACAATAACATGCAATTGTGACTTTATATCACGCAATTCTGACTTTACAACACGCAATTCTGACTTTACAACAAACAATTCTGACTTTACAACACGCAATTCTGACTTTACAACACAATTCTGACTTTACAACACAAAATTCTGACTTTACAACACACAATTGTGACTTTATAACACGCAATTGTGACTTTATATCACACAATTCTGACTTTATAACACACAATTCTGACTTTATATCACAATTCTGACTTTATATTGCAATTCTGACTTTATATCTCACAATTCTTACTTTATATCAAGCAATTGTGAGATAAAAGATCGCAATTACCTATTTTATTTTTTATTCTGTGGCAGAAACAGGCTTCCATACTAACTGATCAATAAAGCAAAGAAAAGCTTCTCCAGCCACTGCAGTCCATCAGACCTGTTATATTCACATTCTGCTGGTAAAGTTAGTTAAACTACACTCACGCCACCCTTAATATCTGAAGTGACGAACCACATTTAACAAGTTATTTCACTTTCAAAGAAGATGTGTAAAGTATGTGCAAGGAAGGACACAAAGGCTTATTTACGTCCGTGGAACATGTAATATTTCTCAGTGAACACCAGAGGGAACTTCTGCTTCCATAAAGTGTGTGATATCCTGAGTTTCCCATCCTCTTCCTGAGCTCACTAAAGAAACCAAGGAAATCTACTGTAGCCTCATCTTTAGTGTGTGTTTGTAACCGGTTTCCTTTGACTGAAGGCACATCTATATCTAAGATTGACAACTCTTGAATATTGCAGTGTTTATTCTAAATTATTTATCCTTATTGTGTTAAATTCATGTTCCTAATTATCCTGAATCAGAATAACTTCCACTTGCAGCATCTCTTCTCTTCTCTGATGATGTGGGCGGGGCAACCTGTCACTTACATGAGATCAGCCAATAGCAAACCACAATCATCCAATCATCCAATCAATTCCCCCCCAGACACAATCAAGCCCCGCCCACATTTGTTCTTGTTCCAGAAGTGTTTCACTCCATATACGGAACAAAAGAGAAGAAAAGACGAGAGCAACTTCAGTTTCATGAGGACTTGAAGAGGATAAAATACAACATCCATTGAGAGAATATCAAAGCAAAACTATGAAGTCAACAAATCAAACTTTATTAGCCAAGAAATAAATTATAAAACACAATATTGATACAGAAAAAAGAAATAAAAAGCAAATATATTTTAATTATACAATTAACAAATAACTGTTTTAAATAATTTTAAAGCACCATACTTGAATTGTTAAAATTTAAAAAAGAAACTACATAATGATTGCTAATAGAATAGAATTTTATTATGCAATATATTCCTGTAAATACATTTTAAAAATACATACACTTCTGGTCAAAAGTTGGTAATAATTAAAAAAATGTAAAAGAGAGTCTGAAAGAGTCTCTGTTCACCAAGGTTGCATTTATTTGATAAAAATACAGTAAAAACTGTATTATTCTAATGTAAATCAGCTGTTTTCTATGTGAATATATAGTATATTAAGTGTAATTTATTCCTGTAATCGAAGCTGAATTTTCAGTCTTCAGTGTCACATGATCCTTCAGAAATCATTCTAAGATGATGATTTGATGCTCAAGAAACATTTATGATTATTATCAATGTTGAAAAGTTCATATTTTTGTGGAAACTGTGATTGGCGTAAATAAGAATAACTTTTATTCATCAAGCTCACATTAAATTGATCAAAGGTGACAGTAAATACATTTATAATGTTACAAAATAATCTATTTAAATTAAAAGGTGTCATTTAGAACTTTCTATTTATCAAAGAATCCTGAAAAATAAAATGTATCACAGTTTCCACACAAATATGAAGCCGTTTTCATCATTGATAACAATCATAAATGTTTCTTGTGCAGCAAATCATCATATATTAGAAGTATAATTGATGGTGTATCAGCATTACCAACACCTTTTGAGCAAGGAAGTGAAATTCTCCAGGTCTGCATAATGCCTATTAAAATTCCCTGATATTTTGATGATTTCCGTGACGGACTCATAGTTCAGGTTCGGGTCTTTCTTCTCCTCTGATGAACGCCAGTGCTTTCTGATGGCCGTAGGAGGAGCTGGGAAGAGCCGATGGGAGCTGTTGGGAATGTCGGTCCAGAGAGTGATAGAAGGAGGGAGAGAGGGATCGGTTAAAGTGCAGCGGGGAGCTGGCGGTCCGAGGAGTGCGGGTGAGCGAAGACGAGGAGGAGGAAGACAGATGCGACCGGCTCCCGTATCCGTACGCCGCGCTGCTAAGGAGGAACTCGCGCGAGCCGTACGCCGGAGGAGTTGGTCCACGAGACGACAGGCCTCGGAAATCATGCGGAAGGCTTCGTCTGCTGGGAATGTCGTAGATCCCGGAGTTCGGAGCGAGAGCGAGAGGTTTGTCCTTCTCATCAGGTTCCCGGCGCTCCTGAATGGAGCTCATTAGCGGTTTAGCGAGGCTGTCGTAGCAGACGGGCGACGGCTCGCGGTGTTGAGGCGAATGCCGGCTAATATTCATGAACACTGGGCTGCAGTTGCATCCGGGACCTCGGGGGAGACTCGAATCCATGGGAATGAATGGAGTCTGGGATCCGAGGCGCTCGACGGGACGCAGAAGACTGTCGTAGGACAGACTCCCGGATCGGCTAATGAGGACGCTAGCGCTCGGATGTGGACCTGGAGTTTCGGCTACGCGGCGGTGGGAGTGTTTCAGACTCAGTGAGCGGGAATTCAGAGTCAGAGAGTTTCCGGAATTCTCCGACTGAAGGAGACTGGGATCGGACGCGTGCTCCTGCGGGACCAGCGGGGAAATCCTCGTCCCGATCTACAGGGACAGACAAAGGAACATCATTTAAAATCTTATTTTTTTATTCTGCCGTTTGATCATACATGAGTGTCGTGTTAGTTGTGTAACGGGTTTCTATTAATGCCTCATTGTATTCTGGTTTTATCTGTGACTGTTGTAATGATATAGAATTTGAATTAGAATTTTGCTTTGTCCCATGTACAGCACTGTGGTCAACTGTTGTTGTATTAATATGTATTTAGTAAAAATGTTTTCAGATATTTATTCTAGACAAGGTATCTTAGAAGGCAAATTTATTTCCAGAAAGTCGTACTGTTATGTCTATAATGCAAGTTTTAGGGCTGGGGCATATGATGATATATAACGATCTACGATTTATATCTAGCTATATTGTATCTATAGTGTTGTCTAGCACATACATCAGTGCTGCAGTGACTCTAACGCTAGCCTGAGCGAGCAGTACAGTTAAGAGATTTAAATATCGGTCGGTTTTGTTCCATTAAGAGATTTAAATATCGGTGGTTTTGTTCCATTAAGATATTTAAATATAGGTGGTTTTGTTCCATTAAGAGATTTAAATATCGGTGGTTTTGTTCCATTAAGAGATTTAAATATCGGTGGTTTTGTTCCATTAAGAGATTTAAATATCGGTCGGTTTTGTTCCATTAAGATATTTAAATATAGGTGGTTTTGTTCCATTAAGAGATTTAAATATCGGTGGTTTTGTTCCATTAAGAGATTTAAATATCGGTGGTTTTGTTCCATTAAGAGATTTAAATATCTGTGTTTTGTTCCATTAAGATATTTAAATATAGGTGGTTTTGTTCCATTAAGAGATTTAAATATCGGTGGTTTTGTTCCATTAAGAGATTTAAATATCGGTGGTTTTGTTCCATTAAGAGATTTAAATATCTGTGTTTTGTTCCATTAAGAGATTTAAATATTGGTCGTTTTTTTTTCGTTAAGAGATTTAAATATCAGTCGGTTTTGTTAATTTAACCCTTTATGACCTACCATAGAACAGTTCTGCCAGAGTATATCTTTGTATTTTTACATGCTGTGCTGTCATTCTTTTGAGCATTTTCATATGCCATACATCAAAATAATCCTTACTCTCCCAATTTGAAGGCTATATTTGTAATAAATCAATAGTGACTAGATAAATATCTCAAAAGTGCAATAAACAAAAGGGAAAAAAAAATCATATATTTTTTTTCTACATATTTTATTCAATACAGAAATTTGATAAATCCCAACCTCAAACTTGTCAATGTGAAAAACGTGCATAAAATGATTTTAAACTATACAGAATTGATTTGAACTGTTTACATAAATTAGTTTCTAAGATACACTCATTTTTAGGTCTGTACAAATTGCGTAATAAGCGTTTACAAATACAAAAGAAAAACAAACAAACAAACAAAAAACACAAAAATGCATTGCACATCATTTCTTTCTTTGGCTGCTTACCTGGCTTTCTTCCTGATAAAACAATTTAAAACTATACAGAATTTATTTGAACTGTTTACATAAATTAGTTTCTAAGATACACTCATTTGAGTCTGTACAAATTGCGTAATATGCGTTTACAAAAACAAAAGAAAAACAAACAAACAAACAAAAAAACACACAAAAATGCACTGCACGTCATTTCTTTCTTTGGCTGCACACCTGGCTTTCTTCCTGGGACGGATCTATTCCTTCAAGAAAGTCGGCTTGGTCCTTGAAACGGAATCTGGAGCCGATAAGCAGACGGAGAGTTCATCTTCATCGGACGCAATTAGTATTGCCAAAACATCCGCGTCCGTGTACTTTCGTTTAGACTGTTACGTGCGCGCGCGCGCGTGTGTGTGTGTGTGTGTGAATGTGCTTGCATTTGTAAAAGTGTATTTGTGAGTGTGTAAAGGAGAAATAAATGATAAAATGAAGCAATGATAAAAAGACAATAACGAAAAGAAAGAAACATACCAGTACAGCAAATGAGAGTCAAACGCATGGTCAAATGACGCAGCGTGTGACGTCACAACATGTGACAACCTTTGGGGTCATAGTGCACAGAACGTGATGCGTCAATGAGCATCGGAAGACGTAACTATCAATCGCAGATCTACAGAACATGTGTGCAAAGACGTGCAATGCATTTTTGTGTTTTTTTTGTAAACGCATATTACGCAATTTGTACAGACTCATTAGAGGATGAAAACAACGCAACAGGAGCATGTTGGAGGCTTGATCTGAACATGTTACATCTCTGGTTTTGTATGCAAAAAGAATTATTGAGCTAGCGATTTGGTTTCAGTTTCTATAGGCTCTTAAACAGACACACGCAAACGTTAAAGGGTTAAGAGATTTAAATATCGGTCGGTTTTGTTCCGTTAAGAGATTTAAATATGGGTTGGTTTTGTTCATTTAAGAGATTTAAATATGGGTCGGTTTTGTTGCGTTAAGAGATTTAAATATGGGTCGGTTTTGTTGCGTTAAGAGATTTAAATATCGGTCGGTTTTGTTCCGTTAAGAGATTTAAATATGGGTTGGTTTTGTTGCGTTAAGAGATTTAAATGTCGGTCGGTTTTGATCATTTAAGATATTTAAATATGGGTCGGTTTTGTTGCGTTAAGAGATTTAAATATCGGTCGGTTTTGTTCCGTTAAGAGATTTAAATATGGGTCGGTTTTGTTGCGTTAAGAGATTTAAATATCGGTCGGTTTTGTTCCGTTAAGAGATTTAAATATGGGTTGGTTTTGTTGCGTTAAGAGATTTAAATGTCGGTCGGTTTTGATCATTTAAGATATTTAAATATGGGTCGGTTTTGTTGCGTTAAGAGATTTAAATATCGGTCGGTTTTGTTACGTTAAGAGACTTAAATATGGGTCGTTTTTGTTGCGTCAAGAGATTTAAAAATCGGTCGCTTTTGTTACGTTAAGAGATTTAAATGTCGGTCGGTTTTGATCTGTTAAGATATTCAAATATCGGTCGGTTTTGTTCATTTAAGAGATTTAAATATCGGTCGGTTTTGTTCCGTTAAGAGATTTAAATATGGGTCGGTTTTGTTCATTTAAGAGATTTAAATGTTGATCGGTTTTGTTCTGTTAAGTGATTTAAATATGGGTCGGTTTTGTTCTGTTAAGAGATTTAAATATGGGTCGGTTTTGTTCCGTTAAGAGATTTAAATGTCGGTCGGTTTTGATCCGTTAAGAGATTTAAATATGGGTTGGTTTTGTTCTGATAAAAGATTTAAATATCGGTCGGTTTTGTTCCTTTAAGAGATTTAAATATCAGATGATTTTGTTTCGTTAAGAGATTTAAATATCGGTCGGTTTTGTTCATTTAAGAGATTTAAATATCAGATGATTTTGTTTCGTTAAGAGATTTAAATATCGGTCGGTTTTGTTCCTTTAAGAGATTTAAATATCAGATGATTTTGTTTTGTTAAGAGATTTAAATATCGGTCGGTTTTGTTTATTTAAGAGATTTAAATATCGGTCGGTTTTGTTCATTTAAGAGATTTAAATATCGGTAGTTTTTTTTCCTTTAAGAGATTTAAATATCGGATGATTTTGTTTCGTTGAGAGATTTAAATATCGGTCGGTTTTGTTCATTTAAGAGATTTAAATATCGGATGATTTTGTTTAATTAAGGGATTTAAATATCGGTCAGTTTTGTTTATTTAAGAGATTTAAATATCGGTCGGTTTTGTTCATTCAAGGGATTTAAATATCGGTCTGTTTTGTTCCTTTAAGAGATTTAAATATTGGATGATTTTGTTTCATTAAGAGATTTAAATATTGGTTGGTTTTGTTCATTTAAGAGATTTAAATATCGGTGGGTTTTTTTTGTCTGTTAAGAGATTTAAATATCGGTCGGTTTTGTTCATTTAAGAGATTTAAATATCGGTGGGGTTTTTTTTCTATTAAGAGATTTAAATATCGGTCGGGTTGTTTTGTGAAGAGATTTAAATATCGGACGGTTTTGTTTCATTAAGAGATTTAAATATCAGTCGGTTTTGTTCCATTAAGAGATTTAAATATTGGTGGGTTTTGTTCATTTAAGAGATTTAAATAATCGGTCGGTTTTGTTCCGTTAAGAGATTTAAATATCAGTCGGTTTTGTTCATTTAAGAGATTTAAATAATCGGTCGGTTTTGTTCCGTTAAGAGATTTAAATATCAGTCGGTTTTTTTCCGTTAAGAGATTTAAATATCGGTCGGTTTTTTTCCGTTAAGAGATTTAAATATCGGTCGGTTTGTTTTGTTAAGAGATTTAAATATCAGTCGGTTTTTTTCCGTTAAGAGATTTAAATATCGGTCGGTTTGTTTTGTTAAGAGATTTAAATATCGGACGGTTTTGTTCCGTTAAGAGATTTAAAGGAGAACTCCGGTCAATTTTAACATTGAGCTCATTTTTTTGTACATTTGGAGTGCTGTCAATACAGAGAACAACGACAAAAATCGGTGTTGCCTACACAGAGTTATTCTATTTTTAAAATTTGCACCCTGTTGACTTCAATGGGGCAAGTACTAAACCTGCTTTTAGCCTCTTAACATCCTTGATGTGTCATTACAAGTGCACAGAAAATGTGAGTGATTCCTTCCGAGTGAACACGAGTGAATCTGACTGCAGTAGATGTGAAAGATATGTATAAAAATGATGTTATTTAAGCCAGCGCAAATACCTTTGTTTACATCCTGTTTTCGGTTGAAGTCCAGAGTAATCGATTGCCGAGTTCACGTGTATAGGTTTAGTACCTATGATCACGCGCGTGAACTCGGCAATCGACTACTTTGGACTTCACCCGAAAAACAGGATGTAAACAAAGGTATTTGCGCTGGCTTAAATAACATCATTTTTATACATTTCTTTCACATCTACTGCAGTCAGATTTCCAGAACCTTCTCATTTACAGTTCTATGCTGGTTTTAATGCTCTCCCCTCCTTCATCCAGAAATGCAGAATCCCTGACAACATTTAAAAGACAGCTGAAAACCCATCTCTTCCGTGAGCACTTAACCTCATAAAAAAATCCTCCCTTGTCTGGCTTATGCTATTGAGCAATGCCTGAACTTTGTTTTTTTGAGCACTTCTTGCGTTGTTTTTGCCTCTTCACGATGACTCGCTTGCTTTAGTCCTCATTCGTAAGTGGCTTTGGACAAAGGCGTCTGCTAAATGACTAAATGTAAATGTTGGTTTTGTTCTAGGTGAGAGTAAGCCGATCAGTTGTCACAGATGAAAAGTCAGCAAAAGTCTGATGCTCGGACACACATTTTGAAAGTAATTAAGGCATTTAGATAATGGTCGTTGTGATATAAGCGAGAGTGAACAATACTCAAAAAGCATTAATGAAGATATAAATATATAAATAGCCAGTTGTCAAAGAGTCTGATGTGAGTATAACATTATTAAACTATTAATAATTAACTAACAAATTAAACTAGCAGCCATCTAAGCCAAGATATTGAGAAATATAGGCAACGGCTTTCATTTTAATTAGTAGCATCTCTGATTTCAAGCAGAATTGCTATATTGATATAGCATTCCTTACTGTGGTTGAAACTGACTTCTATCGGGGTCAAGATTTTCATCAGCGGTTTGAACAGTCTCACCTGATCTCTGGGAACTTCGTAGAGCACTTTGGTGGGCGACTCTGAAGTCTGAAGTGGGATTATTTTGTGTCCTGAAGGCATTACGGCTCTGGACTGGAGCAAACTCTCTGTTATAAAGCACAATGAGAGGACATGAACACATTTAGTGCAGAAACATGGTTTTGCTGAATGCTTCCACACGTCCACACACCTTCCAGAGCTGCCAGATGGTTCTTGAGCAGGACGGGGTCTGGTTTAGGGGGCAGTGGAGGTGGACTGCTCAAACTTTTACTATCGGGATCATCTACTTCTTCCAGAGACTGAAACAAACACATCAAAATATTAAACAGATACTGTAAAAGCAGTGACGAAAAAATCACACTCTCACTGTCTAAATGTCATAATCATTTGTTAACAAACAAGTATTCATTACTTCAATGAACTTGTTTCTGACTTAAATTATTACATTGTTTAAATTAGTATATTTTTCGCTAACTGTGATTTTGGACTCATGCACTTTCTGTAAAGCTGCTTTGAAACGATGTGTGTTGTGAAAAGCGCTATTAATAATATAATTGATTTGATTGTAGGGGAAGCTACTTTGAAACCTTACAAACCAGGGGTGCGTTTCCTGAAAGCATCGTTGGCCAACTATGGTCGCAAGTTCCGTCGTTACCAATAGAGTTCAATGGACATTGCGATGAACTTGCGACCATAGTTGGCTAACGATGCTTTCGGGAAACGCACCCCAGGGTTGTAAAACTAAAGCTAATACCATAAGAAACGTGTTTGTTCTCTTGTCCAGACAAACTTTACTTTCTAGTTTAACTACATTATAAAAATACTAAAATAACGTAAACGGAAATTAAAAATAAAAACTTTTTATTAAATATAAATAAAAACTATACAGATAGATTTAAAAAACAATAACTAATAAAAATAAAAACACAATACAATTACTAAAAATTTAAATGAAAACAGAAAATATAAAAACAAATTCAAAATATTAATAAAACTATAAAGATATATTTAGAAATACACTAACTAATAAATAAAAATAAATAAAATCAGAAAATTTATCAAATAAAAATCATTCAAAATTTTTGTAAAAACTATAATATTATCTCAATTATAGTAAATAAACACTTTTGCACAAGTCATAATTCAAATATAGTCAAGCTTTGTATCTAAGCTGTCAATATATCTTTAAATAATTGTTTTTTATTCAGAGCAGGATTTATTTTTCAGAAAAACCTGATGTGTTATAAAGTCAAATCTCATGTAACTAAATACATAACAACATTTATATGCTAAAATGGTAAATGTCTAAATAGACGATCTAAACTGACCGTATCTTTATATATATAAAATGAAAAAATTAAATAAATAAATAAAATGTAAAAAAAAACATTGCTACACTGTTGTCCTCTTGCTGGTCTGATTGCTTCTATTGTTCTCCTCATTTGTAAGTGGCTTTGGGTAAAAGCGTCTGCTAAATGATTAAATGTAAATGTGCATATACATTCTATGCATAGATATCCACACCATGTCCCATAAGTGCAGTATTTGTGAAACACATGTACCTTCACGGGAAGAGTCTGGCTGGGGACGCAGTTGTCGGAGCTCTTCACCGGGGTCAGCTTCTGAGACTCGGGATGATGGAACGGAGGATGAACACAGACCGGCAATCTGTCTCTGAGTTTCCCAGTGTACCTACGATATGAAGAGCAGAAATAATCATAACAACGATAAAACATCAATAAAGTTATAATTTAATACAATATATAATAAAAAAAAACAGCATGAGTGCGCACAAAAAACATTCTGTCCTAAAAATGCATGCTGTAATCGGTTACACTTTATTATACTGTTCCTTCATTAATGAATAACTACACAGGAACAAACGAGTAACTCACTATAAAAATTCTAGTAACTACTATTTACTAACTAGTAACTCTGATTAATGACTTAGTAAGTAATAGCGCTCGGGTGAATGTGGTAGTTCACTATTAGCTAATCAGTAACTTCTATTTTTCATCCCTCACTGATGACTACTATATACAGGTTTATAATTAATATTAATAATGCATCATTTATAATAAAAGGTAATGGTAACCCATTAGTAATACAGTAACTCAAGTGTTACCGCATCCTAGTATTCTAAAGTGAAAAACATGATAACTACATAATATTGACTGAAGTCATTGTGAGCTTTAGAGGTTTTTGTGAGGTTTTGGATAGTCATTTTTTACTAAGTTTCTTGTTAGCTAATAGTAGTTATTAGAGTGTTAATAGTGTGTGTAGTTATTCATTAATGAAGGAACAGTGCTGTGATCAGCTGATCCGCTCACCTCGGCACGATGGGACTGAAGAGCACAGACTGCAGGTTGACACAGCATCCGCGTGTGAACGGATTCACTCCTCCCTGAAACTTTCCTGTCACCTGTGAAGTAGTGTTAGTGAGAGCAAGTTCGTGGTCCGTGTCAGTCATGATCTCACCTGTGTTCGCTTTGACAGCAAATTGATTTGGTTTTAGCAGAGCCCGTCTACGGAGAGCCTGGCCACTCCCTATTAGGTCCTATTGTACCGAATGTTGGTTGTAGTTCCACCAGAGCTCCACTGGGGGCGATCGCCCATGAGTGCAGAATGAATGGGAGTCTATGGAGCGCGACGGCTAAATTTGTCTCTTTCACTCGATTGCCGTTGAGAAATCTCAGATTTGATTGTAGGTTTTGCAAGTTCAACATGAGTTATAGGCCGAAAGTTGAATGAACGAGTACTTATGTCCTTTCGATTTCTAACAGGTTGAGTTGTTCGCCGGTCCGCCGTTATAATAGCAATCCGCCATGGAACAAGCGTGCCTGCTCTTAAAGGGAATGTGAGATGACGCTCTGATTGGTTTTATTTCACGTTACGCCCAAACCACACCTATGAGTAATGAAGCGACTTCAGACCAACACATTTTAGATTTGCGTCGGCTGCAAGAGTCATTTATCCCGCCGGTATAATAGCACACATCTCAGTGATAAGCTACTGTGATAGCAGATGTGGATGAGGAGCAAGATAGTATGGCTCCTAAGAAGTCTCAGAAAGAGTCTGCTGTTGAGGAGGAGTATGTTACTGTGAATGTTCTAACAGAAATGTTAGAAACACAGAAAATCTTTTTTAAGGACATGATGGATCTTCAGGAAAAAAACTTTAAAACGTTTTTACAACTCTTTATGGAAACAACAAACAAGCGAGTTGATGATCTTGTAAAAGACGTCACAGAATACAAACGGAGTTTGGATTACACACAAGCGCAGGTGGATAATCAAGAGAAGAACACCGAGGAGATTGTTAAAATGTGCCGAGAAGCACGTGGGGATATAAACAAAGTGTGCGAATTGACGCCATTACTGGATGGGAAAATCGACAATCTTGAGGCGAGGTCAAAAAGGAACAACATTATTATTGACGGGATTCCTGAATCGCAACGCGAGAGTGAGGAAGAAACCGAGAACAAAGTCCGCCGCATAATAGCCGAAAAGTTAGAAATGAATGAAGAACGGATCGAGGTGGAACGAGCCCGTCGAATGGGTGATCCTACAACAGCAGGAAACCGACACAGATCAATAATTGTCAAGTTTTTAAGATGGAAAGACAAGGCAGCTGTGATGACCAGGGTAAACAAACTGAGAGGTACAAACATTTACTTTAATGAAGACTATTCTGAAGCCGTAAGGATAAAGCGAAGGGAACTAGTTCCGGTCATGAAGGCTGAACGAGCAAAGGGAAACATTGCCTACATTCGCTATGACAGACTTATTGTTCATTCTCCCTCCCAGAGGATGATAGGTCCAAATGGAAAGATCAGCTAAGAATGTGGGTTTGAGTGAGTACTCACATGGACTATAGGACTACATACATTTGTACTGAACGTGTGTTAATTTTTAGATACTATATTAATGTCATTTCCCAAGAAAGGCCTAAAAATAGCTCATATAAAAATTTGTAGTTTAAGAAACAAAATTCCAGACATAAGTAATATGTTAACATCTCATAATATTAATATTTTAGCTATTTCTGAAACTCATTTAGACAATACGTTTGATGATGCTGCAGTAGAAATACAGGAATATAGTATTTATAGAAGGGATAGGGATGTTTATGGGGGAGGAGTTGCCATGTACATTCAGAGCCACATCCCAGTTAAAATCAGAGAAGATCTAATGTCATGTGATGTTGAAATGTTATGGTTACAAGTTCACCTACCCCATTTAAAGCCTATGTTGATGGGATGCTGTTATAGGCCACCAGGGTCTGGCAATCAGTATCTTGACGATTTGGGAGAAATGTTTGAGCGAGCATGTGATGAAAATAGGGAAATTTATGTCCTGGGAGATCTTAACATTGATTTTCTTGCATCAAAATGTTCGCTGAAAAAGAAAATTCTTACTATAATTGGGGCCTGTAATCTGGTTTAGGTTATTAATCAGCCAACCAGGGAATTTGTTAATAAGACAGGACTTATATCATCCACATGTATAGATCATATTTATACTAATGTAGCTGAACTCTGTTCTAAAGCTGTATCAATTTCGATCGGCTTTAGTGATCATAATTTGGTGGGCTTATCCAGGAAAACTAAAGTTCCAAAGGTGGGGCCAAAAATTGTATACAAAAGAATGTACAAGGGTTTTGACTGTAATTCATATGTGGAAGATGTTGGAAACATCTGTTGGTCTGATGTCCTTCAACAGAAAGACCCAGATACTGCACTTAATGTATTTATGAAATTGTTGGCCCCAGTTATGGATAAGCATGCACCTGTTAGGATGCTGACTGTTAGAGCTACTGGGGCTCCTTGGGTTGATGAGGAATTAAAAGGATACATGGGTCAAAGAGAAAATGCAAGAGAAGTGGCAAAAAAGTCTGGATTATTATATGATTGGCAAATATATTGTAAATTGAGGAATTATGTTACCAACCTGAATAGAAAGAAGAAGAAACTGTACTATGAATCCAGGATTAATTGTATAAAACATGATGGAAAAAAGCTCTGGAGCACCTTAAATAATATCATGGGTAGAAAGAGTAATTTGACCCCATCATGGATTGAAGTGGAAGGATCGTTTATAACTAAACCTGTAGACATTGCAAATTATTTTAATGATTACTTCATTGATAAAGTTTGTAAACTAAGGCAGAAAATGCCAACATCATACTGTGAGTCAACTTATTTATGTATATTAGAAGAAATAATGAATGATAAGAATTGTTCATTTAAATTTCGAGAAGTGACAAGAGAAGAAGTAAAACAACTATTATTGTCTATTAATAATGACAAGCCACCCGGTACGGATAACCTGGATGGAAAGCTATTGAGGATGGTAGCAGACCATATTGCCACTCCCATATGTTATATTTTTAATTTGAGTCTTGAGAGGAAAGTGTGCCCACAAGTGTGGAAAGAGGCAAAGGTAATTCCCTTAGCGAAAAATGCTCGTGCTGTTTTTTCTGGCTCTAATAGTCGACCAATTAGTTTGTTACCTGTTATAAGTAAACTTTTAGAAAAATTTTTATTTAACCAGATACAAGGTTATTTCACTATGAATGAATTGTTAAGCAAATACCAGCATGCTTATAGAGAAGGACATTCAACTTGTACAGCTCTTACACAAATGACAGATGATTGGTTGCATTATATTGATCACCAAAATACTGTCGGAGCAGTATTATTAGATTTTAGTGCTGCTTTTGACATAATCGACCATAGTTTGTTATTAGGGAAACTCAAATGTTATGGTTTTACACCATCTGCATTAGCATGGGTAGAGAGCTACTTGACAGATAGAACACAGAAGGTGTATTTCAATGGAAGCTTCTCTGAGGTGAGGTCTGTAGCATGTGGGATTCCACAAGGGTCTTCATTAGGACCATTGCTTTTTTCTATCTTTACGAATGATCTCCCACTGGTCTGTAAAAGAGCTTCTGTGTCTATGTATGCGGATGATGTAACGCTTTATATGCCTGCACCAGCTTTAGAAAATATTACTGCAGCTCTCAACAATGAGTTGCAGATGGTATTTAATTGGGTTATTGATAATAAACTTGTTTTAAATTTAGCTAAGACTAAAAGTATCTTATTTGGAACTAAATGTTCATTAAAAACAAGGCCCATGTTGGATTTATCACTAAATAATGTTGCTGTTGAGCAGGTACATGAAATAAAGCTTCTTGGGGTAACCTTAGACTGTACCTTGTCGTGGTCAAGACATATAGAAGAAGTGGTGAAAAAGATGGGGAGAAATATATCTGTAGTTAAAAGGTGTTATTCGTTTTTAAATCCATATTTAACTAAACATGTTTTGCAGACCCTAGTGTTATCACACTTAGATTATTGCTCTGTGGTTTGGTCAGGAACTACAAAGAAGAATATAGGGAAACTACAGAGGGTTCAGAATAGAGCTGCCCGTTTAGCCCTTTGTTGTACAATAAGGGCTAATGTTAACAAAATGCACGGCAAACTTTTCTGGTTAACGGTTGATGGGAGGTTAAAAGCATCACTTCTTGGCTTTATAAATAAAATTAATGTATGGAAAACTCCTGATTGTCTGTATAGGCAACTTACTCTGAGTTCTAATGTACATACATATCTCACGAGGCATGCCGTCATTGGTAAATATATTATTCCAAAATCCAGAACAAACTCAAAACAACGTACAGTGTTGTATAGAGCTATGGTTGAATGGAACTCTCTTCCAGGTCATATTGTTAAAACTCAAAATAATATTGGTTTTAAAAAACAAATAAAGGAATTTTTTATGTTAGCTTATTTTAGTAGATAGAGTATATTGTATGAGTTTGTGTGTATGTATATGTATATGTGTATGTGTAAGTGTATATGTATATACAGTATGTGTGTGTATGTATGTATATATGTATTTCATGAGAATTTGTTGTTTCAGTGGATGATTGTGCATTTGTTGTGTATGTTGGTAATATGTTCAATTGTGTATTGATTATGTAGTGCGTTTTTTTATTTATTTGTGTTATGCAGGGGCGGAGTGGGACCAAAAAATCTACCGGGAAATTTCGTAGACCACCGGCCCTCGGTGGTAAAAAAAAAAAAAAAAAAAAAAAAAAACCTTTGCTAAAAAATATAGCAGTGAATGAGAGAATATTAAATAGATTTTTTTTGTTCCTCTATAGTTTTTTCACAACTTTCTAAAAGAGTAAAAAAATTGCGAGAGATGGATAACGGCAGTCAGAAGAACTCAGAAGAGAGAAATATAAGTCACTTTGTCATCACTCCCACAGACGCAGCATTAGAAACCCTCACAGCAGCATTAACTCGTTTCTTTTTTTGTAATTTTATTAAAGGTAATATAATATAAAATAGTGTTAAATGTAAATACATATTTTTTTCAATTGAAAATATAAAAAAAAAACTTTCCAGGATTTATGCGGATGATGACCGTTAAAACGTGTCATCATCACCCTGTTGAAAAGGGTCTATGGCATTTTCACGGTGACACGACACCTTGCTCGTTAGCTTCTGCTAGTGTTAACATAATCTGTATACACTTAACATAGCAGCAGCAGCCAAGGGAGGTTACTCGTTTTAAAACTAGGAAATCTGCCACTAGTAGCCTAGATAGTCACTCAATAGTAAACTTTTTATTTGTCTCATATTTACCACTGCTACTTTCAAATTACACAAGCTTTTGGCTGGCTGGCTGCATAGCTGGTGCTAATTCCCATCTGTGCCTAGCTTTGACAACATGTGCTTCAGTTTATTTCATCTGTAGTATCTTTGCTTGTTGATGCCCGGAACATGTCTGTTATTTTGGAGCATTTCACTGCCTCCTCCTCCATAATTTTTGAGTCTGACCTTCTCAGCGCCAGATTTTTTAACGCTTGTGCTGAGGGGTGCTAGATCATTGACGGGGGAGCTGCGCAGTTATACAAATAATAATTGAGCAAAACTTGGCCACTAAATATTTAATATTCAATTATTTTAATGATCACAATTAAAGTTTTAATTTTATTAAATTGAACAAGCGCAACATTCAGCATTCAATCAAATATTCTAAAAGATGTAGGCTATTAGTAGCTTATTAATAAGGTTATTTCAACATAATATTTCGTTATTTCAACATTTATGTGCGTGCAACAAGCAAGATGTGCATTTGTAAATCCGGTAACGCGTGCATTGATTTTTAGTAATAAATTAGTGTTTTCTGACAGTGTCGGGTGTCGGCTGCAAAGATGAAGTTGACGATCGCCATATATAGTGAACACGCCTAGAGAAATGCATGATTACGTAATCAGAGAGTAGGCAAGCCTTTTTCTTTTCGTTTTGAATTATTTCGTTTAAAGTTATTTCAAGCTTTGTGTATTTGATGTGTTTCGCATGTCTGTGTGAGGCATACACTGAGTTTCGTTAACTTAGTTCGGATGAGATGCGCTCAGTTAACGTGCAATGCAATTGACCGCGCGGGCGCCTCCATGATTAGGCTATATTGTCTGTTTGTTATATTTGCTTATTATTATTTAAAAAATGATTAAAATTAAGATACAATTTATACAAAACGAAATTCACTTTAATGAAAGGTTTTCTACAAAACAAAACTGAATGAAATGGTCAAAATCATGTCTGTCTGACCCTCTGTCTCTTGATAGGCATCATATCTTATTCGTGCTGTTCACTTTTCATAAATAAACATAAATGGAAAAGAAATGACATTATATATTTTAACAAATATGAAACTAAATGCGCTTATTTAATGGCTACAACAGGCCTACAGACTCTCTATTTGTGCAAATTGCTGCACATTCATTTAATTCTGAATTTTGCACAAGTTGAAAGGCGTTTGTTCAAATCAAGTTCACGGATAATTGTGCGTGCATTTATTAATCATTATGATACTAAAAGCATAAAAATGCTATGTAGCCTACTAAAAATCAGATGAGCCCAGAATATGAACGCAACGTTTAATTACACGTTAAGCAATTTCCTCCCATAGAAAACCATTAGGCCTAAGAACGCTTAATGTAGGCTAGCTTAATGCAGATTAGAATGCCCCCTTATTATGTCGAAATAACGACTTATTATGTCGAAATAACGAGATATTATGTTGAAATAACGTCTTAATATCTCGAAATAACAAGATAAGTTTTCTTTTTTGCCTTTCCATCATTTAACTCACTCTTACGGACGTTAGACTTCCAAGACGTGACGAGGAAAAAGAGGTGTTCGGCGGCTTTTTACATCAAAGGCCGACCCGATTTTGGGAGGGGCCGCTCACTGACCCCCCTATGTTTTTGAAAATCCTATAGACATGGTTGGACCTGCCGAACGGGTTGAGCACTTTTATATACTGTGTTGAGCAGAGAGGCTGCACAGTTTGACCAGCGAGAAGCGGCCGCACATCAGGCCGCCAGACGGGTGTTGCTAAAATAACTCGCAATGTATAACTATTATCAGACCGGCCCTCCGCGGCCTCAAAACACTACCGGCCCACCGGGAAAAGTCCCGACTCTCCCGATTGCCACTCCGCCCCTGGTGTTATGTGTTGTGTGTGGACCCCAGGAAGAGTAGCGGATGCATTTTGTTGCATCAGCTAATGGGGATCCTAATAAAATAATAATAATAAACGGCGCCCTAGACCCGCCCACAAAGTTACTTGCGTTTCGCCCTTGATACTTGCATTTCAGATTGTTAAAATAGGGCCCTAAGACTGAATGCACAGATCCAATGCACTGATGCACATCTGATAATCTCACAACTGTTTACGTTCTGTAAAGACATAACCGACTGTGTTTACGTGAATATAATACAGCGCTCTATTGCATCGTCACTCTTATTCAGATCTATCCATATGTCAGCTCTTCTCTTTCTCCCGGACGTTTACATTTTTAAAAGTTTTATGAGAAATGCATCAAGCGCATGCCAACTCATGATCAGCACGTTACAATTCATATGTTCGCATCGACCACAAACGCAGGACATCAGTTCTGACCGGATCTCTTCCCAAATCGTCCCTACCTAACATTTTCGTCTAGTTTTTATTCGTTGACAAACATGTCAATAGATTTTCGTCATAGTTTTTGTCATTCAAAACTAGTTTTTATTTAGTTATCGTTGCGTTTTCGTCTATGAAAAACAACGATATTGACAGTGGATCTCACCTGTTCGTTTGTCGTGCGTCCTCGTGCCACCAGCACCAGATGAAAGCAGGCCAGACCCAAGACCGGGATGAAGAACAAACCGGACACGCTCATGACCGCCAGCCTGAACACACACTGTCAAGGCACTTAGTTTATGAGTCGTGTGTGTGATGATGAAATAACAAAGTGAAACACTATGATGCTTTCTGAACATTGATGTTTGTTTGAGGGACCCGACCATAGAATATAACTAAATATGTTCGTAGTGTGTGTGACGTCACTCGTAGTGTTTCTGAAGAGCGTTTCTGAAGCCCAAAGTGGGCGGAGCCGGCCATCGCCATCTTGGAATCGCGTCACTCCCAGATAAACGTCAATGTGCAGTGAGGCGGATTAGCTGAGGTGACGTTACGCTAACACACAGCAGACAAACGGCTAGTAGTGACATCAGCTGCAATCCACCTGTCACTCAAGTGGCCACGCCCTTAATTGTGCAGAACGTTACGGCTTAATATAATTTAAACGGATGAGTTATAAAAAATGTCATCACAGTCATCATGAAGAGCAAAATTAGCTATATAGACCAAAATCACTTTTTGTATCAGGCTGTAAACATGTGTTTTTCTGCTGTAAATTTGGGTATGTTAACATGGGGGTTTATGGGATTGACTCTCTTTCGGAGCCGGTCTCTAGTGACCAGTGGATGAACTGCAATTTAAGTCACTTGTTGAATCAAGAGAGAGACTGGAAGGTTGTCGCTTGAACCCGACACGTCAACTTCTGACTTAGCCAATCACATGAGTTTGGAGGCGGGGCTATCAGTCTGACTGACCAATTACTCTAGCTTAAGGATACGTGACAGCAGCGTGCAGTTCCCACAAATCCTCCAGGTGATCCAGGACATACAGGAGACCTCCGGAAAAAACCCCAACCATGTGAAGACTCAGAGACAGGAGGAAGAGGAAGAAGAAGCGATAGTTGCGTCGCCCGATGCAGTTGTTCACCCAGGGACAGTGATGGTCAAAGTCCTGGAGAGAGGGAGAGAATATGACCTTTCCTCAGCGCATACACTACACTTTACTCTCATATTCTTTATTCTTTAAACCTATTAAATAGAAAAAAAGTTACAAAAAAACGAAACATTATGAATTCAAAGTCATGCTTATTTTGCAGAAAGCGAGTTTGAATACAGACATTTTCAAAAGGGGGTGAATAACATGAATAAGTTCTCATGACCTCAGATAGATACTTATGATTGATTAAGACATAATGCCATAAAAATCTCATTCCAGCCAGATGGCCAAAATCTGGCAACCCTGTACATTATTGTACAGACAGACAGACATATAGATAGATAGACAGATAGACAGACAGACAGACAGACATATAGATAGATAGATAGATAGATAGATAGATAGATAGATAGATAGATAGATAGATAGATAGATAGATAGATAGATAGATAGATAGATAGATAGATAGATAGATAGATAGATAGATAGATAGATAGATAGATAGACAGATATAGACAGATAGATAGATAGATAGATAGATAGATAGATAGATAGATAGATAGATAGATAGATAGATAGAGATAGAGATAAATAGATAGACATACAGATAGACACACAGAAAGATAGACAGACAGCTGTCTCACCTCCACACAGTGATCACACACGCTGCAGTGAGAACATCTGGGTGGCCTG
This sequence comes from Scardinius erythrophthalmus, assembly GCF_964197995.2. Taxonomy (NCBI): domain Eukaryota; kingdom Metazoa; phylum Chordata; class Actinopteri; order Cypriniformes; family Leuciscidae; genus Scardinius; species Scardinius erythrophthalmus. Next base: position 31,554,239 of record NC_138243.1, read on the forward strand.
TAGAAGTGACAGGAGGAACACCACTTCATGCGCACCTGCACTCCTCTCACCTCCACGGTCCTGTAGAGCGGAGCGCGCACGTCCTCGTCCTTGTCCTCGTCATCATCCGCTGGAACGCAGCGTGAAAACATCTGTTTATATATATATATATATATAGTGCCCCTATTATGCCTTTTCAGATATTCCCTTTCATGCAGTGTGTAATAAAGCTGTTTGTGAATGTAAAAGGTCTGAAAAGTTTGGAGTTGTTGACTTCTAAAAGAAAGAAACGAGTCAGTAATTCTATTCTCACTTCCAACGTAGGTTTGTTACTAATTTGCATAATGCTCTGGTGTTGATTGGCTGATCAGCGTCTCTTTGCCCCTCCCTCAAACACTGTAGTGTATCTGAGACTGGAAGAGTTTGGTTCGTGTTGTTCATGTGGAGAAGACGCTGTTTTCTGAGATTGAGACGGTAAAACCCACGCCATCGTTACTGCTCGTATCACTGTGAGATTCAGATATGATGATGAGCGTTTGCTTTCTGACCAATCAGAGCAGAGCATCTCTCAGAGAGGCGGGGCTTAGAGAGACTGAATCCTCGATGGAAGCATTTCAGACACTGAGAGGGAAGAGCTGATGTGCAGTGGAGATTATGAGGACATTACAGTGATTATGAGCTTGGATGAATGTGAACCTGTTGTAGGAGACTCTGACATAACATTAGGAACCTTTAAAACTGCAGAATAGAGGCACTTTAAGTATTCTCAAGTGTCTCAGTTAACACTAAACTAATGTGTGATTGCAAACTAGTTTACAGAACAGCCAGCGCTCAGACTCATCTGTGATAATGCGTTTGACTCGACTCACCCCTCGGGAACACGCCGGCATCCATGAACGTTGCCATGGTGAAGTTTGCCACGACAAAGAGGAACACGATTCCGACACATGGTGGGAAAATGAGAGACACGTTTTCAGCGAGCCAAGGACACCTGCGAGGAACAGAGACACAACATTTACTTCATTAACCCTATAAAGCTACTGCAGCATATTTAATACACACATTTCCTCTAAATGATGAACATGATCTGATAAACCTGTCACACACGATCTCCTCCAGTCCTTCTGTGTCTGACTGATAGTAAAAGTCCTTTAGTATAAATATAATTGTACAAACGTCCTCCTTCAGCTCGAGCTTCTTGTGTCTTTCTGCTGTCAAATCTGCTCTGATATTATCAAGTAGACGTGAGAATAACTTTTATATTGTTTGTAATATTTCAGCTGGACTGAAGCAGGTTTACTTGATTATCCAGACATCATTTATTATAAAAGGCTTTTGTAATTTTGTAATTATTATCAGGCTTTTGAGGATGGTTTATTTGTTCATTATCATTATATTGCATTATACTGCATTGCATTATATGTTTTAAAACTACAGATCATATAACTTAGCATAAGACTTATTATTGGCAGATATTGATTTAGATGCATTTTATGTCAATATCTACGATACTGTTATAAAGCTTTCAATAATTTACATTACAAGCATCAGAATTTCATCACTTTTTGTCCATATACACATCAGCATCTGCAGCAAACAGCATATTTTTGCTCAGTTTGAGGCTCTGGATAAAACTGAGCTGTTTTTCCTTCTATATTCTCACTATATCAGACTATATGAGAAATAAAGGCCTGATGTATCTAATATATGCAAAAAACACACGCAAACTATACATTTTTAATAAATATTTTGTCTAAAGGTTCAATAAACTGTTCTATTTAAAAAAAATACATTATTTTCTGACTATTATTTCCGGTTTAATTCATGTTCAGTCAATTCCTGATCAATAAAATCAAGTACCATCAATATTTTATAGCACTGAAACCCTTTTTGGCTCAAAAACGCATCAGGTAAAATGGGCTGTAAACGCGGTTTCATGTCGACTTTAAGGATCCACCTCTATATTAAAGAACAATCAAATGAAATACATCAACTTCATGTCAATGCACCAATAATATTTTCAGATCTGCCTTCATTGTTCCATCTTTTAGATCAAATGTAGTGTTGGCTGAATAATTCACAAGCAAAAGTTGAATTAAGCGTCTTTTGCCTGTCTGTAGTGTTTGAAGCTCCGTCTCGAACACATCTGAGAGGCTCGTCGGCCCCTGAGGACCAGCACAAAGACAAAAATGAAAGTGTGGATCAGTCCAGAAAAAAGAAAAACCCAGCAGGGGATGATTACATCTGGAGCATGAGATTAAACGGAGAGGTAAATCATGGCCACTGGGACGCAGATTAAACTCAGATTTTCATTGAATGAATGTCGTGTATGGAAGGAAATTTCTGCCACATAAGAAAAACAGTCATGCTACGGTAAATCATTATGATGACATAAAAAGTCAAAATTATGACATATGACAAAGTCAAAAATATAACACAATAATTTTGACTTTTTGTCATAATTTTGATTTATGCTACAACTACAACTCAAATCCAGAATGTAATCAATTTGACTTTTTATGTTATAATTCTGACTTTTTATGTCATAATTCTGACTTTTTAAGTCATAATTTTGACTTGGTATGAAATAATAGTGACTTTTTAGATCATAATTATGACTTATTATATCATAATTTTGACTCGTCATAATTTTAATTTTGTGGGCCCTATTTTAAGGATCTAAGTGCATGGTCTAAAGCACAGGGCGCAAGTTCAGTTAGGGCGTCCGAATCCACTTTTGCCAGTTTGACGGGGAAAATGGTCGGTGCTTCCGGCGCTGGTCTAAAAGGGTTATCCCTATTCTCTTAATGAGTAATGGGTGAGTTTTGTCTCTATTCTCTTAATGAATAATGGGTGTGTTTTGGGCGTAACGTGCTATAAACCAATCAGAGTCTAGTCTCCCATTCCCTTTAAAAGCCAGTTGTGCTCGCGCAGCGGTGGATTCGCTATTTTACATGGAGGAATTTGATAGTGGAAAGACCAAATGCGTCTCCAGAGCACCAACGGATCTGCTCGTGTGCGCGGTTAAAACTGTGTGTGTGTGTAAATGTGAGTGAGTGTGTGAGGTTAAAGCACGCGAGCAGACCATCTACCATCCGGGATTCACCATATCTTTATGGGCACAATAAAAATATTTTACATTGTTTTCCTTTTATTTTTAATATCTAGCATGTTTGTGTTCTGCTGCGCGTCCTTGTGTGTGTAATAAGCCGAGTGTACGCGCGTTGTGGACCCGCATACAGGCGTATATTTTTGTTGGTCGACGGCTCATTCTTTTTCAGTTCCTCAAAATAGCAACGCTCCAACAATGCTCCAACCTCGTTCTCAGACCAGCAGCCCATTGGCGAACAAACGAGCGCAAATGCATTTGCTATTTAAAAAACGGACATGAAAATGAAAACTGCGTCAGGCTGAAAATAGCAAAAAACACTTGCAGCGCGGCTAGCGGGTGTATGATAGGGCCCAGTATTTCACAATTTTGACTTTTTTATTAATTATTGAGTGACCTTTTATGCCATAACTTTTAATACTCCTTGACCACAGGTTTAATTTTTTTTTGCTATTTTTGTGTGCTTTTTAATTTTGGTAGTTTTATTCTTTTCACTTTGGTCAGCCTGGTTTGTTTTTAAATGTGCTTTATAAATAAATATTGTATTGTATTGTAATTTCTGTATTATAAATGTTATAATATTGACTTTTTATATAATAATGACTTTTTAAGTTCGATTTAGTATGTCATAATTTCTACATTTTATGTCATAATTTGACTTTTTAAGTCAATTTCGACTTTTCATCTAATAATTATGATTAATCAAAGCATGATTTTTTCCCTTATGTGGCAGAAATGTGTTTCTATAGTCGTGAGATCGAATTAAAGACAGGAAACTACAACATGATTTGGTTCCAACTGAAATGCATACAGATTTGTTTCTGTCACATATTTCTTCATATTCTCTAGTGACCGTGACACATTTCTGTCTGGTTTATGTGTGTCAGTGGTGGTCCTGTAGTAACGGGGGATGGAGGGGCTGTCCCAATCGTACGCCACTAATCCCAGATTACTGACTGCGGATCAAACATCCGTCTGCCAGAAAAACTGCTGGATCCATATGAGAACACAATATAGTGAGCGCAGAGAAAGAAACCAACAATCAGAAGATTAGACAATCAAGAAGTAAGCAATAAGATATTTAGTATGATGTAAAAAATGAAGCCTATTTTAGGACTTTTACGATTTTGTTTTGCTTTATTTTCAGCACGATTAAGCACATTTGCCCACTAATTTCTCATTGAAATGTGCGTAAAACCCCCTGTTCTATAGTAACTTTTGACTAAAAATATTTACGTTTTGATTTATTTTACTTCATTGTAAAGTTGGACATGATTCAAAAAGATTAAAGGATCCTAAAAAAACTTGTACTCCTTGTGAACGCCATTACAAATGAATTGGAAATGAAAACCAAAAGCTGTATCAATCTATAAATCAGTCAAGGTGGAAAAAATGAACAAAGCAATGAAGAGGCTCACTGAAAAATATATATATATTTTTTATGAATTTATTGTATTGTATTGTATTGTATTGTATTGTATTGTATTGTATTGTATTGTATTGTATTGTGGAGACAAATGGATCATAATTATTGCATAAATATTACTTAGTACCAAGACATTCCTCAAAATACAAAATATTAAATAAAATATATTATTGAGCAAAACATATTACAAAAAAAACCTCAAAGGGAACTCAAAGTTTCTCGGGAGAACTCAAAGTTTCTCAGGAGAACTCAAAGTTTCTCAAGGGGAACTCAAAGTTTCTCAGGGAACTCAAAGTTTCTCAAGGGGGACTCAAAGTTTCTCAAGGGGACTCAAAGTTTCTCAGGGGGAACTCAAAGTTTCTCAAGGGGGACTCAAAGTTTCTCAGGGTGACTCAAAGTTTCTCAAGGGGGACTCAAAGTTTCTCAGGGAACTCAAAGTTTCTCAAGGGGGACTCAAAGTTTCTCAGGGTGACTCAAAGTTTCTCAAGGGGGACTCAAAGTTTCTCAGGGTGACTCAAAGTTTCTCAGGGTGACTCAAAGTTTCTCAAGGGAACTCAAAGTTTCTCAGGGGGACTCAAAGTTTCTCAGGGGGGACTCAAAGTTTCTCAGGGGGACTCAAAGTTTCTCAGGGGGAACTCAAAGTTTCTCAAGGGGGACTCAAAGTTTCTCAAGGGGGACTCAAAGTTTCTCAGGGAACTCAAAGTTTCTCAAGGGGGACTCAAAGTTTCTCAGGGTGACTCAAAGTTTCTCAAGGGGGACTCAAAGTTTCTCAAGGGGGACTCAAAGTTTCTCAGGGTGACTCAAAGTTTCTCAAGGGGGACTCAAAGTTTCTCAGGGTGACTCAAAGTTTCTCAAGGGGGACTCAAAGTTTCTCAGGGTGACTCAAAGTTTCTCAAGGGGGACTCAAAGTTTCTCAGGGTGACTCAAAGTTTCTCAGGGTGACTCAAAGTTTCTCAAGGGAACTCAAAGTTTCTCAAGGGGGACTCAAAGTTTCTCAGGGGGAACTCAAAGTTTCTCAAGGGAACTCAAAGTTTCTCAGGGGGACTCAAAGTTTCTCAAGGGGGACTCAAAGTTTCTCAAGGGAACTCAAAGTTTCTCAAGGGGGACTCAAAGTTTCTCAGGGGGACTCAAAGTTTCTCAAGGGAACTCAAAGTTTCTCAAGGGGGACTCAAAGTTTCTCAGGGTGACTCAAAGTTTCTCAAGGGAACTCAAAGTTTCTCAAGGGGGACTCAAAGTTTCTCAGGGGGAACTCAAAGTTTCTCAGGGGAACTCAAAGTTTCTCAAGGGGACTCAAAGTTTCTCAGGGTGACTCAAAGTTTCTCAAGGGGACTCAAAGTTTCTCAAGGGAACTCAAAGTTTCTCAGGGGGACTCAAAGTTTCTCAGGGGGACTCAAAGTTTCTCAAGGGGACTCAAAGTTTCTCAGGGGGACTCAAAGTTTCTCAGGGGAACTCAAAGTTTCTCAGGGGGACTCAAAGTTTCTCAAGGGAACTCAAAGTTTCTCAAGGGGACTCAAAGTTTCTCAGGGGGACTCAAAGTTTCTCAGGGGAACTCAAAGTTTCTCAGGGGGACTCAAAGTTTCTCAGGGGAACTCAAAGTTTCTCAGGGGGACTCAAAGTTTCTCAAGGGGGACTCAAAGTTTCTCAAGGGAACTCAAAGTTTCTCAAGGGGGACTCAAAGTTTCTCAGGGGGACTCAAAGTTTCTCAAGGGAACTCAAAGTTTCTCAAGGGGGACTCAAAGTTTCTCAGGGTGACTCAAAGTTTCTCAAGGGAACTCAAAGTTTCTCAAGGGGGACTCAAAGTTTCTCAGGGGAACTCAAAGTTTCTCTGGGGGACTCAAAGTTTCTCAAGGGGACTCAAAGTTTCTCAGGGTGACTCAAAGTTTCTCAAGGGGACTCAAAGTTTCTCAAGGGAACTCAAAGTTTCTCAGGGGGACTCAAAGTTTCTCAGGGGGACTCAAAGTTTCTCAAGGGGACTCAAAGTTTCTCAGGGGGACTCAAAGTTTCTCAGGGGAACTCAAAGTTTCTCAGGGGGACTCAAAGTTTCTCAAGGGAACTCAAAGTTTCTCAGGGGGACTCAAAGTTTCTCAAGGGAACTCAAAGTTTCTCAGGGGGACTCAAAGTTTCTCAAGGGGACTCAAAGTTTCTCAGGGTGACTCAAAGTTTCTCAAGGGGACTCAAAGTTTCTCGGGGGAACTCAAAGTTTCTCGGGGGAACTCAAAGTTTCTCGGGGGAACTCAAAGTTTCTCAAGGGGGACTCAAAGTTTCTCAAGGGGGACTCAAAGTTTCAACCTTCAAAGTGTTTCACCTGTAATTATTCTATGAAGCAGTGAACACTGTTTTCTGGAAGGAAGTTAATGTGCACATGTTCATGTCTGATCCAAATGAAGCTGGTCTCAAATCAGACTGATATCATTATTAAATTAACTTTATTCTGTTCGATCTCATAATCAGAATATCACTTTCAGAACTGTTTCCTACACAGTCAGCACCATCAAACACCCCTCGGACGCATGACAATACATAACGCATAAGCTCTGGAAAGGGAGGTAATCACTGAATATAGGTCATGAACAAATGATTTCTGTGTGAGGACAAAGGCTTTTCTCTTTAAGATCCTGATTTCTTATCAACGGATTACTGCCGATGTCTCTGTGATTTCTGACCATCTGCACACAATCCAATCCCTGATGAGAAACAGAGCAATAGTAAAGCTAACAGCAGCACATACACACAGATATGACCGTCATTAAAATATACAAATATACAAAGAAATCAAATAAAAATCATTTAAAGAAAGACTGATTCGCACAACAAATCAATCTCAAATCAAGGTTTGTATGCATATCTTCTTCATTCTTTATGTTATAATAATAAATGCAGTGTAGCAGTAACGTGAAATCCAACAACAATAACAATAGTGCCATGATAAAAGCTCAAATAACTCAAATAGAAGTCTGGAAAGTGATGAAAACGTGAAACAACTGAAAATGTGCTTATATTTGAGCTTCTTCTTTGCCTAGAGTCCAGTGCTATTTTAGTTTCATTCAAATTCCATTATTGTGTGATAATAATCATAAATGTGTCAATCACTCCCTGATGAGAAACAGAGCTATAGTAAAGCTAACAGCAGCAAATACACACAGATTTGACCGTCATTAAGATGTACAAATATACAAGCACAGATGTTTTGTGTGACTCATGTTACCTGTGCACGAAAACTAAAATAAAAACAAAATGTGAAAATAAAAACTAATTCAAAATATTAAAAGCTTCTAATATAGTATCTCAATGAAACCTGTTTACCTTGTGTGTTATATTGCTTTAAAAAACACTTTATAAATACTATATAATATAATAATAATATAATATAAAACACTATATAACATAAATATTATGATCCGATTGATCTGTGTGATTCTTCCACTATTCAGTTGTGTCATAAACTAAAGTTCACTGTTTTCTAACAATACGCAGACATTTTTATCCATAATAACTTATAATCGCTTATTAAAGGTACAAACAAACTGGATCTGAAACCATTCCGACCTTCAATAAGCCTGGTTTAGTTCAGACCCAGTAGCTTCTGTGGTTTACACCGAACAGATAGAGCGCCACGCTTTCATTACTCCGGTTAATATCTCTACAACAGCAGCCGAAGATTACAGTCATAAATAACCTGGGGAAAATCATGCTTTTCACAAGCACAGTGCATGCTGGGAAATCTGCATGCATTCCTAGAGACTCAAGAGGAACATTTATAATATAAACTCGGTATCAAATAAAAGCTGAAAATTAATCAAATTTTCAAATGAATCGAAATTATTCACTCAAAAGTGATATAAATCATTCAAAGTAAGACTGATTTGCACAATAAATCAATCTCAAATCAAGGTTTGGATGCATATCTTCATTATTCATGTTATAATAATAGTGCAAAATAGCGATGAAAGCACAAATAATACAAATGTTGTGATGATAACGTGACAAATGAAAACGTGCTTATATTTGAGCTTCTTCTTTGTCAAGGTTCCAGTGTTATTTTAGTATCAGTCAGATACTATTATTGTTTTCATCATTGATAACAATCATAAATGTGTCTTGATCATCAAATCCTCATATTAGAGTGATTTCTGAAGGATCATGTGACACTGAAGACTGGAGTAATGATGCTGAACATTCAGCTTTGATCACAGGAATAAATTACACTTTACTAGATATTCACATAGAAAACAGCTGATTTACATTCTAATAATATTTTGTGATTTTTACTGTATTTTTACTTAAATAAATTCAGCTTTGATCACAGGAATAAATTACACTTTACTATATATATTCACATATTTGACATTGTAATGTCTTTGATACAAGCTGCTTCTGCTCACCAAGGCTGCATTTATTTGATGAGGAATGCAGGAAAAATAGTGAAATATTATTACAAACTCTTATTTATTCCAGCATCTGAACGGTTGGTGTGAAGCCCGTTCTGTGCAGATGACAGATGTGGTTTCTCTGAGCTTAAACTCGGAGTAACGGAGGTCACACGCCGGATGAACACCTCGATGTGTCCTGAACGGGGAATAAAACAGCACTGGGAGCAAATCCTAATCCCGAACTTCCCATCTGCTGGAGCCATCAGAGCTAAACGCACGAAACGCATGAAATCTGGGACAGACACGGTTTCAAAGGTCATTCCATAACTATCCAGCTCATCCACAACACCTGATCCAACCAGATCAGCCTTTCATTTCAGTGCATAAAGTGCTCGTTCTCAACATGCATTTGCATATAAAAAGTGCAGCAATGCAAAGTAAGAACCACAAGACTAGATATCTGAATCAACACGTACCAATGCTAAACGTTTAACAAACAAGTCTTCACTACTTCAGTGAGCTCATTGTTTCTGCCTTTAATTATTACATTGTTTAAATTAGTATATTTTTCGCTAACTGTGATTTTGTATATGTACATTTCTGAAATACATAACTAGTTCTGAGATCAGATCACTGTAAGCTGTAATGTGGACTCATGCACTTTCTGTAAAATTGCTTTGAAATGATATTGTGAAAAGCGCTACACTAATACATGAATTGAATGTTATAATGTTGTACATCAGTGCATAAGCAGTAGTTTGCAGTGGCTCACTGCCCTACTTTCAGTGCTGGGTTAAAACCACATCTCAGTGTGGAGTTCCTATACTGTGCTGTCCTGTTTAACATTAAACACAATACTAAATTAAACACTAATTAAGAAATAGCTTGTGGTTGTGCTGCTGCTTACCTGATAAACACGATTTCAGAAACTATAAAAACTCACAAGTCTCTTTAATCAACATGAACGCTGTGATGAAGACTGAACGAACATGAACACTGAAAAAGAGTGTCATGAAAGAATATCAGGAGTCCTTGTGTCTGTAAAAGTTAAAGGTAATGAAAAATAAAACTGTTTACGTGAATGGAGGAGGATTCCCAGCATGCAGTTCTGTGTTTAAAAGACGTCTAATAATGTCCAAAAGCAGCCAGACGTGTAGACTAGAACAAGGAGATTTAATAGACGACTAAACCATCGCCTGAGAATAGACTATCATCAGTTAGAGAACATGTCAAAGAAATGAAACCACACACCTTGTGATCACTGTTGAGTCACATGATGGAATATCATAAATCTCAGGTTATTTTGGCAAAAACGACATGTAACCAAATTCAAGGTTATTTTGGCTAGAAGTGTGTGACTCACAGCCGGACTATATCGGGTCTGTAGTTAATCTAGATGGTGAAATGATGACTATTGTGTGTGTGTGTGTGTGTGTGTGTGTGTGTGTGTGACTTACGTGAAGACGAAGAAGAGTGTGGATGAAGAGACCAGCAGAGCGGCAGCGGTGGACACTGGGATATAAGCGCTGCTCCTGCGCATCGTTCATCTGCAACATCCATCAATCAGCCCAACAATCACACACTCATCACATCAGACACACACTCATCACATCAGACACACACCAACATCATCATCAGCATCATCAGCAGCATCAGCATCAGTGTTTAAATCCTCAGTGTCTTGCTCCTGTCAGTTCAGTGTATTTATACTGGGGATGCTGAGAGGGCGGGGCTTGAGGGTAAGTGGGTGTGGCTTACAGAGGGAAGTACAGGGGTTGCTGAGTGGGAGGAGCAAAATGGCAGCGGGTGTGGCTTACAGAGGGCTGGGCTTGATGGTCAGTGGGTGTGGCTTACAGAGGGCTGGGCTTGATGGTCAGTGGGTGTGGCTTACAGAGGGCGGGGCTTGATGGTCAGTGGGTGTGGCTTACAGAGGGCAGGGCTTGGTGGTCAGTGGGTGTGGATTACAGAGGGAAGAACTGGGGTTTTAAGAGGGGGCGGGGCATAATGGCAGTGGGTGTGGCTTACAGAGGGCAGGGGATGAGGGTCAGTGGGTGTGTTTATTTATTTAATTGTTACATACAATTGTATTTATTTAAATCATATGTTTTTGTTTATTTAATTGTGCATTTACGTAACATTTTATTTATTTTAAGACATTTATTTTAATAAAATATATTAATTTAAATGCATTTTTATTCACTTATTTTTAATAATTTTTTTATTTTATTTATTTTTACATTTTTAAACTTTTATAAAACACAAATTAATTTGAGAAGTCATGTTAAATGATCTCTGATTTGGTAATTGATTTTCATGGTTTTTGTGTGATAATAGAAGCTGTTTACAGAAGCTGTACGGTGTGGCGCCCCCTGCTGGTGCAGAGGAATTAACACCTTTAATCCTGCAACACTCACAGGCACACGATCTCGTCATTCTGGACTCAGAAAACATACCAGCCCAACTGTTTTCTTAACAAGTCTTTATGTAACAAAGAAACACATTTCATTACATTATAATTATAAATTACAAATTAAATATGCATCATACTTCAGATGCAAACATTAATAACTCCAGCATGATAAAGGCAACACAACTGATGTGCAAACATATTCTTTAACTTGCATTAGTGTTTAGGGAGTAGTAAAACTCAGCTGTTATAAATGTGAATATAAGAGCTTGTAGAGTGCCAGAAGATGTCAGTGCACCTCTGGTTAAAGGCGAGTGCAGGATCTGCTGGGTGGACTGAACATGAACTGTCCTGGGTGAAAGTGACCGGCGCTCCTGAGCTTCGGCGAGACGGGTGACCGGTTCAGTGTGAAGGCCGATGGACTGCGACTCTCAGCGCCTCTGCTCGGGGAAGCTGACGGCCAGCTGGAAATCACACACAAGATTTCATTTCAATGCATTTTACAGAATACAAGTCGTCTTTTCATCATATGAAACATGCTGCAACTGTAATGCAATTAAACATCAAGCATGCGAAACGTGCAAACGTTCAGATTCATGCCGGATGAGATGAACGAAAGCCCAGTTTATTTGTGCAGATCATTTACAGAACTAAACTAAAATACCTGGTTATGATTTTGTAAACGTTTCAATGCAATTTTGACCCGGTGCCACTTATAGTCAGGTGCGACTTAACGTCCGTAAAATACGATAGATAAAAGTAAGAATATTTGAGAAAAGTTATTGTTGAAAAATCTTTTGATCCTCATATTTAAAAGGCAAAGACATGTTTTAGGTATAAAGGCCCAGTTAATACTGTGAACATTTTATATTATAAATATGTGTAAAATACTGTTTGGAAAATATATATTTTCTATTACATTACATCATTGCATTCTTTTCTACTCACTATAGGACGGTACTGTACGATTTTTTAGATTGCTTATTAATTTAAAATGTATTAATTTATTTTTAATCTACTTATTCATTTAAATATATTATTATTTTTGATTGTTTTATTTATTTATGTATATGCTTTTGCTTATTTCAGACCAATTCGATTAATTCGATTATTTTTTCTATTTGTCTATAATTTTTTTATTCATTTACAGATTTAAATAATGTTTTATTTATTTTATTATTTATTTGCTGAAATACGTTTTTCAGTTATTTAATACATTTTTAATTTTATTCAAGTTTATTTATTTATATCATGTTTTTATTTAATAAGTTTCTATCACAATGTCACTGTACTCTTTTCTCCTCTCTGTTGTACTGTACAGTTAATGTATAATTTATTTACATCAGGTTTCATTTATTCATTTTAAATCAAATGCTTATGTTTATTTAGACATTTGTTTAGTCACATCAAATTATATTTTTTCTTATCAATTTATTTTAATAAAATTTGGTAATTTATCTGAACCAATTATTTTATTATCTTTATTATTTATTGAAATTAATTTATTTTTTCATTTTATTTATTTAGTTTCTATAAGGGTAATTAATTGCATTATTTTCTACTTGCCATCATACTGTACTGTTAGAAATAATTTATGTAAATACAGTTTTATTTATTTTAATTCATTTATTCTAATCAAATTTATTTACTTAAATCATGTTTAATTTATTTTAATCCTATGTATTATTTTTTTATTTTAATGCATTTCTATGTAGTTTCAATTACATTATTTCACAGCATCGTACTGTTCAGCTGGATCGGATGTATTATTTATTATTATTCATGATTGTTTTAGTATTATTCATTATTTAAATACAATTATTCTATTATTCTAATAAATTTTATTTACTTAAATCATGTTTTTTTATTTTTAAATCCAATATTTTTGCTTATTTATTTAAATATTTATTTTTCATTTAAATCCATTTTTATTTATATTTAATAAAATGTATTTCTTAAGTTTAATCTTACTTTCTAATAAGTTATTTATTTTGACATTTTTCACACTGTTGCCCGTGGGCCGGGATAATCTCTACCTCCGTGTTTCCGATGAAGAATAGGACAGAACCCGGTTCCTCCATCGGGAGACGTTGGGGAGCGCGAGCGGGTCGACCTCCACGTCTCTCAGCGCCAGCAGAACCTCACTGTCCAGTTTAGTAGGAGAATCACTAGACAAAATAAAGCCAAAAGAATTAATAAAGAGCTACAGTCAAACCAACATGTATTCAGACTACTTCAACATTTCTCACATTATCAGTTTATTCGCTATAGTTTAGAGAATGGTAATAAAACATGAGCAGAACTCAGCTGATATTTGACTGGTTTTGTCCGTCCTTCTGTTAGACTGTCTCACACATGAATTATGTTGAATATCTGTCAGCTGTTAAATTTAACTACACAATTAGATAATACCAGTTTAGCTCAACCAATCACCAAGCAATGCTTCATTGTGTTCAGTCTGCGTGTAAAAAGAGCATTAGCAATTAAAGAAAACACACTTCAGCAAAACATGATCAGCTCAAAGTGTCCCAATCATTTCTGGTGCCGAATTTGTATAAATGTCACAGGTAGTCTCTGTATGAAGAATATTAGGGTATAATTTCACAGTTTACTTTATTTTGCTCTCCTCACTTACATTAATGAACTATAGTGTCCAGCACACACTAGTGAAAAAAACAAAAACAAAAGATATCTGGTGTCTGGTTTGCCTGTATGTTTTAATAATGTGTGTTATTCCTCACCCTAGGATATAGACGTCGGACCGGTGTCGCTCCACAGAGCCGGTGTCCCGATCCGCTGAGCTGCGAGTGGATTTAAACGAGGATCCCGAGTCGTCCGATGCGGATGAAGACGCTCTGTCATCATCATCTTCATCAGCGGTGAAGTATTCCTCAGAGCTGACACTGGATCCGTCATCTGCTTCATCACGTCTGATCATGTGATTCGCGGAGAGCAACACCTTCTCGAACTCCTGCATGAGGTCACAGACCGGGAACCGTCGGGATCCTTCAGGATCTTCTGCCGGATTAAGACTCAAGCGTGATGTCCGGGGAGCGTCTGCACGGATCAGGCGGTCCTCTGTGACCCTCAGGTGCTCGTCCAGCATCTGCAACCCTTCCCTGCTGGACAGGTCAGTGAAGCACTGGAGGAAATCCCAGTCCTCGGCCCACGGGTATCCCATCTCATGAGCCAGCTCTCTGTGGACGGACACATCACATGAGGAATGCTGAAGAATGACTGTCTGAACTGAACAGTTTTAGGAGCACAGGATGAAAATGTAAGAAAATACTCCTTAAATCAAACCTGCAACGCTGTTACTCACATTTCCCCCATTTTCACTGTATTACTGACAAATGTCTTGGTAATAAATAGACTTAACGTACAGATATTACAATGTGCAGTTTTATCTTAAAGGTGCAGTGTGTAAGTTTTAGCGCATCTAGTGGTGAGGTTGTGAACTGCACCCAACAGAAGTTACGGTGGCCGACAGGAAGTGATGTCGCCTGAGACAGCAGAGAGTAGCCAGTTAAACAATGACGTTTCTTTACAAAGATAAATTAAGAAATTAGGTTTACCTGCCCACTCGCTCCGCTCCCCGCTGCGAATCCGACTTCAGGATATGATGGAAGTATCCGGCTCGATCCCGAGGAGGCGTTTTCCACAGTCGGTGAAACTCCTCCGCCTGCAGCAAAACATCTCACTTTTAATTGGATTTGCTAATATGTTTTTGTTTTGCTGTTTTGCTTGACTGGATTATGTGTTTGTTTACGTTCTGTTGTTTCTTGTCTCTCTTATTCATTCAAAGCAACTTTGTTTTTCTGAAAGGCATTATATAAAAAATATTTAATTAATTATTTAATTATTAATAAATTATTACTATTACTACAATTATTTTTTTATAATTTGTGTGCCAAGAGAAATTGTATTTATATATTTTTTTTAAATAATAATTTTTAAAAAATATAATAATAATTAATAATGCTTCTTTGTAATAATAATAATAATAATAATAATAATGTTATTACTACTACTACAATTATTAAATAAATAACAAATGATAAAACAGATAAATAATAAATAAATGTTTTCTAAATTCAAATATAAATAAAATTTTATTAATTTAAAATAGTTAATTATTAAAATGTATGTGAAAACAGAAACTGTAATAATAATTTTTATAACAATAATTGTATTTTTAAATATCATTATAATGCTTGTTTGTGATAATAATAATAATAGCAAAATAAAAAGTAATGTTATTATTTCAAAAGTGTCATTAGTAAAAGTAGTGGTTTTATAATTTGTTTGCCCACAGAAATTGTAATTACAATAATTTTAATAATAATAATTAAAGTATACATTTTAATAATAATAATTTACAAATATGCTTGTTTGTATTAATATATATATATATATATATATATATATTTTTTTTTTTTTACAATTATTGTAATAATCATTAAAGTTATTATTATAATTTCTGTTGGCACACATTTATACAATTCCAAATGAGATTCAAAGAGGTAAAGCACCATTAAAAACATAAAATGTAAAAATGTTTCCAAACTTCTGACAGGCACTGTATGAACTACCTTTGATGAATTCAGAGGCCCAACGAAAGCCTTGATGATCTTTGTTGGGTTTGTGGGGCTGTCCATCATCCGGTCGGGCCTGTAGAAGCGGTCACATGACTCCGGTGAGCCGGGACACCAGGGAACGCTGATCTCCGGAGGCAGTGTGTTATCAGCGGCCCGCAGCAGAGGCACATA
Source organism: Scardinius erythrophthalmus (assembly GCF_964197995.2). Taxonomy (NCBI): domain Eukaryota; kingdom Metazoa; phylum Chordata; class Actinopteri; order Cypriniformes; family Leuciscidae; genus Scardinius; species Scardinius erythrophthalmus. Next base: position 31,570,299 of record NC_138243.1, read on the forward strand.
GAACCTGTCTGTGAAACACACACACACCAAACCCAGCGGTGAAACACACCTGATCACACACACCAAACCCAGCGGTGAAACACACCTGATCACACACACCAAACCCAGTGGTGAAACACACCTGATCACACACTGACACAACTAGAGAAGAACAGCGGACACCGACCTTCCAGATATTCCCGGATCTTCTGCTTCACTTCCTTACTTCTGTTCCTCCGCTCACAGATCATCTGCAGAATGAACACCAGTGATTATTTCACATATTACACGTTTTATTTGTTTATTTATACGTTTATTTATAAAGGGACTAGTGCTGGGCAACGAGTAATCACAGTTAATCGCATCCAAAATAAAAGTTTGTGTTTACCGAAGTACACAAAAGCGGAAGTTCAAAGACAATGTGTGTCCCTGGACCACAAAACCTATGAGTCAAAATTATTGATTTTTCTTTTATGCCAAAAATTATTAGGATATTCAGTAAAGATCATGTTCTATGAAGATATTTAGTAAATGTGAGTGAGTGCAGCACAATCGTGACCATAAATGAACAACTTTAAAGGCAATTTAATTTTCGTTAATTTGCAAAACGTAAATGTATGAAACTTATCCAAGATTATTATGACGATGATTACTATTAATTAACTGAAGTTATGATAATAAATTACTTTATTTGAATGTATTTTTATCCCCCGGGATGACAGAAACCGGTTCATCGAAACGAACTGTCCGAGAGAACCGGACTTCCCATCACTACACCTGAGCTCCGCCCACAAATAAACTGTAATAATAATCATTTTAATAACAATAATTTATAAAGATAAAAATTCTGGTTTGTGATAATAATAATAGCAAAATAATAACTGATGTTTATTTTAAAAAAATGTCTTTATTAAAAGTAGTGGTATTATAATTTGTGATAATTGTAATTACAATAATTTTAATAATATTAATTTAAGTAAACATATATAACATTACTACTACTACTACTACTAATTTATTATTATGCTTGTTTGTAATAATAATATTTTGTAATTATTAATTACTATTATTAAAATGTATGTGCAAACAGAAACTGTTGCAATAATAATTTATTTTTTAAGATAGTAATAAATATAGTAATGATTGTCAGTAATAATAATAATGATGTTATTGTATATATAGTAATAATAATAATAATTAATATTATTATTTCGAATCATAATAATAATAATAGTAAAATAAAAATGTAATTAAATTTTAAGTCATGTTTGTAGTTCCTTACGCTGGACGGCTGCTGGTCGTACTTGTTCCTGCAGTGTTTGTCCACGCACGGATGTGAACACAGAACGTCCACCACTTCTGGACAGCCGAACTTGCAGGCGAAGTGGAGCGGCGTCTCGTTGCTCTGAGGAACATCACATCTCAGACAGTTATTATATATTATTAGTTATTAGTTATAGGGTTCCCACACCTCGGAAAACTTCAAATTCAAGGACCTTTCAAGGACTTAATGTGGAGACACACTTATTGTGTCCAACAACAAACGTTGAGGTTCCATCGCAGTAGTTTAGTGCGCGTGAACATCATGGCAACGTACAGCACACAGTACCTCACGCGGGAAACACTGAACGCAACGCGTAATCTATTTATCAAAAGTGAAATGTTGAGAAGATATGAATATGAGTACGGGTGGATATGTATGCAGAGATTGTATATGTACATACGGGATTGTTATTGTTTTATATTTTTTATGTATATTGTTATGTTGTGCTGCTGTTCTTGTGTGTGGTGTGTAGTGAAGCCAAAGACACATTTCCACTTGTGGACAATATAGGAACTAAACTAAAACTGTGTGCATGTGTGTATGCATGTGTGTGTGTGCATGTGTGTATGTATGTGTGTGTGTCTGTGTGCATATGTGTATGTGTGTGTGTGTGTGTGTGTGTGTGTGTGTGCATATGTGCATGTGTGTATGTGTGCGTGTGTGCATGTGTGTGTGTGCGCATGTGTGTGCATGTGCATGTGTGTGTATGTGTGCATGTGTGTGTATGTGTGTGCATGTGTGCATGTGTGTGTGCGTGCATGTGTGTGTGCGTGCATGTGTGTGTGTGGTACTCACGGCTTTGTCAGGCGTGTTGAGGTAGAGGTCGACGATGTACCGGATGCGCTGCCACAGCATGAGCTCCTGGTCGTGAGGATACATGAGTCTCATGAACTCCGGGTCCTCCAGCGTCTCCAAGACCAGACGAGCAATTCCAGCCTGGTTCTCTTTCGCTGCGACGTGCAAGACATTATATCTGCATCCCTCCTGGACAAACCACAGCAAACACACTGGACTCGATGCATGGAATTAAAGAGGACCTGTTAGTGTTGATATTTCGATATGTATCCATTCATACAGGAACTTCCAGGACTTTTCCAGCACTACTTTTTCGGTTTTCAAGGACTACAATCAGAGATCTCACTTATCAAACAATATCTTTATTATCTTTCAAATTCTAAAAAATATAAATAGATAAAGGAAAATAAGCTAATAAAACAAAATGGTAGTACAAATAAAGTGCAGCACATGCAATGACTGGTGACTTTGAGAAAGGAAATATCCTTTCAAATATCCATAACAAAGAAATCACTTTCCTTATTCAAACTGTTTTTCCCCCAATGAATATATGATTGACCTGAAGAATGAAAGCTGTACAAGTATAATGTATAATTATAAAGTATAATGTACATCCAGCATACAAAATTATGTCAAAAAATGCCCGTCTTATTGAGTATTCAGATAAATAAAGTATCTGAAAACGGCGGAAGGTTTATTAGGCTGCTGTCACTTTAAGAGCGAATTCACAGATCCAATATATTTAAAACGGAAAAATATAAAGTATAAAGCAATATATATAATTTTCCCTCAACTGTTTAACTGTTCTCAACTGTTAAAGTTAACTTTTGGAAGTTAAACAGTTGAGAGAAAACGCATGTTGTGTGTCAGTATATTGGATCCGTGCATTCGCTCTTAAAGGGACAGTAGCCTAATAAACCTGCTGCCGTCTGTCATGTTAATCAAGGAACAGAAGAAAGAGAAAATCACTCGCTGCTCTTGACTGAATAACTTTTGTAACTTTAATTGTAAGCATTATTCTGTATTTAATTTTCTGTTATTTTAAAGTTGATTACTTTCATTCCTGTAGAAGGTATCTACAGAAAATGGTATCAAATATCAATATATTTCAAGGAATCGTATCGAAATTGGATATTCCAGTATCGTGACAGCACTAGGACCTATTCTGCCCTTGCAAAATCCTGTTTTCAGGCTCTACTAGAGCAGGTTTTCCTGCTTGAATGTTGATTATTCTCCTCATATTCTCCATTGTTGTGGCTCCTCTCTTCCCAGTCTGTCAGTAACGCTCTGTTTAGTTCCTGTCTCTATGAAGCTCCTCCTTCTGAAAAGCACACTGTGCTCTGATTGGTCGGCTGGAGCAGTGTGTTGTGATTGGTCGAGCGCTTCGAGTGTGTTTGGGAAATGTTCCGCCTCTCACCATAACCACCAGTTTAACACACTACTAACTAACTCAACCAGAATACAGTATATTCACACAGAAAACACTGTATTTGACAGTTTTTACTATATTTTTGATTAAAAAAATGCAGCATTTGTGAGACTTTCAAAAACAAATCTTAACAACCCCAAAGCTTTCTAGATCAAATCCCACCTGCACAATAGTGGGATTGTCACCGGATCCGATGAGATATCTTGGGTTTCCCCAGACGAGCTCTCTGAAGGTCTCCTCATCTCCTCTCTCCACGGCTTTGCGAAGCTTCGCCGTCAGATCTTGTGTTCGTGGACTCCTGAACTCATTGGCCTTCTCCATGTTCGTAGGATCTGCATTCATCAACCACTCTGCACAAACACACATGATGATCAAAACCCACATCATCTTTACCACTTTAGATATGAGCTAGAGCTGCACGATTCTGGGTAAATTGAGAATAACGATTTTTTTGGTTTCAAATAGAGATCACGATTCTCCCACGATACTGAATAGCTGCTTAACAAAATATAATTTACTAAAGGTTCTGACAAAATGTAAATTGCTGCTGTCTATTAAAAAAGTTTAATTAATTAGAAAAAATTATTTTTAAAAAATCGGGTTGAGTTAATGATTCAGTGTTCACTTGTTTCATTACTGGATGAATCAGCGTTTTTGAACAAATCTCTTTAGTGAATGATTCAATGACTCTTATTAAGACTTCACTTGATTCATTACTGGATGAATCAGCGTTTCTGAACAAATCTCTCGAATGAATGATTCAATGACTCACTCATTAAGACTTCACTTGCTTCATTAATGGATGAATCAGCGTTTTTGAACTAATCTCTTGAGTGACTGATTCAATGACTCACTCATTAAGACTTCACTTGCTTCATTACTGGATGAATCAGCGTTTCTGAACAAATCTCTTGAGTGACTGATTCAATGACTCACTCATTAAGACTTCACTTGCTTCATTACTGGATGAATCAGCGTTTTTGAGCAAATCTCGAATAAATGATTCAATGACTCGCTCATAAAGACTTCACTTGCTCCATTACTGGATGAATCAGCGTTTTTGAGCAAATCTCTTGAATAAATGAATCAATGACTCACTCATAACGACTTCACTTGCTTCATTAATGGATGAATCAGCGTTTTTGAACTAATCTCTTGAGTGACTGATTCAATGACTCACTCATAACGACTTCACTTGCTTCATTACTGGATGAATCAGCGTTTTTGAGAAAATCTCTTGAATAAATGAATCAATGACTCACTCATAACGACTTCACTTGCTTCATTAATGGATGAATCAGCGTTTTTGAACTAATCTCTTGAGTGACTGATTCAATGACTCACTCATTAAGACTTCACTTGCTTCATTACTGGATGAATCAGCGTTTTTGAGCAAATCTCTTGAATAAATGAATCAATGACTCACTCATAACGACTTCACTTGCTTCATTACTGGATGAATCAGCGTTTTTGAGAAAATCTCTTGAATAAATGAATCAATGACTTACTCATAACGACTTCACTTGCTTCATTAATGGATGAATCCGCGTTTTTGAACTAATCTCTTGAGTGACTGATTCAATGACTCACTCATAACGACTTCACTTGCTTCATTACTGGATGAATCAGCGTTTCTGAACAAATCTCTCGAATGAATGATTCAATGACTCACTCATTAAGACTTCACTTGCTTCATTAATGGATGAATCAGCGTTTTTGAACTAATCTCTTGAGTGACTGATTCAATGACTCACTCATTAAGACTTCACTTGCTTCATTACTGGATGAATCAGCGTTTCTGAACAAATCTCTTGAGTGACTGATTCAATGACTCACTCATTAAGACTTCACTTGCTTCATTACTGGATGAATCAGCGTTTTTGAGCAAATCTCGAATAAATAATTCAATGACTCGCTCATAAAGACTTCACTTGCTCCATTACTGGATGAATCAGCGTTTTTGAGCAAATCTCTTGAATAAATGAATCAATGACTCACTCATAACGACTTCACTTGCTTCATTAATGGATGAATCAGCGTTTTTGAACTAATCTCTTGAGTGACTGATTCAATGACTCACTCATAACGACTTCACTTACTTCATTACTGGATGAATCAGCGTTTTTGAGAAAATCTCTTGAATAAATGAATCAATGACTCACTCATAACGACTTCACTTGCTTCATTAATGGATGAATCAGCGTTTTTGAACTAATCTCTTGAGTGACTGATTCAATGACTCACTCATTAAGACTTCACTTGCTTCATTACTGGATGAATCAGCGTTTTTGAGCAAATCTCTTGAATAAATGAATCAATGACTCACTCATAACGACTTCACTTGCTTCATTACTGGATGAATCAGCGTTTTTGAGAAAATCTCTTGAATAAATGAATCAATGACTTACTCATAACGACTTCACTTGCTTCATTAATGGATGAATCCGCGTTTTTGAACTAATCTCTTGAGTGACTGATTCAATGACTCACTCATAACGACTTCACTTGCTTCATTACTGGATGAATCAGCGTTTCTGAACAAATCTCTCGAATGAATGATTCAATGACTCACTCATTAAGACTTCACTTGCTTCATTAATGGATGAATCAGCGTTTTTGAACTAATCTCTTGAGTGACTGATTCAATGACTCACTCATTAAGACTTCACTTGCTTCATTACTGGATGAATCAGCGTTTCTGAACAAATCTCTTGAGTGACTGATTCAATGACTCACTCATTAAGACTTCACTTGCTTCATTACTGGATGAATCAGCGTTTTTGAGCAAATCTCTTGAATAAATGAATCTATGACTCACTCATAACGACTTCACTTGCTTCATTAATGGATGAATCAGCGTTTTTGAGCAAATCTCTTGAATAAATGAATCTATGACTCACTCAAAACGACTTCACTTGCCTCATTAATAGATGAATCCGCGTATTTGAACTAATCTCTTGAGTGACTGATTCAAGGACTCACTCATTAAGACTTCACTTGCTTCATTACTGGATGAATCAGCGTTTTTGAACAAATCTTTTTTAAATTAATGATTCAATGACAAATACATGTTTTAACAGTCACTTGTCGCCACCTACTGGTGTAATGATGTAAATGATACAATTGTTATTTTAAGAATCAAGCTTCTTTCAAAAGGTGGTTTACTCTATTTTGTACATATATGCTATTTTACAAATACGTAACTGTCTAAGTATAGACATATATATATATATATATATATATATATATATATATATATATATATATGTCTATATTTTATATAATAAGTTTGAATCAGGATTGCAATCTTTTGATGATTAATCGTGCAGCTGTAATGTAAACGGTGGGGCTCACCAGTGACGGACACAGCGCTGGGTTTCTCCGGAGAGGGTTTGTGTGGCGACGCGCCTCCTTCACAGAAACCTTTAGCGAAGTTCTCGGCGTCTTCTTTACTAGCGAAGGCTTTGAATCGAGCGCCTTTCAGCTTCATCACGGCCTTCAGCGCCTTCGTCTTATCAGCGTACACATGCGGCGAGCCTGTTATTGATCACAGCATCAACACTGGTTATGATCAGCACAATTTCACATTTCTCAGTAACAGTGAAATATATCAAAAACAGTCACACTTTACACTTTAGGGCTGTGACATGATTAATCACATCCAAAATAAAAGTTTGTGTTTACATAATATACAGTATGTGTGTGTACTGTGTGTAATTACACACAGGCGTAAACATTTATAATTATATTGTATAAATAAATATATAGTATATACATGCATTCGTTTGTATTTATATATAGCCGTAACGCGTCTGGAATTGGATTGGATTAAACCCGCCAATAGCACGCCAGGTGGATAAGCCAGTTTGTGATTGGTTCCCGCAAATTTCAAATCAAATCGGCGGCAGATCAGGATGGGTTTACCCAGTCTAATAAACACTAGTTATGATTAAACATTCTGTATATCAGTGTCAGTGTTTCTGAACTCCTGAAACGCCTCCACTGTAGTCTTGAGTTTCTCCCGGGAACGAACACGTCACAATATTCCTCATTATAATAATTAATACGCAGAATAAAGGGGCGGGCCTGGTTGAGTTAGTTAGTAGTGTGTTAAACTGGCGGTTATGGTAAGAGCCGGACATTTCCCAAACACACTCGAAGCGCTCGACCAATCACAACACACTGCTCTAGCCGACCAATAGTAGAGCCTGAAAACAAGACTAATTAAACAAGAATGATGATTAAACACAGACCATCATCCAGCTGAGGACACACGCCGTAATAAACAGATGGACTTTCCGTGGACGTTTGAGCGTCATGATTCGTTTCCTCTCGGTTTTCGGTCTCGCTGATTGGCTCTTCGACAGGATCTGAACTCCCAGAATGCACCACGGCCACATCACTGCCCTCCAGGAGAGCTCGAGCCAGCTTCTTCTCGAAGATGCTGCGGGTGGTGGCTGTTATCGGGCCACACTTGAGTCCGGCGCTGATGATCTGCTCTCTCAGCTGATCTGAGGTCAGTGTCTGAAGCCTCTCCAGGACTGCCTCCATAGTTCACGACCTTTGACCTGAAACAGAGGTTGAACAGGCTGAATAAGATGGAGTTTTAAAGGAGAACTCTGGTCAATTTTAACATTGAGCTCATTTTTTTGTACATTTGGAGTGCTGTCAATACAGAGAACAACGACAAAAATCAGTGTTGCCTACACCGAGTTATTCTATTTTTAAAATTTGCACCCTGTTGACTTCAATGGGGCAAGTACTAAACCTGCTTTTAGGCTCTTAACATCCTTGATGTGTCATTACAAGTGCACAGAAAATGTGAGTGATTCCTTCTGAGTGAACACGAGTGAATCTGACTGCGGTAGATGTGAAAGATATGAATAAAAATGATGTTATTTAAGCCAGCGCTCATACCTGTGTTTACATCCTGTTTTTCGGTTGAAGTCTATAGTAATCGATTGCCGAGTTCACGCGCGTGATCATAGGTAACTAAACCTATGCACGTGAACTCGGCAATCGACTACTTTGGACTTCAACTTGTAGGCAACACCGATTTTTGTCGTTGTTCTCTGTATTGACAGCACTCCAAATGTACAAAAAAATGAGCTCAATGGTAAAATTGACCGGAGTTCTCCTTTAATAGTGTGACTGATGTAAACGTCATGAGTCTCTCATGTGTCACTGTTTAACTTCACATTATGAGCTTCTATTAATAACCGAATAAACTTTCCATCAGTCACTGAACTTGAACATGTTTAATACAACAAACAGATCAAACATCAGACCTGTGCGAGATTTAAAAACTGAAATCAGTTGAAATCATCTTGTCTTGACATAAATGTGACAATTTTCCCCATTTTTGACACACACACACACACACACACACACACACACACACACACACACACACACACACACTCTCTCTCTCTCTCTCTCTCTCTCACACACACACACACACTCTCTCTCTCTCTCTCTCATTCACACATACACATACACACGCACTCTCTCTCTCTCTCTCATTCACAAATACATACACACACACACACACTCACTCTCTCTCACTCTCTCTCTCTATCACACACACACACACACACACACACACACACACACACACACACACATACTGTACATACACACACCCGAATAAACTTTCCATTAGTCACTGAACTTGAACATTTTTAATAAAACAAACAGGCTTGAATACACGCATGTCATCCAATTTTATATGTGTATTAAACAATAAACAACACGAAAAAAATATTTACCAGTCTATTTTCAACCGATGATTGACAGAATCGTCTGATATTAATCCAGGACACGAACCGAAATAAATGTACGTCACTGACAAAACGCGTCCACAGAACTGAACAAACTCATCTGGATGATCGCAAATCCTCCCGAACCCCGAAGGAAACGGTAATGAAAACATACTGATGATATATAAGAATCATTGTGTTTTTTATTTGACAAACTGAAGTGAAGTTATTGCGAGCCCGAGGCGTGCCAGTGTGACCCAGCAGAGGGCGTCACTGCGCATGTGCCAGTGTGATCCAGCAGAGGGCGTCACTGCGCATGTGCCAGTGTGATCCAGCAGAGGGCGTCACTGCGCATGTGCTAGTGTGATCCAGCAGAGGGCGTCACTGCGCATGTGCCAGTGTGATCCAGCAGAGGGCGTCACTGCGCATGTGCCAGTGTGATCCAGCAGAGGGCGTCACTGCGCATGTGCCAGTGTGATCCAGCAGAGGGCGTCACTGCGCATGTGCCAGTGTGATCCAGCAGAGGGCGTCACTGCGCATGTGCCAGTGTGATCCAGCAGAGGGCGTCACTGCGCATGTGCCAGTGTAATCCAGCAGAGGGCGTCACTTTACAGTTATTTAAGTGCCTTTCGATCTGATTATGTGCATTTTAAGTGTATAAACGGATAAAAATATATGATTGTACATTGTTTAATACATCCATGTGCTGCTAGTCAGACTTAGGCCTACTACATAACTAAAAAAGGACACTAAATGTACTTATTTATTTGTTTGTTTGAAATATATATAATATAATGTATTGTCTTTCTTTTTATGGTGTTGATTTATTCTTAATGAATATGTTATGTTGTTACATTGGTGAAAACTTGACAGAGATAAAGTGAGGTTACTTGTTTGCCATTAATCTGCACAAAACACTAATTTTAAAATAATATAATCTTATAGTGTTTTCATTTTAATGTGTTTTTTAAATGTGTTTCCATGTTCATGGTTTATTTGTAACCTTTTATTTTGTTGTCAGTGTTGTGTTGAGAGAGGCACTGGTTTCAGTGGTAAAACTGCTTGTTTGATCATGACCTTACAGAGTTTGAGTATGAAGAATAAAATTAACTAGAAAGTAAAGTTCGTTTGGACAAACTATTATGTTGGCTTGACAAAGCGATGTCTGAAAGTTACAGTTACTGAAAGTTTTGTTTGCATGTTGGTTGCAGATTTTAATACACCAATAGCATGAATTAGCATGTTGCTAGCATGTTTTAGCACATTGCTAGCATGAATTATCAAGTTGCTAGCATGTGTTAACACATTGCTACCATGAATTAACATATTATTAGTATTATAAGCATGTTTTAACGCATTGCTAGTATTTTTTTATCATGTTTCTAGTATGATTTAGCACATTGTTGGCATGATTTATTACATTGGTAGCATTTTTAGCATGCTACTAGCATGATTAGCAAGTTGTAAGTTGTAGTAAGTTGTTAACATGTTTTAACATGTTTATAGCACGTTTAGCATGTTTCTAGCTAGATTTAACACGTTGCTAGTATTAGATAACATGTTGCTTGCTTGAAGTGGCACATTGCTAGCATGTTTTATTTTATGTTGGTAGAAAGAATTAGCATGTTGCTAGCATGAATTATGATTAGCATGAATTAGCACATTGCTAGCATGAATTAGCATGTTGTTAAGATAAATTAACACGTTATTAGCATGTTTTAACAGGTTGATAGTATGTTTTAGAACATTGTTGCCATTATTTATCACATTACTAACATTTTTAGCATGCTACTAGCATGATCAGCACATTGCTAGCATGAATTGGTATGTTGCTAACATGTTTTAACAGGTTTTATTAAGTTTGTAACGATTTGACATGTTGCTAGCATTAGATAACATGTTGCTTGCTTGAATTGGTACATTACTAGCATGTTTTTATTTAAGCATGTCGCTAGAATGAATTAGTATGTTGATACCAATTATTAGCACATTGCTAACTTGAATAAGCATGTTGCTAGCGTGTTGTCGTAGGATAGTTGTCAAGCTTTGCTAGTGTTAGACAGACAATGGCATCACATTAATAGTGTCTGTTTAAAAATGCTAATTTCTTTTAAATTATAAACACTCAGAAATATATGCATATGAATGATTTGAATGGCTTTTGAGTTTTAAATACACTTTTCTTCTTTTGCTGATTTTTATTAACTGTAATGTCAAAGCCATTCTTCATGGAGATAGTCATTATTTTCCAATCAGACATCAAACGAAGGAAAAGGGCCGTGGAAAATAGAATTAATTTGATCCACATCCTGTTACTTTCAGACGGATGGAACGCACTGAATATAAAGACTATTACACTCTTCATAATTAGTCCTGGATATGAATTTCAAATAACATTAATAAGAGACTCTGTGCTCACTGTAAATCCACATTATGATTCAGCCTGTGCGGAATATATTACCGCGACGTTTAATTAAAGCTTAGATGTAATAATTTCTCTGTGAATTCAGCTTAGTCTGACTCTCCTCTTCCCAAAAACATGAATATCAATTTATACTCATAAACCTTCATGTCTTCACTGCGAAAAAATATATTGAACAATTTTACTGACGTTGGCCAAGAGAAAACAGAAGAGATGTTGTCACTGTGGGGTAAGTTGTCACAAAAGAAACAGGCTTTTTAGCCAAACTGAAACAATTATGAAAGACAGAACTGTTGTTGAGCATGCAGGACATTCAGCCAACGTGTGTGTATGACGATTCATGAAATACAGAATTATTTATGAAAAACATTAACTATAAAAACATCAAAACTGTTCGAAATTGAAACCAGTTGAATTAATCTTGTCTTGAGATAATTGTAAAAATTTGCCCTATTTTGACACACACACACACACACACACACACACACACACACACACACACACACACACACACACACACACACACACACAACACACACACACACACACACACACACACACACACACACACACACACACACACACACACACACACACACACACACACACACACACACACACACACTCAAAATTAGAAGTAATAAGAAACGCACATGACGCCACTGCGCCTTTAAGATTTTTCGCGTCATTCTCCGCCCCGCCCCCTGTCACCACTGATTGGTCCGAACACACAGCGTCTGTACGCTGATTGGCCGAGGTTCCGTTAGCGGAGTGGTCCAGCGTCGCGTCGCGTGTGTGTGAGATCAGAAGATGCAGAAGCTGAGGAGAGTTTCGGCTCGCGCTCATCCGCTGTTACACTCAAACTCACTTTATAAACAAGAAAACTTTCTCTGTTTGGGATTTTTATAATACAGTCACTGAATAATGATCGCCATCAAAGATCAGTTGGAGTTGATTTTCCACCGATGATTTGTGTGTATCGGACAGTCGCTGATGAACCGTGAAGCCGGTGCATTTACAGAAGAATATTCTTCATCTTCATCTTCATCTTCATCATAAGATGATCTTCAGCCGGATCACACTGAACTACTGGAGGGACTCGCGGGGATTTAAACCGCTGATGGAGGGTCTGATCGCACTGATGGATTCATGATCACACACACACACACACACACACACACACACACACACACACACACATGCTGAACACTGGATTTAAAGCTGTTTAGGTGTAAATGGTTGTGAGTCCACTCTGTCTGTCAGGCTTGGGTGTGATGGACACTGTGTTGATGTCATGTGACTGACGTGTGCGGCGCTTGAGTTGGAGCCGCCTCTCTTCACTCACACTCACACACACACACACACACACACACACACACACACACACACACATCACTTCACTCACTATACACACACACACCACACACACACACACAAAAACAAT
>NC_138243.1:31585950-31735950 GCF_964197995.2 Scardinius erythrophthalmus
CTCATACCTCTGTTTACATCCTGTTTTCGGTGGAAGGCCATAGTAATCGATTGTCGAGTTCACGCGCGTGATCATAGGCACTAAACCTATGCGCGTGAACTCGACAGTCAATTACTATGGCCTTCCACCGAAAACAGGATGTAAACAGAGGTATGAGCGCTGGCTGAATTAACTTCATTTTTATTAATATCTCTAACATCTACTGCAGTCAGATTCACCGTGTTCACTCAGAAGGAATCACTCACATTTTCTGTGCACTTGTAATGACACATCAAGGATGTTAAGAGCCTAAAAGCAGGTTTAGTACTTGCCCTATTGAAGTCAATAGGGTGCAAATTTTAAAAATAGAATAACTCGGTGTAGGCAACACCGATTTTTGTCGTTGTTCTCTGTATTGACAGCACTCCAAATGTACAAAAAAATGAGCTCAATGTTAAAATTGACCGGAGTTCTCCTTTAACATCCTTGATGTGTCATTACAAGTGCACAGAAAATGTGAGTGATTCCTTCTGAGTGAACACGAGTGAATCTGACTGCAGTAGATGTTAGAGATATTAATAAAAATGAAGTTAATTCAGCCAGCGCAAATACCTGTGTTTACATCCTGTTTTCGGTGGAAGGCCATAGTAATCGATTGCCGAGTTCACGTGCATAGGTTTAGTGCCTATGATCACGCGCGTGAACTCGACAATCGATTACTATGGCCTTCCACCGAAAACAGGACACACATTTTAAAAATAGAATAACTCAGTGTAGGCAACACCGATTTGTGTCGTTGTTCTCTGTATTGACAGCACTCCAAATGTACAAAAAAATGAGCTCAATGTTAAAACTGACCGGAGTTCTCCTTTAAGTTCTTTAAAGAGGACTCTTGTTGTTTTCAGGCTCTACTAGAACAGGTTTTCCTGCTTGAATGTTGATTATTCTCCTCATATTCTCCATTGTTGCGGCTCCTCTCTTCCCAGTCTGTCAGTAACGCTCTGTTTACTTCCTGTCTCTATGAAGCCCCTCCTTCTGAAAAGCACACTGTGCTCTGATTGGTCGGCTGGAGCAGTGTGTTGTGATTGGTCGAGCGCTTCGAGTGTGTTTGGGAAATGTCCCGCCCCTTACCATAACCGCCAGTTTCAACATACTACTAACTCACTCAACCAGGCCACGCCCCTTTATTCTACGTATAAATTATTTAAATGAGGAATATTGTGACGTGTTCGTTCCCGGAAGAAACTCAAGACTACAATGGAGGCGTTTCAGGAGTTCAGGAACACTGACTCTGATATAGAGAATAACTCACTTTTTTATGTTCAAACAGCAACACTACACTCTAAAGAGAGATGGAAAAGGTTCTGTTTAAGATTCGTCAAACGAGCTAGCAGGTTCTCTCGCGTGTCGATGGGACGCAGGCGGAGGGCATCTCGGATTAGCGCTCGCGGAGTCTGTTTTCTGCGGATCACTCTGGAGTCATTATGAAGCTCTCGTGTGGAAACCCTGCAGGAAGAGTTCGTTCCGTCTTTTCATGAGCTCCCTGCTTTATTAACGCTGTTAATGACTTGAAGGATTCGGTGGCCCTTAACAGCGTAATGAGTCGTCCCGCGAGCCTGAGGATTGAGGAGACGGAAACACTTCATTAGATCAGATGCGAGACTCACAGTTTATACATGCAACTTTGTTTTTCAAGACCTTCTGGTAGAAAGACTGTCTCTGCCACAGAAGATCATGCTTTTGTAAATCACAATTATGACATTAAGTCGAAATTATGATATTAAAAAGTCACAATTACAACAATAAAAAGTAAAAATTACGACATTATTTAAAAAAAAGTCTAAATTATGGCATTATAACGTCTAAAATACAACAATAAACGTTTACAACATTAGATTGTTAAATTACAACATTAA
This sequence comes from Scardinius erythrophthalmus, assembly GCF_964197995.2. Lineage (NCBI taxonomy): Eukaryota > Metazoa > Chordata > Actinopteri > Cypriniformes > Leuciscidae > Scardinius > Scardinius erythrophthalmus. The sequence goes on from NC_138243.1 coordinate 31,587,846, forward strand.
AAAAGTCTAAATTGTGACATTAAAACGTCTAAATTACGACAATAAAAAGTTAAAATTATGACAGTCGAAATTACATTATAAAAAATCTAAATAACAAAGTTGAAATTTTGACATTAAAAAGTAGAAATTATGACAACCAAGTCAAAATTGCAACAATAAGTCAATAATGAAAATACGACTATAAAAAGTTGAAATTTACATTTAAAAAGTCAAAATCACGAAAGTTGCAATTGACATTAAAAAGTCGAAATTACGTTGATAAAAAGGAGCGTCGGGTCACAGACAGAAACACTTCATTAGATCAGATGTGCGAATTACAATTTCTACATGCAACTTTGTGTTTCAAGACTTGTGACTTTAATGTTTTTTCAAATTGAAAAGTGAGAAAGAACGATGACATTTCACAATTTTATCAAACATTAACAAAGAATAATAGCAAATGACTAGTTAATGCACTGGCTAATGGGACCTTATTGTAAAGTATTAGCAAATAAATGTGTTTATTAATGTGTATGTTTGTGGAAGTAGTGCTTGTGAACAACATCATATTTATATAATGCATAAATCAGCAGTATAACTCATCGCGCACACTGCAAAAAATGCTTTTCTTACTTAGTATTTTTGTCCAGTCCAAATATCTAAAAAATTCCTAAATAAAGATGTCTTTACTAAAGTAGTATAATCCCATAAGCTGTTATGTCTTGTTTTCTGGGAACATAAATCAAAATGAAGTGAGTTTTAACAAGCAAAATGATCTGCCAATGGGGTAAGAAAAATAATCTTGTTTCTGTTTCAAGTAAGATTATTTTTCTGACCCCATTTGCAGATAATTTTGCTTTTATTAAGCAACAACTCACTTAATTTGGATTTATTTCCCCAGAAAAGAAGACATAAAATCGTATGGCATTTTACTACTTTAGCAAAGACAAATTTATTTAAGAATTTTTAGATATTTGAACTGGAAAGTGGAAACAAGACAAAAATACTAAGTAAGAAAAGCATTTTTGCAGTGCACTAATTAGAGATGCACCGATTACAATTTTCTGGGCCGATTCCGATTTCCGATTTTTCATTAAGTTTGACCTGCCGATACCGATTTTAGCCGATTCCGATTTCATTTTTTCTAACCACTTTACAGCACACACAAATATTTATTTTATATCTTTTCTGTAATAGAACATTTTACAATTTGCATAGTTCACACACATCTAAAGTGCAGTGTTGTGGAAGAACCATTTCCTTTTCACATTCAATATCCAATAATTATATTATATATAGCAAACGAAACGTCTGTATGAAAACAGGGAATGGCAATAAAATAATAGGCTATATAAATAAAAAATAAAATAAATATAGCCTTGCAGTATAAAGATATTTCTCAAAGCACACACACACAGGCCTATTGCAATCACTTGTACAAACTGAATAATAAAACAAGTTTAAAGGGTACATTTTCTATAAATATTAGTCTTTGTTTTCTTTTCTGACATAGCCTGCTCCAGTTCTTGTTAAAACACACAAATTCTGTGCATTTTGGGCACTTTTTTAGTGAAACCCTATTTAGGCTATTTTCCATCAAAAGTGTGCTTTCCCTTTAATTGAGCGTGAGCAGTGCAGCAAATAGACTCGGCGCCGAAACACGGGCTTCACTGCTCGCGACGCTCCTGCTTGACGCTCACGCGCTGCTCCTGCTTCCGTTGTGAATGCACTCATTGATAAACATGCACGCCGAAAAAAAATACGCGCTTGCGGTCTGAACGGACGTAATTCACGAGGTTTTCTACATGTGCTCCGTGTGCACGTGTGATGCTGATGTTGCGCGATGTTAATTATGCGGCGCCCGAGTGCATTAGACCGGCATAAAATCGGCATTTGTCAGACTGACCGGCCGGTCGCCGGTTACGGCCGATCACGTGAAAATCGGCCAATTCCGGTCACCAGCCGATCAATCGGTGCATCTCTAGCACTAATTATGAGACTGTATAGATAAGCGTGTGATGAACCCGCAGTCGCTGTATAATCCATCAGATCTGCATTTCCATGTAAAGCGGGCCGCGAATCCCTTGTAAATGTTGGGATGTAAATGAGCGCATGTTTCCCGGCTTCGGTGAGACGTGCTTGAACGGTTTCAGAGGTTATTTAGCAGCTCGGCTCTAAAGAAACATCTTTGTCTTCTCCGCTGCGCTCTGATACCAATTATGCTAAGCATTAGAAAATTTAAACAGGACCGTCTCTTATCGGCTAATCCTGGAGTTATAGATTCCATTAAAAATGCATGAGGAGTTTTACGGATGAATCCGCTGATGTTGCGTGTCAAACTCTCTCTCTCTCTCTCCGTTATCTTCTCATTATTCTGATAGGATCCCGTTTCCACAGAGAGACGGTCTGTCACTCATCCTACAGGAGCTGATCTGTACAAATCCTCCAAACCAAAGTCACTTTCCAAACTTTCAACCTGAGAACAAGAAGTCAATAAAGCTGATTCGACACTCTGGTCATGAGAATACCTGTGTTATTCTCTCATTAAACCATTGCTGATGACTAACGGTAGAGCGATGTGTCGTTCAGGACGATTAATCGCACGATATTTGCCTGTTTTGAGAGTCTCAGCATGTTTGGTTTCAATAAAAGCTGTTTTTGGACTAACGAGGAAGTTTTGAGTTCTGAAACTTACAGGGTTTTTATTTTACAATGAGCTCTTACATGTAAAAAGATCAAAGAAAAAGCAAAAAGTTGAAATTACGGCATTGAATAAAAATGTGAAATTATGACAATAAAAATTTGAAATTACGACAGTAAAAAGACAATATTATGACCATAAAAAGACAAAATTACGACATTAAAAAGTAAAAATGACAGTCGAAATTATGACTAAAAAGTCGAAATTACAACATTAAAAAGTCAAAATAACAGTCGAAATAGACATTTAAAAAGTCGAAATTACAAAATTTGCAATTGACAAAAAAAAATCTAAATTACGGCAAAAAGTCAAAATTATGACAGTAAAAAGTAGAAAATTAAACAATATAAAGTCGAAATTACAACATTTAAAATTATGACATTAAACATTGACATACTAAATCAAAATTATGACATTAACAAGTAAAAATTATGATAGAAAATTTTGACTTTTATGTCATAATTAAGATTTAACAAAGCATGATTTTATACTTTTGTGGCAAAAATAGAGCTTCCTTTGTGGCTTCCAGAATCAGCTCAGCGAACCGAATCCACGGTATCATCCCGAGGGATTCAAACACGGATCAGATAAGGGTCCTGTTTGTCATGTGACTTTATCTCCTCAAATGCCCAGCGCTTCTCGGCTCTGTTCTGATAATTAGACGCTTGTGTTTCTGCCCTCGGGCCTGAGATGAGTTAAAGTGGGAAAATAGCAGAATACAGGGATTATCAGGAATCCTTGATCGGCGTGGGTCGGTGTGCGGGAGCGTTTCATTGTGCCTGATAATATTCTTATCGCTGGTGCCGATGTCACAGCAAAGTGCCAAGGATTTACCATACTTGCCATTCAAAGTTTGACGTCCCTCCGACAGCTCAAAGACAACAAGATCCTTCGTTTTTCTGCAGAGACGCTTCATCTTTTACTCTCCCTCATGACGTTCTGTCTTCTGTGTGTGTGTGTATATAATGTACAGTAGCACTCAAAAATACAGTAAAACAGTGAAATATTTTTATAATGTAAAATACCTGTTTTCTATGTGAATATACACTACCAGTCAAACGTTTTGGATCTTTATGATCTTTAATGTTTAAAAAAACACAAAAAACACTAATATTGTTAAATATTTTGACAATTTAAAATAATATGATAATAATCATAAATGTTTCTTGAGCATCAAATCATCATAGTGATTTCTGAAGGATCATGTGTAGGGCTGTAATCTCCCAGTCGATTAGTCGATTATTTAAATTCTGATTGGTCGATTTTTTGCCTCGTTCATTTAATTAGTTTTGCCGCGTTCATTTCATTAGTTTTGCCGCGTTCATTTCATCAGGTGAAAAGCACTAATTACTAATGGGGGTGTTTTCAGAGCACCCCTGTTTCACAGGTAACAGTCTGTCCTCAGAACACCCCCCTTGTTTTCACTTCTTTTGGATTAGCCCAACCCACTGGAGAAGAGAGACAGACAGATTGAAGAAAGTAGGCTACTAGAAGGTTTGCTGAATATTATTACTTGATCTGGTTTGTTTAATAAACATTCTTTTTTTTTATTATAGTGGACGTGCCTTTTGTGTTTAAGAGTAAAAGCTTTAAGTTAATAGTCTATTCGTGTCTCAGCCGCGAAGCTGAGCTCCTATGTTCAGCCTCGCTCTGTGGTTATTATAATACATATGACAAAAACAATTGTCTAAATTATGTTGCATATTCCTCAAAAGTTCTTGTGATGATGATATCACTAGTTGACAACATAGTACTATTTTCGGAAATCATAGGCTATGATATTGCGCGCAGATGCACGTGATGCAACGCTGCAGAGCCGACAGCCGACAGACTCGAGTGTCAGACTCATTTCAGTGCAAGATAATTAGGTCAAAAACGATTTAATATACTGAAAATAGCCTTCTAGTTTTTTATGTTTATTTATAATTCATTTAGGCGGACAACAAGGCTACCAAGTACTGCCCACAGTGCACAGCTAATTAATTTAAAGGTTTTTTTTCCCTAACGTCATTTTTAGTCGATTTTAGTCAAAATTTTCAGGATTTTAGTCGACCAAGATTTTCTTTGGTTGATTACAGCCCTAATCATGTGACACTGAAGACTGGAGTAATGATGCTGAAAATTCAGCTTTGATCACAGGAATAAATAGAAAACAACAGTTTTACATCGTAATAATATTTCACAATATTACTTTATTTTTATTATTATTTTATCAAATAAATGCAGCCTTGGTGAGAAGAAGAGATTTCTTTTAAAAACATTAAAAATCTTACAGATCCCAAACTTTATTCCAATGTAAAACAGCTGTGTTCTGTGTCGTCACGGCCGGCTCTGAGCCGTGACAAATGAGGGAGGCATTAAATAAAAAGTATTTATTAACAAAAATAACACTTACAACTCATAACTAAATAAGAAAAAAACATAACTACGGAAAACATTCTGCTCGGAACACCAACGTAAATAAAGAATAAGTTACATAATTAACACAAACACAAAATACAGACTCCAAAATACAAAATAGTAGTACAAAATAGTAATTTATTCCTGTGGTCAAACTGAATTTTCAGCATCATTACTCCAGTCTTCAGTGTCACATGATTCTTCAGAAATCATTCTTATATGATGATTTGATGATCAAGAAACATTTATGATTATTATCAGTGTTGAAAACAGTTGTGCTGCTTCGGATTTTTATGGAAACTGAAGTGTTTTTTGCAGATGAACGAACGCTGAATGTTTACTCCAGGCTGAAGTCGTTGCTGTCCCTAATAAATCGTCTCTCTTGTTAACTTTCTCCTTTGAATATATACAGTATATATATATATATATATAGAGAGAGAGAGAATATAGAGTTCTTTTGTCTTTAATGCATTTGTTGCCCTGAGCTGAAGCTGTTTTTACGCTTCTTGATAAAACTACAACGGCTTTTACCAGGAGGACCTGATTTAGTCTCTCTCTCTCTCGCTCTCTCTCTCTCCACACAAACCTGAATCTTCTCTTCTTGACAAATGTGCCATAATGGAGGCCTTGTTGTGAACGCGCAGGTTTTAGCCGTCGGGTCACTGGTTTTGAAGAAAGGATTCCTGTGAGGCGAAGATGAAGGTCTGCTGATGTTTCTCCAGGCGGTTTCTTTCATCTCTGCTGTTGTTGGTAATCGTGTCCTTACAGATGCTTCTGAACTGTTGCCCTCTGGAAATGAGAGCAATAAGCAGATAAATCAGAGGTTTCCAGAAACAGACCACGCACTATGAGTCTGAATCTCATGTAGCAGCTTCTGTTTGCTGGTTTAGAAACGTCTGATCGACTCATTTTGAACTAGTTTGTCTCTTGTTGCAGATCTCTGACCTGTAGAGCTGAAACGGCACCATGCTGGCGTGTCTTCAGAGACCGAACCAACCGGCCCGTCACCAACACCAACACCGACCGCTGACGTGTGCGACACAGATCCTGGACACGCTCAATCACAAGAGTAAGTCTGCTCTGTCACAGAAGAAAAACATCATGCTTTTGTAAATCACAAATTAAAACACAAACTTGACATTAAAAAGTTGAAATTGAAACAATAAAAGGTTGCAATTAAAACAATAATTACGACATTAACTATAAAGTTGAAATTACAACAGTAAAAAGTAATAGAAATCATAGCAATAAAAAGTAGAAATTACAACAGTCGAAATTACTAAATTAAAAAAGTCTAAATTTGGACAATAAAACATCTAAAATACAACAGTAAACGTTTAAAACATTAGACGTTTAAATTACAACATTAATCAAAAGTCTAAATTATGACATTAAAACATCTAAAATACAACAGTAAACGTTTAAAACATTAGGGCCCGGTTTCACAGACAGGGCTTAGACTAAGCCAGGATTAGACCATAGATCAATTAGGACATTTAAGTAATTTTTATAAACATGCTTAGAAAAAACATTACCGATGTGCATCTTAAAACTAAAAAGGCACTGATATATTTTTAAGATCAGTAAGTGCAAGTTTATTTCAGTGGAAACAGCTCAGACTTACATTTTAGTCTAGGACTAGTCTTAAGCCCTGTCTGTGAAACCAGGGGTAGACGTTCAAATTACAACATTAATTAAAAGTCTAAATTTGGACAATAAAACATCTAAAATACAACAGTAAACATTTAAAACATTAGACGTTCAAATTACAACAAAAGTCTAAATTACGACGATAAAAAGTTACAATTATGAAAGTCGAAATTGCTTGAAAAAAGTCTAAATTTAGACATTAAAATGTCTAAATTACTATAGTAAAAAGTCGAAATTACTATAGGTAAAAGTCATAGAAATCATAGCAGTAAAAAGTAGAAATTAGAAACAGTCGAAATTACAACATTAAAAAAGTTGAAATTATGAAATTAAAACCTCTAAATTACAATGTTAAAAAGTTACAATTATGAAAGTCGAAATTACATTAAAGAAGTCTAAATTTAGACATAAAAATTTCTAAATTACTATAGTAAAATTTGAAATTATGACAATAAAAAGTCAGAAATCATAGCAGTATAAAGTAGAAATTACAACAGTCGAAATTACAACATTAAAAAAGTCAAAATTATGACAGTAAAAAGTCATAGAAATCATAGCAATAAAAAGTAGAAAGTACAACAGTCGAAATTACAACATTAAAAAAGTCTAAATTATGACATTAAAAAGTTGAAATTCTGACAGTAAAAAGTCAAAATGAAGACAACACAATTAAAATGGCAACAATAAAAAGTTGAATAATGAAATTACAACAATAAAAAGTTCGAAATTATGACAGTAAAAAGTTGAAATGAAATAAAAAAATCTAAATTCTGATATTTTTATGTCTAACTGGGGTAGTTAATATTATTATCCAGTATTTTACATCAACAGCCAGAGAACACTGTTGTATCAGCACTTCTGCTTCAAAATGGGATTGATTTTTAGATGTTACTTCATACAGGAGTGTAAGAAAGATAAAATCATTATAATAAAATCTGCTTTGAGCTTATAATATAAATTGTATGCAGTTTCACCATTTTTTTGCTTTATTTATTAGATGCTTTTATCAAAAGCAACTTAACAATTTTACTTATTTGTTTATTTATTTGACATTTTTATCCAAAATGACTTTGGTCCTGAGCATCAGATGGCTAAAATATGAAAGGAATATTAAGTGTTAATGTTAAATTACATGCTGTAGTTTACTAGCTAAATAACTCTTTATTTCTGCATTTATTTATTTATGCATTTTTGCGTGCATTTATTTATACATTTATTTATTCATTTTTGCATGCATTTTTGTGTGCATTTATTTATGCATTTTTTTGTTCATGTATTTATGCATTTTTGCGTGCATGTATTTATTTATTCATTTTTGTATGCATTTTTGTGTGCATTTATTTATGCATATTTATGTTCCTGAGAGTCACACGTGACTGGAAGAACGAGTGAAAGAGACAGACCAGATGAGTGGACGAGAAATCACATATGCATTGATTCCTCTGAGATTCATGTGGCTTTGTATTAATGTGTGTTAATAATAATAATGCGAGAGATGTCTGAAGAGTCTAGACTAAGATAATTATGTTTGTCTCTGCTGTTGTGTAGCTTTAATGGAATACTTGAGTTAATGATGAATATATCTGTCATTATTTCCTCACTTTAAACCCATATGCTGTGAACACTTGGACTTGAAAACTAACTGAAATGCTTGAAATATAGTCCAAGAAAGTCATACTGTTGAGACACACACACACACACACACACACACACACACACACACACACACACACACACACTCTCTCTCTCATGTTTACGTAGATATCTAAATGTGGACATTCCATAGTTGTAATGGTTTTTATACTGTACAAACTGTATATTCTGTCCCCTACTCATCACACACAACTTTCTGCATTTTTACATTTAGAAAAAAAATTGTATTACTTTATTTTTATACAGATTTACAAACAAGGACGTCCCTAAAGGAGGTTTTTGGAGATTTTGTCAGGTTTAGGTCACTTCTGGGTACACATTTGTCCTCAAAACATAGTTAAGTTGGTACACACTCTCACACACTCTCACACACACTTACACTCACTCACTCACACTCACTCTCACACACATGTACACACACTCACACACACTATGGTTTTGTATGGACTGGAGACTCTAGTTGAAGTGTTTTAGAGTGTGTTTTCTGAGTTTGTGTGTTGAATGTCACGGAGCCGCGAGCATTGTGTGTGTGTGTGTGTGTGTGTGTGTGTGTGTGTGTGTGTGTGTGTGTGTGAAAGATCTCCATCTGTTAGTCTTTCCTCTCAGTAATGAACGAGTCCGTCTGTCAAAACCTTCTTTTTCCTGCATGAATATCAGCGGCTTGTTCTTGTTTCTGTCCTACTTTAAGCTCAGTGTGTATCAGAGTGTGTGTGGAGTTAATTATCTGCGTGTTAATTGAGATTTCTTCACCCTCGTCCTCACGATCGAGGGCTTGTTGAACCACTGAACGCTTCTTCAGCTGAGGAACATCAGATGTGTGTGTGCTTCGTGATTGCTGTGTATTTATATCTGAAGGGTTATTGTGTGCCTGGTGGATTATTACTGAAGGTCAGGATGCTAATTACCTCTTCATAACCAACTAACACTGAGACAAAAGAGTTTTAGGGGACTTTTTTTTGCTTTGTTCTGAAACATCGACTGAAATTGTTACAATGTTGCATTTTCTTCATGCTTTGGTTCACTTGCTCAAGGCTGGTCACATGTGAGTTAAACTGTCCTCTCATTGGTCTACATCAGGGGTGTCAAACTCAGGCTACGTTTACACGGAAACGATCTGAAGAGAAAACGCAAAAGTGATCACTTTTTATTCTGCGTTTAGACGAGCGTTATGGGGGGGAAATCTGCGTGCATACGGTGACGCAAAAGTGTGTGAAATTTAATGTAGTATGCACTCCAGGCGGCTAGGTGGCAATGTGAAGCACTGATCGGTGCCTTCACTGTCTAGCAGACTTTTGCGTTTTTACCGTTTAGATGGAAACGCGACGGTGGAGCGTTTTTAAGATTTCCACTCTGGAGGGTGGTTTCACTTTTTTGCGTTTTTAAGCCCCAAAAACGCCGTCGCCGTCTAAACGAAAGGCACATCTGATAAAATATTTTTACGTTTTCACCCGGGAGCGTTCTCGTGTAAACAGGGCCTCAGTTCCTGGAGGGCCACAGCCCTGCAGAGTTTAGCTTCAACCCTAATTAAACACACCTGGCCAGCTAATCAAGTCCTTCAGGCTTATTTGAAAACTGCAGGTGTGTGTGTGTTGAAGCAGGGTTGGAACAAAACTGTGTAGGGCTGTGGCCCTCCAGGAACTGAGTTTGACACCTGTGGTCTACATGTTCCTCATAGTGTCAGATGTATTACGTTGAGGCGTACAATAGCTTGTCACCGGGTCAATACTTTTAAATGGACAACTTTGTTCCTTATCCATCTGTAAACGGTGCATATTAGTACCGTAGAGGAGTTGTGTGTACCTTTAAGGTGCTATCCTGGGGTAAATGAGGTAAAGATGTCCTGTTTATAGTCACTACGTCTACAGAGGAAGTAATTTCATGGGTCTGTAATCAATGATTGGTTTGACTGACTGGTCAATAGTAATGGTTAAGTCTCCCTGTGGTGAAAATCCAGCTTTAATGTAGTTTATGTGTCTATGTGGTGTTTTTAATATGCTTTAAGACAAACCATGTGTAAATTCATAAGTCGACAGCATTGCTGAGTATTTCCTCCTTAAAACTGCAGTGAACCAAAGACAGTCTCAAAAACACGCTTTGAAATCGCTGGTGTTTCTGACGTCACAAACTACCTTGTAACCAATCAGATCAACGTGTGATCGTCAACCAGTGGATCTCTGAGCTGAGCGAGTGAGTGGAGGCGGGGCTCATTTGCATATTCATAGAGCTGCGCATACTAAATGAGGCAAGGGTGTCGAGTTACATTCAAAATATTTTAAGGCATGAAGAATTGTTTTTTTAAGGAAAAAATGTCTACATATGTCATTTTGGTGATCAAAGACGAACTTTAAGAGATAAAATGATTGACTACAGGGGGACTTTAATGAATGGACGTTCACTCTGAGAGCAACAAACACTCAAACTCAAGCACTTTGAACTCACGTCACTTTTGCCTTAAACTTCAAACCTATTGTATTCCACCATCTCCGTTTTGATTGATTTTCCTCCCAGTGTTTGTGGCTCCTCTGTGTTGCTCGACCCCGTTGGGTCTCTCCACCTCCGTTCTTCCCTTCATTTTAAGCACTCAATTTATTTCCTTTATGAGATGGATCTTGTAGATTGAATCATTTTCACAGTTGGAGGCTCATTGTGGGTCTGGAATGAAATGAAGTCCCGAATCAAATCCCAGACGGGAACAACGTGACGGAGGAGACGCTCAAAATGGCTCTGAATGGATTGTGTTTGTGTTTTGAGATCCTTCAATTGTCCGCCACTGAGTGATTTTGATTGACCTGCCTTAATTTCTGCGCTTTTCTTTCCATAAAGGTGTCATTGATTCCAGCCATATCTTCTGCTAGTAGATTTACTGCTCGTAAGTGGAGCACCTTCCACGTGTTGTGGGAAGCTAAACAGCCGTGAAATAGCTTGAATAATACGTTTAAATCCAATCTCGGTTTGTCGGCGGCGCTTTCCTTCACAAGTCCCGCTTTCATTTGAAAGTCAGCATTTGTAGACATCTCAGAATCGTCCACCATTATGATATTGGCCTGAATTTATTGTGGTGATAACAGAGACCTCGCTGTTGTCCTCATTATAGATCCTCAGATGCACTTGACCCTTGTGCGACCTTATGGGCATTTGTCTTTTTCTGTGTTATTTTTTTAAATCATTTAGCCTGTGTTAATGCTAATTGCATACATTTTGGCACAAGTGTGTATTTTTATTGGAATTTCACTATTTCACCTCAATTTCCTTGAATGAATCTATTTTGCACTAGAAACACAAAATAGTTAAACTCAGGACCTTTTGAACAAAAATGTCCCCATTGAAACCCATTAAAACTGGTATTTTTAATCCCAGAGCCATTTAACTTTAAAATTATGCAATCTTTGTTCATAGGCTTGCATTCTGTTGGCAAGGCTTCAAAATTTACATTTGTAAAAATGTTTACCAGATGGTCCAATTTTCCCAGGTTTGGCCTATAAAGCAAATTATTCCTGTTTTCTGCTTCTAAATATTATAGAGCCAATTGGATAAAATATGCAGTGATAATTGTGTGTGTGTGTTGGTATGGGTGTCAGAGTGTGGTTTAAATGTGTATAATAAAAAATGTGTGTGTGCTTGTAATATTTGAGAGAGAAAAACTCAACTACAATGAGTTGCCCCACTGAAAGCTCATTTCTGGAGATATCAACCTCACATTTGGAACACGACTTGTTCAGATGTATTAGAGTTCAACATGTTTTTATAAAAACATTTTTTATGTATAAAATAATGTTCATAAATCATTTTCATAAACCTAAACAACTTTTTTTTGTTTTACTTTTTAAACTTTTTTTTTTACTACAGCAATAATCTATCTATCTGAAACATAACACATGCTTAAAGGGTTAAATTCTCTTGCACAGATGGACGAACGCAAAATATGCTCGATGCTCTGCGATATATGCAAAGTTGCCAAACATCACCATGATTATGAGGCGGAGGAGGACGAAAGTGCCATCATTGCACATATGCTTCAGTTATTGTGTGCAAGAGAGATCTCAGGACTGGTGGGAGCATATTGGCTTTAAATATTGGCTTTAACGAGGAGCAGTGGGTCCGAAGTTTTGTTGTGTACGACAGTATGTTTGTGTCAACGTTTTTTCACATTCCCGGTCCATTCCGTCCCTTTGCAGATGCACGTCGGGGTTTCTCTCGTCATTAAACCGCGGAGACGTCGCCTAATGCCTCAGAAAACCCGATCTGCCTGTTTACATGACAGTCGCACTGGCACATATCTGATTTATTTCCACATATGAATGAGGCCTGAAACCGATCTCGAAATATCTGAATGCATGCGTTTTTTTTTCTGTTTACACGGTCATAGAACTCATTGGATCTGTGTCACATATGAGCAAAAAATTGGAATTGGGTCACATTTCACTGACAGTGTAAATGAGGCCTTTGTCCACTATGGACCTTTGTAACGTTTTTTAATTGATGCTCAAGGGTTAAGTAAACATGCACACTCACTGTATATAAACCTGTGCTTCCACTTTGCCGCTTGTACAGCAGCGTTTTGTAATGTTAATGTTTTAAACTGACGTGGCGTCCCGTTCGTTTCCAAGAGTGGATTGCAAAGCCAAACGCCATGAAATGAATTCCACTCAAGCCGCTGAAACAGAATTAGCTCCTTTCCCATCCCCCTCCTCATCCCTTTTTTTCCTTGATTTCCCAGGGTAATCCAATTTTGTCCTGAAGAAAGACCAAATTAATTTCATAATGCACTGATCAAACATTGCCCGAGGTTTCTCCCTCTACAAAATGAGTTTTTAGAGAGATGCAGATGTCTGAGCGTGAAGGAGAACCTCACAATATCTGCCTTTTTATTGGGCGATTTTTCTTGTGATCATTCCTGCACTCATCACTCTTCTATATTTATATTGCGAAGCCCCTCCAGCGCTCTGTTGGACAGCGCAATCTCAAATTGGAAACATCATTGAGAGTTTTGCATAAGCGCGAGTTACCGGTCGGAAGGATGTTTGCTTTGTGAAACGCTGGGAATAATGCCGTGTAGAGCTGTCAAAATGGCTGAAAAGCTTAATTCGAATTTCTTTCTCAAATATTAGCGAAATTCGAATTCTAAAGGCAATAGAGGAAAAAATGACTGTATTGTCTCCTCTGCCCACAAGAGGGCGCAAGCGAGCGCAATATGCAAATATAAACCAAATTATTGCATCTTTTATTGAAATGACATTCACTTTTTAAAGTGCATTAACTTTTTAAACAATTGTTCTTAAATTAAATAAAATTTCCTTAATGTGCATGCAAGGAAAATTAGGTTATAATAGTGCATAACACTGAGTAAGTGCATCAGTAACCTGATAAAATACACTTCAACACACACTCAGCGTAATGAACTACATGAACACACAACAGCAAACTGGCATTCAGAAACACTAACTTTTACTCACTACATCTACATACTGATCATCAAAAACACCAGATGTTCATCTTGATCTGAGCGCTTTCTGTTGACAGTGTTTCCAGCTGATGAAACACACACACACACACACACACACACACACACACACACACACACACACACACACACACACACACACACACTCAGCTCTGACCGATGTGAAGGTTTGGGCAAGTGTTTTCGTCAGCAGGAAGAAGCTTTTCCCGCCATTTTCAATAGCGTCTGCAGACTTGCACTCTGCGTTACCTGTGCTTCTCCTGCAGGGGGCGTCACTTACTACAGGGCTAGGCTAGGCTAGGATTTGGTTGAGGGTTAGTTGCATGTAATTATGCATAATTTACTGTAATTGCTATGATAAGTAGGCTACATGTTACACACACACTCACATATACTGTACATATATGTTTGTTTTTGTAAAGAGTACTTGCCCTTGCACTATCAGACTACATGTAGTCTGATAGTGCAAGGGCAAGTACTCTTTACAAAAACAAACATATATGTACAGTATATGTGAGTGTGTGTGTTTCCGTTCGTAATCTAGGTGTGTATATATAGTACAAATACAGTTCTGTGTTTGATAAATTAAGTTGACCAGTTAATTTTATGAACTAATCTTGAGTGTTTTTAAGAATTTTTATTTGGTAGCTCTGAGTTAATGAGGTTCACCGTCCACATCTCTCTCTCTCTCTCCCTCTCTCCCTCTCTCTCTCTTACTCCCTCTCTCTCTCTCTCTCCCTCTCTCCCTCTCTCTCTCTTACTCCCTCTCTCTCTCTCTCTCTCTCCCTCTCTCCCTCTCTCTCTCTGTCTCTCTCTCTCTGTCTCTCTTACTCCCTCTCTCTCTCCCTCCCTCTCTCCCTCTCTCTCTCTTACTACCTCTCTCTCTCTCTCCCTCTCTCCCTCTCTCTCTCTTACTCCCTCTCTCTCTCTCCCTCTCTCTCTCCCTCTCTCTCTCTTACTCCCTCTCTCTCTCTCTCTCTCTCCCTCTCTCCCTCTCTCTCTCTTACTCCCTCTCTCTCTCTCCCTCTCTCTCTCCCTCTCTCTCTCTTACTCCCTCTCTCTCTCTCTCTCTCTCCCTCTCTCCCTCTCTCTCTCTGTCTCTCTGTCTCTCTCTCTCTCTTACTCCCTCTCTCTCTCCCTCCCTCTCTCCCTCTCTCTCTCTTACTACCTCTCTCTCTCTCTCCCTCTCTCCCTCTCTCTCTCTGTCTCTCTCTCTGTCTCTCTCTCTCTCTCTCTCTCTATCTCTCTCTCTCTCTTTCTCTCTCTGTCTCTCTCTCTGTCTCTCTCTCTCTCTCTCTCCGCAGGCGAGCCGAACGCCACACACTCCCTTCGCCACCCGTCCGTGGCCGAGCTGAACGCCTACGCACAGAAGACACTCGACACCCCGCTGTCAATCAAGATCTTCCCCTCCAACATCAGGGTCCCGACACACAAGCACATCAGCAGGACCGTCAACGGCCTGGACACGCGGCTCGGCTCCGGCCCGCATCCGTACGCCCGCGGCTACCAGGGTTTGTTAGCGATCGTCAAGACCAATGGCGCGTTTGATGTCAAGCGAGCCAAAATGGCGGTGGCTCCACGTAACAGACACCGTCAGAATCCGTACGTTCATCCCAGCCCGTCCTTCGCCGAATCCAGCTTCGCTTATTCCGGAGCCGTGTTGCCGACTCAAAGCGCAGACGTTACCGGATTGGGATCGGATTATTGGGAGAACCGAGGAATTCTACATGGGAGTCGCTCTTCCGATCTCTGCTATCGATCTCAGCTAGCGTCTCCGTCGCTCTCGTTCGGACGGTTCTTCGCTCCGGCTTGGAACGGCGACTGCTACTCAACCGGACCGTCGCTCATCGATCCCGGGCCTCAGCCGTGTCCCGCGGATCCGAGCCGGAGCCGGGCCTCGCTCCTCAGCACTAGCCTTCGGTCTCTGGAGAGCCTGATTAGCGAGATTCATCCGCCCTGCATCAAGGAGAGCATGCTGGGATACGACGCCGGACACCAGACCGTGTTCAGGTAGAACCGGCTCAGACTGTAGATCAGAGGTTTAAAGGGATCAATCCTTCCAGTCTCTCTTGAATCCAGCACTGGAGTGACTTAAACTGCAGTTCATCCACTGGCCACTAGAGGCCGGCTGCAGAACAGACTCAGTCCCATAGACCCGCATGTTAAAATGCCCAACTTTACCGCAGAAAAACACGTTTACAGCCTGGAGCAAAAACTGGTTTTGGTCTATAAAGCTAACTTTGCTCTTCATGACGACTGTGAGGGAGTGAATGTTTTTTTATAACTCATCCATTTAAATTATATTAAGCCTTTAAGTTCTGCATAATTAAGGGCGTGGCCACTTGAGTGACAGGTGGATCACAGCTGATGTCATTACTAGCCGTTTGTCTGCTAGCGTTTATCCGGGAGTGACGCGCGGCCAAGATGGCGACGGCCGGCTCCGCCCACTTTGGGCTTCAGAAACACTACGGGTGACGTCTAATATAATCTTTTGTAACATTATAAATGTCTTTACTGTCACTTTTGCTGCAGAACATTCTTTTGGGTGGAAAAAAAGTTACTGACTCCAAACTTTTGAATGGTCGTGTTTTGTTAAAAATATTCCGTTTAAAAAATGGACACATTTTAGAATTATTATTATTTTTTAGATGATGATAAATGATAATTAACACGCATAACTAAGCTCCAAACGTCTTCAGTCTCCGTCACCTCGTTTCACCTGCATCCGTTAATCTTAAGCTGGTTTTAAAGAGTAAAGAGTATTTAGACTGTATTTGGCTAATATTTGGACTCTTTCCTGCTGAGTACAGTGTGTGTGTGTGTGTGTGTGTGTGTGTGTGTGTGTGTGTGAGCTCGATGTGTTAAAGTGCAGTTATGATGTCAGCAGAGGCTCCTCGTGAAGCTTCAGTGATGATTTACTGTGTGACTCTGGAATCTCCACCGATTGTCAAATAAAGATAATTTAGGAATGTTTTCGATTTCTGCTGTTCTGTTTGTCATTAACACACACACACACACACACACACACACACACACACACAGTCTTCATCGCCTCTGGAGCCTCTGTCAGATGCAGAATAATACAGTTATTTATAATAGTAATCTACACTATTGTAAACAGCATTTCCGATTTTAAATTCACTCGGTTGTGTCAGCGTAACAGTTGAGGATATGATTGTTAATGGTCTTAAAATAGGTTTAATTTTCTTGATGCATAATATCATTTATTTCTTCCTTTTGATTTTCAGGTGAATTTTCTGGAAGAAAAATAGAATTTTTTTCTTTTTTATTTGTGGGGTGAAATTTGTCACTATCGGCCCCGGGGACGCAGCTAATCCTCTTTCAGTGTGACCCGAGCTCTCTCTCACACACACACACATACACACACACACACACTCACACTCGCTTACTCTCTCTCTCTCTCTCTCTCTCTCTCTCTCTCTCACACACACACACACACACACACACACACACACACACACACCCTCTGTTATCAGCTCTGCAAGGGCACAGAGAGCCACGAGGCCCACATTAGTGACGGTACAGACGTGTGTGTGTGTGAGCAGCGTAACACACTCATCGGTGTGTGTAACATCATGGTGAGTGTGTGTGACACTGTGTTTTCACTGCAGCTCCAGTAACACCAGTATCTGCTCATGCTGAAACTGAACACCTCTTTATCTGGAGTGAGCATCAACAAATTTACACACACACACACACACACACACACACACACACACACACACACACACACACACACACACACACACACACAATAGAATGCTCGAACAGTCAGTTTGAAATTAAAGTCCTCCTCAGTTCGCGCGCCCTCTGCTGTTACTGGCGGGAATCACTGCACACATTTAAACCCTCTGTGGGACTGTGTGTGTGTGTGTGTGTGTGTGTGTGTGTGTGTGTGTGTGTGTGTGTGTGAGAGAGAGAGAGAGAGGGTGTGTGTGTGTGTGTGTGTGTGTGTGTGTGTGTGTGTGTGTGTGTGTGTGTGTGTGTGTGTGTGTGTGTGTGTGTGTGTGTGTGTGTTTATGTACATGGATAATCACAAACACAGTGTCAGATGTATGATCTGAGTAACAGCTCCCTCTTCAGGCCAGTGGAGGTAAAGCCTGGCCATCCTCAGTGTTACACCATCCATCATTTTCTTTCATTATTTCTCTCTTTTATTTATTAATTTGTTTATTCTTCCATCCGCACATCCACAAATTCATTTCAATATTCAATCCACCCATCCATCCACACATCTATCCATACAACTACTTTTTCTGTCTGCAAGTGGTGTCATGAGGGTTGTCACTGTCTCGGCATGGGGCAGTTCTTATACTTTAAAAAGAGGAAGGAAAAAACTATAGAATAGTTATCAGTGTGCATTTGCAGTTTACTCTCCTCGAGTCTGTTTGCAGCGGCTGAAACTACACACCGGTGAGAGATGCACTTGTTCATCATTAATATTGTCTAACTAATGAAGTTACATTAGGAACTTAGTAAACATTTTCTCTCTTAAAAGCCTCTGAACATCCAGAGCTCGTGTGTTCCTAACGCTGTCTTTAAATGAGTTTTAACCGTGGAAATCTACTAACAGTGAAGATTGTAAAGTATTTTTATAATTTTTGCAGTGTTTATAACGCAATAAACGGCTGTTATTATAGTTTTTATGAAATGAAAGATGACATATTGTTCTGTTGTGTGATGATTTAGTTCCTGTGGTGATGTCCCTGATAACTCTTGCTCTGGTGTCTCTGCTCCTGATCCCAGGTCAGTCTCTCCTGTAAATCACACACTAGTTCATCTCTGACTAAGAGAACAAGGTTTTGGCTAGTTAGCATGGATCAGTTAGCCCTGCTGTTAAAATATAGCACTGGTGAAATATCTACTATAATATAGGGACATTTCTGTGATTTATTTGTTGCTTCCAAAGTAAATTGTATTATTCAGGATTTTGCTGATCTAACGCTAACTCTGAAGCTGCTAACATTTAGAGAACGGTTTTCATGGTCAGAGTTCAATGTTCTGCTTCCTGCGTTTCATCAGCTTCTGTCTGAGGGCTGTTTTACACACATATCACATCATAAGTGTAATTCTTCATTTATAAACAACAGTTTTGTAAAGAAAAACAAGTTTTAATAAACGTTTATGGCGCTCTTTAACTCTCAGATGGGCATGTGTGTGTCCATCTATAGGTGTTTGTTTCCTATCATTGTTTCCTTGTGAACGTTGTGTTTCAGGAGTTTGTAGCTGGAGTGTGGATGATTGGGGTGTGAGTTACAGTCCTCCAGACATCTGTGCAGTAAAGGACTCATCAGTGATAATGAGCTGCACTTATAAATACCCTGGAGGACTTCAGATCAAGAAACGGTTCTGGACCAAAACACCGGTAATAGATAATAAAGAGCCTCCAGATCTGTCTGAGGACCCTGAATACCGTCAGAGGCTTCAGTATCTGCGAGATAAACAGAAGAACTGCACCGTCAGACTGAGTCATGTGACACTGAAGGATTCACACATGTACTATTTCAGATTCATCACTAATAAAGATAAAGGAAAATGGACTGGTGATCCAGGAGTGACTCTTACTGTCACAGGTGACTCTGATGAGTTTCATCTCTTCTTCTGCATTATGTTGAATAATAATCAGTGTATGACAGCAGCACTAGATATAGTGTGTGTGTGTGTGTTCAGATCTTCAGGTGGAGTCTCCTGAGAGAGTGACAGAGGGAGATCCAGTCAGTCTGAGATGTAAAAGCATCTGCGCTCCGACTGGCAGACACACATTCATCTGGTACAGAAACACACAGATGATATTAACTGACCTCAGTAACACACTCCTCCTCAACCCAGTGAGAAGAGCGGACTCAGGCAGATACAGCTGTGCTGTAGACGGACACACTCTCATCTCTCCTGCTGTTCAGATCAGTGTCATGTGTGAGTGTGTTTTCTTTCCAAAGCCAGTAGAGTTCACTCGTCCCTCCTTTTCTTTAGAAATGAGAGTAATTGGGGCTAATCTTTAAAACATTTAAATGCTCACTGTTTCAATAGTACAGTCACAAAACATGAACAATATGTTTGATTTTAACATTTTATGTTTATATTCAGTTATATTCAATTTTACAACTCCCTTGTCATGGCAACGCCACGCCATAAACACAACACACTAAAACAGCCGTTCAAATAATGGTTTAAACACCTTTAAAGCTCAAATAATGCACACATTTGAACAAAATACTGATTGTAAATGCTTTTATGAAATAATAAGATTCACATTTATGCCTTTAAATCCTCCAAAATTAGCCCCCATTCACTTCTATTGTAAGTTCCTCACCATTTCTTTTTTCTCTTTTTAAAAAGAAAACAAAGCTAAAATACAATACTATTAATTGTGTGTGGTAATCAGTATTATGCAACAAATGTTTGAAAAAAGAGCTGGGTTGCATAATACAATCAGAGCTGGGTAGTAACTTTATACCAAGCATATCTTATTCAAATTAATGTGATAAACAATGTAATGTGTGTAATGTAATAGATTACTGTTCGGGGTTATGTTCAGTTTTTTGGGGGGGGGGTTCTGATCCTGTTTATATGAGTTCCCTGTAATTTTTAGTTCCCTTATCGAGTCGCTCCCTCGACATTTAGTATGACGGAATCCATTTTCCTCGAAATGCTGAAGCCTGATTTGAACAACTCTTTTGCTTGCAAATAGCCAAAAAAACTCAGAATCTTTCTTCTTCACCTGGAGCCTGGTTTCGCCGTGGATTCACGCTAACAGAGTGGACAACGTGGAATTATCCCCTCTCGTGTTCCGACGGATTTTTTGCTAGGAAACCACAAAAAAAAGTCTCTTTGCCAACATGTGTGGTGTCCAATCGACTTCCCGGACGCACACGAGCAGTGTGTGCTGTGTCTGGGTCGCTCGAAGGATCAGGTTGTCGAGCCTGTGAGGAACTTCCCATCAAAACCCTTCGCGCAAGGCTGGCGTTACCCGTAGCGGTGGACTTATGACTCCTGCCTCTCCTCCGCCCGCCGCCGTCGAGCCGCGGACCGGGAGACTGCAGAAAGCTCTGTCAATGGACTCTGTTGAGGAGTTAGCGTCGGCCCAACGCCCACACTGCCCTCACGTGTCAGAACCTCTCACCTACGCTGAGGCTAGTTACCGCCCTCCGAAGGAAGCGCGGGGAAATTGTCTCTTTCGGATATGGTGAGGACGACACCATGTCCACGAGTGCCTCCGACCCTGGAGCTTGGTCTGAGGCTCCTTCAGAAACCACCCCGGCCTCGCTGGACGCGGAGCTCATGGCTATCCTCATAGAGGCAGTAGCGGACCTGGAGCAGGACTGGGCAGCCCCCAAAGAACAGCCGTCTAGGAATTGGATGGACGGGTCATTCCTCTGCGCGAGCCGCCAGGCGGACGCCCCGCAGAGACCCGCGCCTCTTTTCCCTCATCTCCACGAGGAGCTCATCCGGTCATGGCGCTCCCCTCACTCAGCCCGAGCCCATGCACAGGTTACCCAGCTGCTGACGACAGTGGACGGGGCAGAGAAATTGGGTTACACGCGACCGCCTCCCGTCGAGGACGCCGTCCATTCACAATACACTAGCCCTCTTCGTTCAAGGCAAAGTTTTCCCCTTGAAAACGTTTCAGAGGCTACTGGGTCTGATGGCAGCCGCAGCCTCCGTCTGCAGACTGGAGGACGCGAGCTAAAATTATGGATAACTTTCCTCAACCAGTGGAACGGCTTAACTTTTTTTTTACGACGACTTCATTTCTCTCCCCCTCGATATCAAATTGTTCACGGACGCAGCTCCCTCGATCGGTTTTGGGGGTTACTACCAAGGACGCTGGTTCGCGTCTCCCTGGCTCCCCCAGCTACTAGACACTCCCCAGTCTTCAGCCTCCTCGGCCCTTTTTGAGCTCTACCCGATTGTCGTAGCAGCTTCCCTATGGGGGAAACAGTGGTCATCCAAAAGAATTCAAGTCCATTGCGACAACGAAGCAACCGTACACTGCATTAACAAAGGTCGTTCTCGCTCACCTGCTCACCTCTCTCTCCCGTTTCTCTTTTCAGAAATTCAAGATGCTGGCACCAGAAGCGGACCCCATTCCAACCCCAGTACCTCATTATTCTCAACTAATCTTCCCATAAACCATCCGCTAAAATCTCTTCTGGACACGTCCATCGATTCCATCCTCCAAGCAGTTTCGCCCAGAACCTTTCAAACATACTACACCGCGTGGAAATCTTTTAAATCATTTCACCTCTCTCATAACCTGCCGTTTCCCGAATTCTCTCTTCTAACCGTTACTTCATTCATATCCCACCTCAATACAGTTAAAGGTCTCCAAGCCGGATCCATTAAGAGCTATTTAAGCGGTATTCAATTCTTTCACAAATTAGTTTACGGTAGGCCCGCCCCTGCCATAAATAACTCCCAAACGTCCCTTCTTATTAAAGGAATTCAAAGATCTCATCCCACTCGCCCGGATACCAGACAACCCATTACAATCGACATACTCACCAAATGCATTTCATCACTTCGTCTGGGATACCACTCCACCAACACCGCCCGCACATTAGAAGCAATGTTCATTCTAGCTTTCTTCGGTTTTCACCGCTGCTCCGAATTGACCATCACATCCAATTTCGACTCAAAAATCCACCCTACAATTTCAGATTTACAGATCGTAGATAATGAAACCATATCTTTTTTCATCAAACAAAGTAAAACAGATCGAGCTAAAAAAGGTCACTTCGTTTATATTTTCAATCTGCCAACTCCCATTCAACCGTACCATTCCCTGCTAAATTACCTGCAGTATAAACGTTCTACGCTCAAATCCCATCTAGATCCACTCTTCACAGACGACTCCAATCATCCAGCCACGAGATTCTGGTTTCAAAAACATCTCAAAGCAGTCCTCATCAAATCCGGCATCACGGCAAACAAATTTTCTAGCCATTCCTTTCGCATCGGAGCAGCAACCACAGCCGCGCAAAAAGGTCTTTCCCAACAACAAATTCAAACCCTCGGTCGCTGGTCATCTGAAGCTTTCAAAACCTACATTAGATCCAGCCACTTCCACATCAGAAACGCTCACCAAGCCCTAACTAATTAGATCATTCATTTCTATCACCTGCGGCGCCACATCCTTTGTCATTTTCCGCACCAGTACCGGTACAAACCCACTTTCCGAATTTATTTTTGCTCACCACATTTACACTCGTGTAAAAAAAAAAATCGATAATATAGCATTTTCACTAACCCTAACCCATTTTTTACAAACATCACAGGCTCCCCCGTTCGCACGCAGCGACGGCTCCCGGTTCATAGGCCGGGCTCAGCCCCCTTCCGAAACGCCGGTCGAGCCCTCCCGTTCGAATTGCAGTGAGAGCCTGCCTGTCTTAGTCATCGTCGGACGGCCGCGCTCGTGTCGCCGTGCGGGCTCCCCGTTCGTCGGGTCGCAAGGGGTCTATTCCCATGTCCCAGCCCCCTTCGAAGTGCCGGTCGAGCCCCCCGACCGAGTTTCAGCAGGCGCCCTCCGTTCGACTGCCGGCGGGGCTTACCCGTCCGATGCCGCGAGCATCCATACTCCCGTCGGATGCTGTGAGAGCCCTCCCGGTCGAACGGTCAAACTCGTTTTGCAAATACCTTCTTGTGCCCTTCACTTTTTGGGGGGATTAATTCTACGCTCGCTGTCCTGCGTTCATCTGGCTTTTTGGGGGGAGTACTCTGGGGTCGGGCCGAATTCTGAGCTCGGAGCCCTCCCCCCGGACAGCAAGCCAAATACGCATTATAATTTTATATCAGATTTCATTAACATGTGAACTCGTGAAAGTACTGTTTATTTCGTTTCGGATATTTCCTAATAACTGACATGACCTGTTGACACAAGGATCCATGGAATCCTGTTGTTTATGCTAAATTCTGCCCGTATCTTCTGTATGTAAGAACAGAAATAGAAGTGTTTGGTGGGGTGAGTGACAGTATATATTTCTCCTGTAGATCCTCCAGGGAATGCTGAGATCTCCATCAGTCCATCTGGTGTAATAGTGGAGGGAGATTCAGTGACTCTGAAGTGCAGCAGTGACTCAAACCCTCCTGCAGAAATCAGCTGGATTAAAGGAGGAACGCTTGTAGGATCTGGAAGAATCTACAGCATCTCAAACATCAGCTCTAATGACAGTGGAGAATACAAGTGCAAGTCCAGCAATGAACATGGAGAGAAATACTCTGATGCTGTGACTTTAAACGTCACAAACGTCACAAACGTCATGTGTGAGTTCATGATAAAACATAAGATGCAAATTTTCTGTTTTGATAAATTCAGTCCATATTAGTAATTTTAAAAATGTGTAATAAGATTTTAAAAATATATATATCTGATAATTCTTAGATTCTTCTCGATTCTTAGATGCATCGCGATGCGGAATCGAATCACAATTGTCAAAAATCGATTTTCTAAATGTTAATTGATAACGTAATATTGACAGAACGCAAAGGTGCCTGGACAGTATGTGGTGTGCGCATAACAGAGACATGTGATGGTGGAGCGAGAAATCCGACCGGCACCCTCTGCGTTAAAATAGCGTAACTTTGGCTTTATGAAGTTGAAGGGGAAAAGAACCTGGACAAGAGCCACACTTTATGCAAGAAGAGATCCAGACTGCGACCAAATGGCGACAAGAAGTCGCACTGGTGTGACCACCACGTTGTCCAGTTGATAAGAGCTGCAACTTCTGTTACATACGAGAAACATCAAACGACAAACGAAACGAAAGAGAAACTAAACTGCGCTCTTCGTTTGAGCTGTGGCGCGCGGACCGTTTAGCGCAGCGCGAGCAAAGAACAGGTTTACTCGCAATCACGCAACACTGTTATTACACATCGCTGGGAGATCCAGTGAGAAAGTGTTCGAATTCACAGCAGAATTAATAATATCGCAGCGAGATCTAATTGGAAGCATTCAAATTCTATTATAACCCACACATGTCAGATCAAACAGCGCTGATGTTAAAACCAGGACAACCTTAGAAGCTTTCACCCAACTCGGAATCAAACTCCATCGCAACATTTATTGCCAAATCACTTCAATTTGTTTAATTAATCAAATATATTGGAAGCAAATTCATTATGGATCATTACAAATACTTTGTTTTAAAAGTACCAAGTAGTCACACAGTGAGAAAAAAGAAAATCTGTATAGAAATCAGAATCGAGTCGTGAGATGCCTAGAGATTCCCAGCCCTAATACAGAGTGGACGCTTCTGCTGTCAGGCTCACAATCATCATCTCAGAGATCAGACGCTGTAACTGTCACAGATGAAGGTTTTATTTTATTAAGAGTTCAAGACAGTTATGCAGGTTTGAGAGTTAATCTGAACTCTAATTCTTCATCTTTCAGCTCATCGTGGTCAAGGCTGGCTCGTCGGGTTGGGGATCACTGTGGCGTGTTTAGGACTCTTCATCGTCATCATCATCATTCTGCTTATAATGTGAGTTTGATTAAAATCATTCTCAATTACAGTGAGTGAATGCAATTCTCTTTCAGACTAGTGCAGGTGTAAATGCCTCATGTGATGTGATTAGTAATTAATCTTTAAAATGCAGCTTACAAGTTTATTGTCTGTTAAATCAGGAGAAAACGAAGAGTTGCTAAAGCTGAAGACCTCACCGAAAAACAGGTAAATCTTCCGGACACAACACGTGAATAGTCTAGTTAGACGGGGCCATTCACACAGAACGCGAGAGACAGTCAGTGGAACGAGAGACAAAAAACCCAAAGAAAGTTTACCGCCTTTTAATCTGAGTGCCGTGTTTATAACGGTCAAACACGTCCGTCTAGCACGAGTTTACATAGAAAAACAATGAAAAGTAGAGCACTGAAATGGAAAACCGTGTTCTGTGTGAACAGCCCTTAAATGTGAATAATAAATATTTAAAGGGGTGGTATAATGCCCTTTTCACAAGATGTAAAATAAATGTCTCTGATGTCCACAGAGTGTGTGTGTGTGTGTGTGTGTGTGTGTGTGTGTGTGTGAAGTTTTAGCTCAAAATACCCCACAGATATTTTTATAGCATGTTAAAATTGTCACTGTTGAGGGTGAGCATAAGCGCACCGTTTTGTGTCTGTCCCTTTAAATGCAAATGAGCTGCTGCTCCCGGCACAGGGGGCGGAGCTTCAAGAGCTCCTGGCCTTTTACCTCACACACACATGCACTGAAAATTTAAAAACTTTTAGCCTTTTATGTTTAAACCGGAGTCAGACAATGATGGAGAGACTCGAGAAGAAGTGACAACATGTAGAAGCAACAGGACATTTCTGAATGGTTAGTTGATGTTATTGTTGTAGTTTATGTGTAGTTATCTTCTAGTCATTGATTAGCATATTCTGTCATGATAATCTATAAATCGTGTCCCAAGGGCGGGGTTTATGTACATTTCAGGGTTGGTGATGTCACTAACCCTGGAGGAATGTTGTGTGTAGTTCCTACCAGCCGTTTGTTGTAGTCCTTAAAGGGATAGTTCACTTTGAAATTAAATTTTGGTATGTTTTAGCTTACCTCAAAGGCATCCAAGATGTAGGTGTCTTTTTTTCCGCAGTAGTTTCAATTTTGATATTTTTAGGTCAAACCGTTCTTGTCTGACAGTCATATCATGCAGGTCTGTGGTCACTGTCTCAAAGAGCATGCACAGTCTTAAACAATTCCCCATCGTAAGTACACATTGATGGGCTAAGACACGAAACGAGCGGTTTGTGTGAGAAAACGAACAGTATTTATATCGTTTTGACCTCTTATACACAACCTCGTCCAAGTGATCTGAGGGCGCATCCTGCTGTGTGACGTGTGCTAGATGTCGCCTTGGCTACGGCAGTTCATTGGAACGAATGTCTTTAATGCGACATCTAATGTGTATACATCTATGCACCAGTCTGCGCACACGTCACACACCAGGATGCGCCCGCGCCGTCAGATCACTTGGACGAGGTTGTGTATAAGAGGTCAAAACGATATAAATACTGTTCGTTTTCTCACACAAACCGCTCGTTTCGTGTCTTAGGCCATCAATGTGTACTTACGATGGGGAATTGTTTAATTTGGACGATGGGGAATTGTTTAATTTGGACTCTGCATGCTCTTTGAGACCGTGACCACAGACCTGCATTATATGACTGACAGACAAGAACGGTTTGACCTAAAAATATCAAAATTGAAACTACTGCGGAAAAAAAGACACCTACATCTTGGATGCCCTTGAGGTAAGCTAAAACATACCAAAATTTAATTTCAAAGTGAACTATACCTTTAAAAAGACATTTCTGTTAAAGTAAATATCTCCCTTTACTCTGAACTTTGAGCGTCGTAACTTTGCAGATGTTGTTTATGCTCAAACGGCAACATTACACACTAACTAAAGTTAGAAAAGTCAAATCATAATCAACCACCCCTTTAATTTTCTTCTGTTTCAGGACAATCTGCACTCTACCGTAACAGGGAGAGACGTTCATGTTTCTGAATCAGCCGATTGTGATGACGCTCAGTACGCCAGTGTTACTTCCAGCAAACCCAGAAGAGACGCAAATGCTCCTGAACGCAGAGAGACTGAGGAGATCCAGTACGCAACTGTCCAACATCACAGAAACAAACAGACGAAGAGAGCAGAGGAGAACGAAAGCCACTACGACAATATCAGGATTGGTCAGCCTGATTCTGTCCTGAGGTGAGAAGAACGAGCTTAAAGAGACAGTTCACGCAGGAATAAAACATCTGCCGTCTACTCGCCCTCATGTTGATGAAAGGAGCATTTATAGTTCTTTAAATCTGGAATTTTGTGGTTAATAACTTTGTGTCCCACTGATGTTTCAGAAACATCTGAACTGTTTAATGACTTTTATCATCATGCAATCTGATCCATAACATGACTGTTGTTTTATTTGATGTTCTTTAGGCGATCAAGCGTGCCGACTGTGGAAGAGGCGTCTGTGATCTACAGCCGTGTCAAATGAGTGAACGAGACCATCATGAAGACAAAGGCCAAAACAATGAAACAATATTCTGAGAGCAGGGCTGTCAATTTAGCATACTAATTCACTCACAGTTTTTTATTGTTCATTAAATCAGGTAAGGGACGGTTTATGGAATGGACCACTGGAGGAAAATAGGGGAGGGTCATGTCTTTTTATTCTTTGTTGAGGGGAGGGTCTTTTATATTCTATTTGTATTCATGAAAACAGCAAAATTTCAAAGTGGCTTGTTTTGTGCATATTTTTCCATCGCTAGCAGAAGGGTCTGACCCAGCAAAAATCCAGTTTGGCGCTGTTTGACAGTGCGTGCGCGCTTCGGGGCGTACTATTAGTATTTAAAATCCAGAAGTTATCAGCAACTTTTATTTAAAAAAAAAGTTTTGTCAGCATTGCGATTCTCTTTATACACATATACACACTTTAATTGATGTATTCACGTTTAAACACAATTTAAACAACGTATTATTCAATGCATTACTTCTATATAGATTTATATATTAAGTTGCTCAAGCAAGTGGTCAAATATTTAACCATGTACTTATATTAAAATTGCAAACATTTTAAATTAAAACTTAAAATTGACAAAAACAGCCGACTCTCATGCCTTTTCTTTTGCATTTAAATTTTAATACAATAAATATTGCATGTCACAAATAACTTGTTTTTCCACCTCCACGAATGAGACAAGTGTTGTTCATTATGTCGCCTTGTTGAGGTAAATTGTAGTTTTCCTTGCTTTACCCCGGTCTTAAAGTAAAAAGATGACTGTGAAAAAAAGTAGTATTTGAGATTGAGATTACTACATTTTTTTTATCAAACGCATTTATGGTGAATTATTTTCAGGTCAATCTGTGTTCATTTTGATCACGAAACATGCGCTGTCACTTTAATTCTGCGTGTGCAGTACAGCAGAAATAGACTAGTGTGGAAACGATCTCTGCACTGCTGTGTACGCACATAGACTGTAAAAAAAGATGGACGACGCCCCTTCGCTCTCTTCCATTGATGAGAACTGAAGCCGCCAGAGTCCCGATATGGCGCTGACATATTGGAACTTGAGTCTGCGCAGTAGCGATCTCGGGACCAGACCTGCGCAGTAGTGAGCAGGAAGTAAAGCCGCGAAATCAACGCTCCGCCCTCACTCTCGCAGAATGCACTCAGGGAGAGTGGATTCTGCACACTTTTTAAAAAATTGATTGCAGTACGACAAGAGGCTTGTTAAAATAAAGTAAATACAATCTCCTCAGTCCTCCGAAGATCCCGAAAAAAATGTCCGTTGGTGCTTCAGTGACAATCACAGCTGTCAATCATGACGTTACACCACCGCATCACGTAACTAACTAAAAAATAACTTATTTTTTAAACAGACACTTGAACTTGCATCAGCGTGATAAAAACGACAGCAAATGAAAGAAACCACCTTTAGAAAAAAGATATTTGAAGTGTAATTTAATTGTTTAGTTGGTCTCGCGTCCCGTTGAATAACACGGGGAGGCGGGGCTTATGACCTATACTAGGACCAGTCACCGGGGGGCGATCGAGACGTTTTGGCTTCACTTTTCAGGGCTTGTGCGGCACGCTTGTGTACGCACCGCAACTGGAACGGATCGACGGACTGCAACCGCGTGCAGTGTGAAAGCTCTAACCTGTTAAAGGGTAACTAAACCCTAAACCAACAAATGGGGCTTTATTAGTGCTGTTCATTGATTCGAGTAACTTTTTTGACATTTGGGTATAAAGTGTTTTAATTCTACAATATATGGTGTAAAAACGTCTGAGTGCTGCCCTCTTCAGGTTGAACGGTGGCTACTGCAGTCGAATTTTCCTATGGGATGTTTGCGGTATTGCGCGACGTAAGCGGGTTCCAGCTCACCACGCCCTCCCTTGGTACGAGCTACCACGCATAGTATTGCATCTGTTAGGATAGCTTCAAGTTAGCGTAGATTTATCTGTATTTAGTACTGTGGTCAGGAGGGTACGTAGGTGTAGTGTTGCTGGTTGCAACAGCACTGTTGAACGGCATAGCTTTCAGACTTGGAAATTAGGCGCCAGTGGAGCTCAAGTGTGCAACCTGCATTTTACGCGGGATTGCTTCTCCAACGCAGTAGAGGTGGACATGGGCTTCTCCACACAGCTCGCGCTGAACAGCGACGCAGTGCCAAACGCTGCTCCTCCTGCATAGAGACAGAGCGCATTTAGGCCACGCCCACACCCAGGGGGAAAACAAACCAACCGTCTCCATTGACTTTGCATTGCGAGAGGCTGCCTCCTTGTCATTTCTTGCTTCTAACAAAAGACAGAAAAATGCCTAAAAGCTGCTGTGTGACAAGGTGTACAGCAAACAAGCTAAAAAAAACAGAAATAAGTTTTTATTAGCTCTCGACCCCAAAAAACGAGTGTTTAGGAGGACATAAAAGTGGATACAGGCAGTTGACACAGAGCGTCACGTGTCTCATTACTCTGAGAACTAACGTACGTCCGCTGGAGGAGACCGTAATCGGCAACACAGGATAGTTTATCTTACAGAAATATAATATATAAAGCTGACATTTGGATATTTGACTCACCAGAGACCAAATGTTTAACTTACTGCACACGTGGTGTATTTTTACTGCATACTGAGTGTCAGGATCCCACAATTTACCCATTCGTTCCAGCCTGTATCCACTTTTATGTCCTAAACACTCGTTTTTTGGGGTCGACAGCTTATGAAAACTTATTTCTGGGTTTCTTAGCTTGTTTGCTGTACACCTTGTCACATAGCAGCTTTTAGGCATTATTCTGTCTTTTCTTAGAAGCAAGAAATGACAAGGAGGCAGCCTCTCGCAATGCAAAGTCAATGGAGACGGTTGGACTGTTTTCCCCCTGGGTGGGCGTGGTCTTCAGATTATGACGCGTTGCGCTCAGTCTCTATGGACTCCACCACCGCAGCGGCGTATTGATGTGAGTGGGCATATATATAATCACAATTTATGGTTAGGCTAAAGTTAATCCTCTGGGGTCGACAAACGCGCCAGCGCATTTTGCTGGATTTTTTTCACATAGCGGCAAAATATGAATATGCCTATATAGAGAGCGCGCGCTATTGACATCAGCTTGATAAAACTCATCAGATGCATGTACTTTACGTCGTCTTGCGACCCTGTGAGTCACTCTCCATTTTAGAGTCAGACAGCAGCTGTCAATCACTCCGTCACTGCGGGTCTCAGGTGCACGCCCCCCCGCTCAGCCCCGCCCTCGGCTCCTCCCCTCTATCTCTGCTGGGGTCTGCCCATTTTTCCAGCATTTTTCAAATATTGCCAGTGGGTGGAGTCAGGCTCTGACCAGGAGCTTAGTTACCCTTTAACATGGGTACGGAAAAAAATACACACCGCATACGCACTGCAAGCGGAGCAGGCCTATGTGTGAAACGGGCGTGAGGCGCCAGAACTGCAGCTGATAGAATGTGCGCTACCATATTTTAGTTTCCATGCTTATTATGTTTCCACAACAATGTTAGTGAGTAAATCTACTGAGATGGCCACCATAACAGTGGAGTGTGATGTGTAAGATGAGAAAGCAGAGGTTAACGCCTGTTTCACACACAATCCGTGTGGTGCAGGAGCAACACGCTACAGTGCTTTCACATAATGCTGCGTTTGCAGTGCGGAACTGATCCACGGCTGGACCACAAACACATTTTCACTATTTTTTATTTCAAATGCAGAAGTTATCAGCAACTTTTATTTAAAAAGAAGTTTTGTCAGCATTGCGATTCTCTTTATACACATATACACACTTTAATAGACGTATTCACGTTTAAACACAATTTAAACAACGTATTATTCAATGCATTACTTCTATATAGATTTATATATTAAGTTGCTCAAGCAAGTGGTCAAATATTTAACCGTGCACTTATATTAAAATTGCAAACATTTTAAATTAAAACTTAAAATTGACAAAAACAGCCGACTCTCATGCCTTTTCTTTTGCATTTAAATTTTAATACAATATTGTATCTCACAAATAACTTGTTTTTCCACCTCCACGAATGAGACGAGTGTTGTTCATTATGTTGCCTTGTTGAGGTAAATTGTAGTTTTCCTAGCTTTATGTAGAATGCTGAATCCCGCTGCCACTGTATATGCAAGGTAAGATTAAATTAAACTGTATATGTAAATTGTATATATTCTATAGCTAATATTTAAAATCTCAAGTTGCATCAATAGCAGAGGAGAAAGACCGCAAAATTTAAAAATACTACTGTTATTGTGTCACGAAATGTAGTTTTAAGAGTTTTTCAGTCGAGAGTGTAGTTGTTTGAAGGTCAAATATGTTGTTTATTTATACAGATTATTTCAAATTTTGATCTCATGTTTTCAGCGCTCATGTACCCCGCCTGGAACAGCCTTACCTCGGCTAGTGCTGCTGACGTTTGCCGCTGGCTCTGATGTCTCTAGTCTAGTGGTTAAACATGAGATATACTTCGTCATCTCATTAATCTATAATTTGTTCCCTGGCAAATCGTTTTGGCTGAGGGCAAAGTTTAGTTTCATAACTTTATATAAATTATTTAGGCAATTTATGTTTAATGTTGTAGCCTGCTGACTTATGTTTGACTGAATCGTTTAACTTACTTTATTTCTTGACTTGTTTAGCTTCTTACACCTTTTAGGCTACTTAAACTTTTATAATGGCTATTATTGATCAATAAAACTGAAATTTAACAAAAAGTGACAGGGATGAGTCATTTTATTTTATATAGCCTATGTAAGAATATTTTAATTTATATAAAATATGATATCACCAACACGTCATGTGTTTTTATTTCATGTATGGGATGGGAAGTATTTCAGAGTATGTTGTCTTGAAAGAAATCAAGCATCACTGGCTCAAAAGAGACCATGCCTTTCTAAAAGATCTTTTAAAAACAGATTGTTTGTGTTTTTTGTTTTACTAGAACATCTGGCAATGGGATGTGACGACTTCTTTTCATTTGTTGAGAAAAGGCTACACTACATCAGTGATCACATCTTCTTTTCATCAGTTAGGGTGCAACTGAACAAACTGTTCTGAAGAATAAGAACATGGTTGCTACACTTGCAGACAAATCAGGCAACATTCTCCGCCAGAAAACCAATGTGTCCCAACTCAAACCATTCCTGCGGCGTGACAGTAACCTGGATGGTGAGAAAGGCAGTACATTACAGTAGATGGTCCACTTTTTGAAGTAAATGTTTATGGCAAATTTAAAATATTACATATACAACCTTTTTCAGTGAATATTCATGATGACCATGATTATTACTGCCTGAAGACAGACATGGCAGGAGGTGATGCATCAGGCACAGGTATGATTTATTTTGATATTAGAGTTAAATTTGTGCATTTCTTATTTATATGTAAAAATGTACAATAAGTAACTTTGGCAAAGATTTGTGACTGATCCAAACGTGTTTACAGAAATTGTTCAGTTTTCAGTAAAGGAAGTTAAATGAAGTCTGTTATATATTATATTATTTTATATTATATATGTAAGACAATTACAAAGCATTATTTTTTCTAGAAATGTACATGAGAATTTTGAGTGAGGAAACCGACAGAAAGCTTCCGAGATGCCAGGCCACAGTTGAAGATTTCGAGACACTTTGACCACAGAAGAAAAGTTTCCCACGGCTGAATGACGACGTTAGAATTTCAATTTGATAAAATTTTTGAGACATATTTGTAATATCTCTAGTTCGTCCCGGTTTCCAGAAAACGTCCAAACAAAAAGCTGCAAAAGCACCAAGTTTCATCCCAAAATTTCACTGTCTGCGAGTCTCTATTTGCCACAATGCAATAAATGCTTAGTGGGATCTCCATATCTCAGCTCTGGAAGGCTCTAGAGCCTCCAATCTTGCAATCATGTCTATGTCTCAGCACCCTCTAACAGAATCCAAGGTTTCCAAAATATCCAAGGAACTTTATTTTTTGACCCAAAATATCTATATCTATGTACGTACACCTTATAGATTTTGTGGGTCGAAAAATAAAGTTTCTCAGATATTCTCGAAACCTTGGATTCTGTTAGAGGGTGCTGAGACATAGACATGATTGCATGATTGGAGAAATTTTGGGATGAAACTTAGTGCTATGGACTCAGCCGAGCCCTCCATATGCGTCCAAAGGCAGCTTATTTGTATGGGCGTTTGTACCGAACCTTCTATATGTACTTCTTATATTATTCAACAACATTTTATTGAAATCTACTATTTCTTTTAGATTCTTGACACAAGGATTGCACAGCTCTGTAAAGCACATGGTGGCAATCCTTCACTATCAAGAAACATGTGGATGACAGTCACATTAATCTATGAAATAAATTTCAGGGGCAGGGGACTCATTTACTTACTTATTTACTTAAAAATATGTTAAAGGACCTTGATGAGAATGACATGGTCCTTATTCCAAGAAGTGTTGGTGGACAGAGCCCTGAGAAGGGAAACCACTTCATTTTGTGGGTATGTGTGGATAAAGAAATACATTTTTGCTCAACAGTTGTTACTCTGGTCAAAGTGGTTTCTGCTTATGTTGTAAAGGTCTTGGATGGTTTGCTGAATCATATTCGAGTGTACGACATCACTGGCAACTACAAGTCAGTTTCTGCGATGGACCTGGCTATACTATGGTATTTTGTGCTTTGTAAATGACAAAATTGTTATCTTTATTTACTAATGTACATTTCTTAATTTTTTTTTTGTGTATTACATCTACATTACTTTAACAACTGTGTTTATTGCATTAGATGGCAGAAATGGAGGTGAGGGACAAATGGACCTCTATGAAAAACGAGGTGATACAGGGAGAAGATCTGTGGCATCTGAGAAGATATCACTCATCATCAACGGCTGTTCAGCATATGACGTATAAAAGGTGTGTGTAAAATGTGTGTCCTCATTCATATAAACCAACTTAAAAGTTTAATAATTCAAGTAGATCGATGGTTTTTAAAATATAGGACAGTTGAGGAGGTGGAAAAAAGGAATTTGTTCTCTTGTCAGTGATGCTGAAATTCAGGAACATATAAGATTTTACGAAATGTAAAATGTCTAGATATTGTTTGCTATACTAAATATTTTTATATTTTCCAAGGAATTGTGAAAGGCTCACTGAAACCCACGTGGAACAAATGGTGGCAAATGAAGACTAGGAAAATGACAAAACCTAAGAGCTTTCATCCAGCCTTGTCAGCACATGTTGAGGAACTTCTAGCACAAAAAGCTTGAACATATCGACCTTTTAATGTGTGAACTGATTCCTGAGGTACGCACTTTATGGGATCATGTTGGCACAAATATGTACTGGAATGTTTTATATCACCAAAAAAAAAAAAAAAATCATAATTTTCTCACGCTGGTATCATTTAATAATATGTTGGGAGAAATTGATGGCTGATTTGTATATGTTTTGGTGAACTAACTCATTAAACTAACTCATTAAGTAATTCCTTTTTTTTAAAAATCTTTTGTTGTACAGATCAGCGTTATAATACTGAGACGAACGGAAGGTTTCAGTCACTTTTGGGCTGATATATCTTATCTTGTGGAGTGTGTCATTATAATAGACTTTTAATGTCACAACATCCCAGGTTCAACGAGTTACCAGCGTCTGCTGCGTTGCACCTTCTAGTCTGCCCATCAAAGTAAAAACAGTGAGTGTGTTCCATAGCACTAAAGACTTTGTGAGTGTACAGTTGCACGTGACGTGTTGCAGCGTGTGTGTGTGTTTTGCAGAGTTCCCAAGCCAGTCCATGACACCAAGTCCAGCCTCCTCGCCTACCAGGCCACGACCACACCATCTAAAGGGGAAATTGACTGACTGCATCATCTTGGCTCCACACAGAATTGACTGCACATACAACATGAATTTACTTTAAACTAAAGATTTGACTTTACATACAGCAAAAGACACTGCATCTATTTGTCTCATTAGCTCTCAAAAAACTTTAACCTTACAGTTCATTAAATATTTTAACACAGCTAACTCAACATTAATTGTTTTTTAATCTTCACAATGTATAGCCAGAGGACTATCACAAAAGCATTTAGGAAAGTAAAGACATACTAGAGTATGTCTGTTTAAAGCTGCTGTGTATTTTAAAAAGCTCTATAAATGTCCTAAAACGATGTGCATTTTGCTTGTTAATAAAAATGTATATATTACATCTCATAATTCAGTTGAATTCATTATGTATTGTATTGTGTAATTTAATTACATTTATATATAATTTTTGGTTCACTAATTTTATTACATTAAATGTTATTGTATTGTATGATTTTCTGTTTTAATAATTAATTATGACATAAATCATATGCATTAGTACACAAATGACATGCTTGTAATAAAAAAATAATAATTGTGCCCTATTGCTTAATACCAAATAACTTTGTCACAAAACATACCTAAAAATGTTATTTCTTTAAAATAAAAGATTATTATATGAATTAAGGGGTTTGACTGATTACATTAAGATTTGTGATTCCGTAATTTTATTACACTGTTCTTTAGTCAAGGCTAGACAACCAATTAATATTTAATTTAAGTACCCACAAAACATAGCTAGCATTCTGTCGTTTATTTAAATGTCTAAACTGTTAATAAGAAAAATAGTAATAGTCATATGCTGATTCTTGATGTCTGTGTCTTAAAAACAAAAAAAATCCCCATAATGTATTTTAAAAACCAAAATTCAGAAAGTCTGTGGCAAGAGAGAATGTTAACGAATATAATCTATTAAAGGTCCCGTTGCATGCGATTCCATGTTTCAAACTTTAGTTAGTGTGTAATGTTGCTGTTAGAGTATAAATAATATCTGTAAAATAATAAAGCTCAAAGTTCAATGCCAAGCGAGATATTTTATTTAACAGAAGTTGACTACAAAAAACGGCTCGATTGGACTACACCCCTCTACATCCTGCATTAGTGACATCACCAGAACCGTTTCTTGACTAAGCTCCGCCCACAGGAATGCTCCCTCAACTCTACTGGCTACTTGCGCACTTCTTATAACTTAGGCTACTGTGTTTACTCAGCTCTTACGGTGATTTTCTGAAGTAAAACTGACGCTTCATCTTTTGTGTGATGTACAATAAACTTTATTAAACTCATCAGTACATGTTTGATCATCATTCAGACAGCAGACTTGTAGGCTTTTAATAAATAATGGATACATAGCCTACAAGCAGATGACAAATACGTTATAATAACCGTAATTAAACTACTAAACCATACCTGTTTCATCTCTATACAGCACTCTGACTCTGTAGGCATTATTGTCCGACTCGAAATGAACGCCGTTACTGAGAGTTTCTGATTATTATCATTCTGATTCTGATTCTGATTATTATTATTATCATTCAGTGAGATGAATTTTTCCTGACAGACTGAGCGCGAGCTCATGAAGCTCCGCCCCCTGTGTCGTCCAGCAGCAGCTCATTTGCATTTAAAGGGCACACACTGAAACGGCTCGTTTTTCTGAGCCCCAAAAAATGTCAATTTAAACATGCTGTAAAAAATGATCTGTTGGGTATTTTGAGCTCAAACTTCACATACACACTCTGGGGACATCAGAGACTTATTTTACATCTTGTGAAAAGGGGCATAGAACGGGACCTTTAACATCAAATAACCACTTTTGGACAGTGATGAGAGAAGTGCCTTACTCTACTTTTTGTTGTTGAAAACTGTATAACCAAAAACCACAATCATGTCTAAAGTTGCTTGTGTGGGCATGAGTAAAGAAAGAGGAAGTACCATTTACTGTGCAAGCATTTGGAATTAAACACTGTTAACCATGAGAACTGGATTAGTGTAACGCCTGAGAGACTCGCCAGAACACGGTAAGAGTTACGCTGGTTACTGAGTGAATATAGTCAGTCTATAGTCTATTTACTGTTGTAGAAACCACTCACATAATCAAAAGGAAATATTCTCCATGAAAAATCGTTTAAGGAAATGTTTTTAAAGCTAAAGATTGTTTTTATAATGCTCACTGATTGTGTTTTTTTTTTTTATCAACAAAAAGTTTTTTTACATTTGTATATACATTGAAATACAATATAGATACACACTAGGGGGCTATTGCTAATTTACATGAAGTTATTAAAGCATTTACAAATTTTCAATGTTTTAATTGCTTTTTGCTTCATAGAAAATCGGAGTGAATCAATATAAAGCTCAATTTCTTTCCTGAATGAAATAAAACAATTTTTTTTACAGGAGAATTTACATTTGTGAACAAAATTTTGCCATTAAAAGAATAAAATTAATTATATAAACCTGACTATGCTTGATTCTACTGTTCTCCCAAAGACCAAATAAAATATGTTTCCAAAACAACATAAATTGGTCATCAATGTTTCTTGTGATAAAATCACAGACATTTTGCCAAAATGGTCGTACAAATGGGCAGTGCCAAAATAAAATTAACCACAGTTTCAGGGCAACTGTCACAAAAGGTGCAATTAACATCAATATCACTTTTAAATTTTATAAAGTAATGTTTATATTCTATGTATCAATTTGAATGATACCTCTTTAACTTTGTTTGTAATTAAATATTGATTAGGTATAAGCCAAACCTTTTTCCACACAATATCTTCTGTAAAACGATTCCAATATGTGTAAATATAAGGCAAAGACACAGAATTTCTTTGAAATAACTCTCTTATAGATCTGTTCTTTGCGTTAAGGGAAAAACAGATATTACCTACAGTGGTGTGAAAAAGTGTTTGCCCCCTTGGTAAACATGATCAAATATGGCTGTAAAAAATAAATAGGCATTTTTAATTTTTTGATATTTTATTTTAAAAATGTGCAAAAATCTAACCTTTCATTGAAGTAAAATAATTGAAACTGGGGGAAAATCACATTATGAAATAAATGTTTTTCTCCAAAACACATTGGGAACAATTGTTTGCCCCCTTTTATTAAATACCGTTTGCAACCTCTTTTTTCCAAGATACCAGCTCTGAGTTGTCTCCTATAATGCCGGATGAGTTTGGAGAACACCTGACCAGAGATCAGAGACCATTCCTCCATACAGAATCTCTCCATCCTGTTCTCTATGGAGATATTCTTGTGCCAATAAAAATGAACGTAGCTTTTCAAGAAACTAATGAAAATATAAATTGAAACTGTAGTGTATTGAGTAGAATGCACTCAGAGTAAACTCAGGAATAAGCACTGCTTGGCCACTCTAGATTAACTCGGGGTTAGATTTTGGTTGGCCAGTTAATTGTCCAAAAGAAAGCAGAAACACATGTGTTCACAAAGTTGTTCATTCTGATATTGCACAGTAAAAAGAAAAGAAGAATTGCCCATCATTGTCTCGACCCTGATTTGTGTTAGACAAACACAACAGTTGGCGACGAGGATTTTTTGGATATTATGGAAGTGCTGTCTCCTAGTTTTTTTTTTCGGATGGGTTTTTTTTTCTTCTAGGAGAAGTGATAAAGACAGAAGAAACCCAGCCTTACGGCAATGAGGGGTAGATTCAGCGCAAAATAGTAAGTGAAATAAGAAAGATGGCAGGATATATCGGAAAGATTGATGCATTTGAAAGTGCTACGGATGATTGGACTTTGTACTGTGAACGAATCGAGCAGTATTTCAAAGCTAATGACATTGATGGTGAAAAGAGGGTGTCAGTGTTGTTGA
This sequence comes from Scardinius erythrophthalmus, assembly GCF_964197995.2. Lineage (NCBI taxonomy): Eukaryota > Metazoa > Chordata > Actinopteri > Cypriniformes > Leuciscidae > Scardinius > Scardinius erythrophthalmus. The sequence goes on from NC_138243.1 coordinate 31,627,401, forward strand.
GTGCGATAGGAGGGAAAGCTTATGCTCTGCTGAGAAGCCTCACAGCGCCCACAAAGCCTGCCGATCTTAGTTTTGACAACATTGTGAAGATAATGCAAGAGCATCTCGCGCCAAAACCGCTGCTCATTGCAGAACGGTTCAGATTTCATAAACGGAATCAGAATGACGGAGAGTCAATCGCAGTTTATGTAGCTGAATTAAAGAAATTGTCAGAACACTGTCAGTTTGGGGACGGACTAAATGACGCGCTGAGAGATCGTCTAGTCTGTGGCATTTCACAAGAGAGTATACAGAAGAGATTGCTCACGGAGGCAGATCTAACATACAAACGTGCAGTTGAAATTGCTGTAGCCATGGAAACGGCTGCCAGAGACGCCGTAGAGCTGAGATCAGGAGTGAAAATGTCTGTAAATAAGGTGACCACTGCAGGTAAACCTAAAAGAGCAATGCAAAAAGTTGACCTGTGTTACCGTTGTGACCGGGGTGGACACAAAGCAAATCAATGCAGATTCAAAACCGAAATGTGCAGAAAATGCAACAAAGTTGGACACATACAAAGAGCATGTCGGTCTGATGTACCATACTTTGAGAAAGAGAGACAGTACAAGGCTCAGAAAATGAAAAGTAGGAATGTCCATGTTGTTGCCCAAAACTCAGATGAAGAAAGTGACACAGGGTTGGCCAATTTAGAAATCTACAGTCTGAAAAGTGACTTAAAACAAGCAATCTGGCTTACACCTCAAGTGAATGGACAGAAAATCAGAATGGAACTGGATACAGGCTCCGCTGTATCAGTGATGTCACAGTACGAGTTTGAAAAATATTTCAAAACGACTAAATTAAAGCCATCGCCTGTTAAACTGAAAACATATACTGGTGAGCCCATAATCCCTCTAGGGGTGATGCCCGTGACTGTAAAGTACAATGATCAACAGAGTGAATTAGATCTGTACATAGTACGAACAGAGGGACCAGCACTTTGGGGACGTGACTGGTTGAGAAAGTTGCAGCTGGACTGGAAATCCATAAAAAGTCTGCAAGTCACAGTTCCTACATCGACGTGCACTCAATTGAAACTGGAAAAAGTGCTGGATGGGGCTGCAGCTGTGTTTCAGTCGGGAATAGGAACTCTGAAGCATATAAAAGGAAAGATAACTCTGAATGAGAACGCAGTACCCAAGTTTCACAAGGCGCGGCCTGTTCCCTATGCTATTCGCCAGAAAGTGGAAAATGAGCTGGATCGGTTGGAAGCTGAAGGAATACTTTCAAAGGTTGACTGGAGTCCCTGGGCAACTCCAGTTGTTCCTGTTGCCAAGAAAGATGGAACTGTTAGACTTTGCGGGGATTTTAAAGTCTCAGTCAACCCTGAATTGCAGGTAGAACAATATCCACTACCAAGAATAGAGGATATTTTTGCTACACTTGCAGGTGGACAGCTCTTTAGTAAAATAGACTTGGCGGAAGCATATTTACAGATGGAAATGGAGGAGGACTCAAAAGTGTTCTTGACTATAAATACTCTCAAGGGCTTGTATCGCTATAACAGGCTTGTTTTCGGCGTCTCCTCAGCACCGGCCTTGTGGCAAAGAGCTATGGATCAGGTACTTCAGGGTTGCCCTGGTACCCAATGCTACCTCGATGACATCATTGTCACAGGTGATAGTGACAGTAATCACTTGGAGAACTTGGCACGGGTTTTAAAGAAATTGGAAGAGTATGGACTGCGTGCAAGACGTGACAAGTGTGAGTTTTTCAAAAATACCATCACGTATTGTGGACACAAAATTGATGTGAATGGTCTGCACAAGTGTCACGACAAGCTAAGAGCTGTTGCAGAGGCTCCAGAACCGAAAGATGTCTCGCAATTGAGGTCCTTCCTTGGATTTGTCAATTACTACAACAGGTTTTTGCCGAATCTATCTACTGTTCTTCATCCTCTAAATGCCCTGTTACAAGCAGGAAAGAAATGGACGTGGACAAAGCAATGCAGGCAAGCTTTTCAGGAAGCAAAGAAACTAGTGATGTCAGATACAGTTCTGACTCACTATGACCCACACAAGCCACTAAAGTTGGCATGCGACGCCTCACCATACGGCATCGGGGCGGTGCTGTCGCATGTGATGGGTGATGGAACGGAGCGCCCCATAGCTTTTGCATCACGCTCCCTCAGTGCGGCAGAGAAGAACTATGCGCAGATTGATAGGGAAGCTTTGAGCCTGGTATGGGGCGTAAAACGATTCAATCAGTATCTGTATGGAAACAACTTTACCTTGGTTACAGACCATCAGCCGTTGATTTCCATCTTCAGTCCTCAGAAAGGAGTTCCACTGACAGCAGCAGCACGGATGCAAAGGTGGGCATTGTTTCTTGGAGGACATAGATACCAGATTGAATTCAAAAGAACACACAGACATGCTAATGCTGATGGACTATCACGTCTACCATTGGATGGGTGTGACTCAAAGACAGAGAACGTAAGCACACCTTCGGATGTTTTTACAATTGCTCAGCTTGAGAGTTCTCCTGTTACCGACGAAATGATTCGGAGAGAAACCAGGAGAGATCCTGCATTGTCTCAGGTGTATTTAGCTATACAGTCTGGCTGGAATGCAGAGCAGAAGATTCGTTTCACACAATTCTATCAGCGCCGTGATGAACTAACTCTGGATGGTGGTTGCATCATGTGGGGATTAAGAGTTGTTGTACCTCCTAAGTTGCGAACTCGAGTCTTGGAGGAGCTTCATGTTGGGCATCTAGGAGTGGTAAAGATGAAGTCACTTGCTAGAAGCTTCGTATGGTGGCCTGGAATAGATCAGCAGATCGAGCAGCTCGCCATGCATTGTTCAGGATGTCAACATGTGCAAAAGATGCCAAAGACTGCACCGCTACATCCTTGGGAGTGGCCTGCGTTACCGTGGCAAAGGATCCATGTTGACTTTGCGGGTCCTTTCATGGGCACCACATTCTTGGTTGTGGTCGATGCGTGTTCAAAGTGGCCAGAAGTGTTCAGTATGACCTCCACAACTGCTGGCCAAACTGTGACTGTTCTGAGAGAACTTTTTGCAAGAACTGGTGTACCAGAACAGCTGGTGAGTGACAATGGTCCCCAGTTTATATCTGAGGAGTTCCAGATCTTCTTAAAGAACAATGGAATCAAACATGTGACCTCAGCGCCCTACCACCCAGCTACAAATGGCTTAGCTGAGAGATTTGTGCAAAGCTTGAAGAATGCACTACGGGCCATGACATGTGAAAAGATCACACTGAACCAGAAGCTACACAATTTCTTGTTTGCATATCGAAATGCAACTCATGTCACCACAAATCGAACACCTGCCATGTTGTTCCTTGGTAGACCTTTACGTTCAAGGCTGGATTTGTTGAAACCTAATCTGAGGAGGACCGTACACGACAGACAGATAAAGCAATCACAAGGAGGGGGAAAAACAAGAGAGTTGGAAATAGGAGAGAGTGTGCTTGCTAGGAACTACAGAGGAGATCACAAATGGACACCTGCAAAGGTCAAAGAAAGAACAGGACCACTCTCATATACCGTTGAGATTGCACCAGATACTATCTGGAGACGACACATTGATCAGTTGAGAAGATCAAATGTTCCTCTGGAAAGTGTTCCCTCGAGTGTTCCATTCACCACTACTGATACTGTTTCCAGTGGAAGTGATACAACAACACTTCAAGATGGCACTGTATCTTCCAGTGAAGTGCCACAAGCACTAACTCCACCTTGTGAAGAGAAACGTTACCCTACCCGTGTACGGAAACCACCTACCCGTCTGGATTTATAAAAAGGAACCTGGAGTGGGACATTATAGTCATACAGTAGCATAAGTTTGTTCCTTTTGAAAAAAAAAAAAAAAAAAAAAAGTTTTGCTAACAGAGAAATATTGTTTGTTAAGATTTTCTTATCTAGGGGGGGAGGAAGTGTAGTGTATTGAGTAGAATGCACTCAGAGTAAACTCAGGAATAAGCACTGCTTGGCCACTCTAGATTAACTCGGGGTTAGATTTTGGTTGGCCAGTTAATTGTCCAAAAGAAAGCAGAAACACATGTGTTCACAAAGTTGTTCATTCTGATATTGCACAGTAAAAAGAAAAGAAGAATTGCCCATCATTGTCTCGACCCTGATTTGTGTTAGACAAACACAACAGAAACTAAATAAATTATCTCTAAAACTGAAAAAGAATAAATCGCAGGCAAATTTTTTGACTTCGTTTTTAATACACTGCATGTTTTGCTAACTATTTCTCATATTTCAATCGCTGATCTGAACTTACAAATGCGCTTCCAGAGTTTTCATTTAGGCTTCTGAAGTTTTCGTTTTCACTCCCAGAGTTTTCGTTCGCCGTTCTGACACATTTCTCTCGTGGGGGCGGGGCTAGTAGCAGTGTGTTCTCATTGGTTACTGAGCTTTTGATTGATAGCTTCGTGACCTGGAAGTGAAGACGTCAGTGGTGTGTTTATGTGTGGATGTGAGCGTCTGTAATCGCAGCTTTCTATTTCATTTTAGCGATATTAAGTTTATATCTGTATTTATTTGCTGCTACACTATATTGTTGAGATGATCTCTTATAGAAGGAATAGTACAGACGAATGATATTTATCATTAGTCATCGTCGCTATATCAGGAGGATAACGTTACTGGATAAGCCTACTCGTGGTAAGTCTGTTTTTTTTTATACTATACTAATACTATTTATAATACAGTACTGGCTTTTTTCAGGTGGAGAGGCATTAGAGCTCAGTGAGAGCCCATAACATTATACAGCTGAGCTGTGTTGTCTTGATTTAACTGTTAGCCCAATCATTACATGACTTGTTTATCTACATTCGGTTACAGTCTTCGATTAGATCATATTTGCTTCGATTAGATCATATTTCCCCCCAGCCACCCCAAACAACTTTGAGCTAGATTACTGTACAGTAGCCTATCTGTACTGTATCAGTCAATGACCGATGCCATAGGACCAGAGTGCTGTCAATCACTGCCTGATTCAACTTTGGCAATGTAAAGCCTTTTTTACCATACCAATAAAGCTATTTAAACCTGAATTCCTCAATTTCTGATTAATTTGCGATGCAGAGTTTTTGAAAGAGGAGAGACACGACTTGACCACGTCTCTGTTCGTAATATGTAAACACTCAATTATTTTGAAGTATCGTCCTGGTTGGAGTATTTATTCTGATTACTTTTGTGTGATAAAGATGACTAATAAAGCTATTATATGTAGCTAGTATGAGTAACAAAATGCTTTTTCTGTGTCCATATTTGACTAATAATAATGAAAAAAAGTGCACTTCAAATGAACATTTATTTGACAAATGTTAAATCTTTAATAGTCTTTAATAATAAATATATGTCCACATTAAAAACTTAATACATGCAAGTAATTATGACTGAAAACATCCAGCTACTAGGGAATACACATCCATATGTTTATATATAGGGCTATACAGCCATCTACTGGTTACACAACAGTATTACAGATGATAAATGCTGCTTGACTCCGAGGTAAATATTTAGTACTGTAAAATCCCTTAAATATACATATAATATATATAATAAATATTTTAAGTCTGCAAATTGTTACTGTATGGGGAGTTCAAAGCAGTTTGTATTGTTAGATTATAATACATTTCTTCTCTCATTTTCAGGGAGTGGAGCAACTTTTCCATAAAACTGATGCTGACACAGAGTGATGCTGATGGAGTGATAGTACCAGAGATCCACTGTCCCTGTCAGACAATAATCTTTGTTCAGACACATCACCTTTGAATAACTGGGATCTTGATCTTCAGTCACCTGATTTATTTTAATATAGCAAATATTTCAATTTCCTCTAGATTAAAACAAACATAGTTCGCAAGTACACAAGAGGTTTCACTTTATTCTTATTAAACTATGCTAATCTTGGATTAGCATACCAATAGCATATGAATGTTGAGGGGATAGTTCACCCAAAAATACAATTCTCTCTTATTTTACTCACCCTCAAGCTGTCCCAGATACATTTTACTTTCTTTCTACAGATAAACACGAATTAAGATTGTAAGGAAAGTAATCCATCTCTGCGAGTCCTAAAGACGCTTTAAAAACCGCACACAGTGAGCGTGACGGTAATCCATGCGACCTCAGTGGATGAATCAATGCCTTCTGAAGTCAAACAATACGCTAGATAAAATAATAATAATAATGTAAACTGTTTTAACTATTAAAAATCATACGTACATTGGTTACAATCCACTTGTATTATGGACTCACAGAGATGGATTATTTCCTTAAATATCTTTGTCTATGTTTATATGAAGAAGAAAGTCATATACATCTGGGATGGCATGAAGGAGAGTAGCCTAAATGATGAGAGAATGCTCATGTTTTGGGTGGACAATCCTTGTTCTGCTTGTGTCCAGTCACTGCTTTGTTACTTGTACTGCAACAGGAACTTTTTTAAAGAATCATTGCAACATTTAAAATGTATATTAATTTTTTAAATGTGTATTTGTAATTGTACATTATAGTAATGTATATCATGAGAATACTGTGCATTGCATGTATATTATGCAGTTAATGTTTTGTGGATTCTGGTCTTTCCGGTCACAACATAATTGCATCCAAGACCTTCACTCTGATACTTGTGTATATGCTTTAGTGACAATAAAGAGTGTACATTTATTTGAATTCATATTTTCAATTACATTAATTTAACTGGTTGTATAAATCACGATTGAAACGGTTGATGATTGTTAAAATATATTTAAATTAAATGAAAATGTTAATTAAATGAAATAACTAAATATAATTATCAATTAAAAAAAATGGCAATAAGAACATTCTTTGTGTGACGTAATGAAATGCCCTTTGAGGTCTGTATCTGACAGCAGGCCAAGACTGTAATTTTCATTTTGTTTAAATTCCTCTTATTTAAGTGATCATTAATTTTGATGGTGTAAACGTATATCATGCTAACAATGAGTAGTGTGATGGCCATGGTTGCCAAATGCCAACCTTGATTACCTGGTTGAAGTTTGACTTTCTTGACGGCTGAATATATCACACACGTTTGCTAATATTCTCTTTAAATTGTAACAGCTGAACCTAATCAGAGCCTAACATGCAAAATAATCATCAGGAATAAACAAATATTCTCCGAAAACATTGGACACTACAATATTTTAAGTATTATATACAGACAGTACTTTAATGTGCAATTACACCTGAATAGACTGAATAGATCTCTTGTGAGTAAGTAGTAGTAACTAAGTAGTAGCAGCAGGTAAATACAGATAAAATTAAAAAACAAACATAACTTATCACTAAAATGAAATAGAAAGCTGCGATTACAGACGCTCACATCCACACATAAACACACCACTGACGTCTTCACTTCCAGGTCACGAAGCTATCAATCAAAAGCTCAGTAACCAATGAGAACACACTGCTACTAGCCCCGCCCCCACGAGAGAAATGTGTCAGAACGGCGAACGAAAACTCTGGAAGTGAAAACGAAAACTTCAGAAGCGTAAATGAAAACTCTGGAAGCGCATTTGTAAGTTCAGATCAGCGATTGAAATATGAGAAATAGTTAGCAAAACATGCAGTGTATTAAAAACGAAGTCAAAAAAATTGCCTGCGATTTATTCTTTTTCAGTTTTAGAGATAATTTATTTAGTTTCAATTTATATTTTCATTAGTTTATTGAAAAGCTACGTTCATTTTTATTGGCACAAGAATAGCTCCATAGTTCTCCGTTATAAGATGACTAGCACAGGCTGTCAGGTTTAGATTTTTTTATCTGTTGGTATTTGATCGAATCCGTGATGCCATGTATCTGAACAAGATGTCCAGGACCTCTGGCAGAAAATTAGGCCCACAGCATTAAAGATACAGCAGAGTATTTCATTTTACACATGGGGTACTTTGTGTGCACCAAACCCATCTTTAGTGTCTGCTGCCAAAAAAGCGAATGTTTTTGTTTCATCTGACCATAGAACATTTGAAAAGTAGCTGACACTACTGGAACTTCAGACGGGACGGGTTCTATGGTCAACTTGAAAGATCTTTTTAAATTCGAGTCTATCTAAAGTTGGTGCTGTAAGAAAAAATGATGTGGACGTTGAAGATCTCAAAAATGAAGTTTATTACAGCAAAGTAGTAACAAAATACAGACAGCACTTCGGATTCAGCGGAGTCAAACAGAATGAATCTCATCATCTCAGCTCAAACATTTATCCTCTGTTTCGTTTGTCTTCCCTCTCTACATGTAAATGAAGCACATCGTCTTTCCCTTCTACATGTAAATGAAGCACATCGTCTTTCCCTTCTACATGTAAATGAAGCACATCGTCTTTCCCTTCAACATGTAAATGAAGCACATCGTCTTTCCCTTCAACATGTAAATGAAGCTCTGTTTTAAGTGTAATTTAAGAATAACAGATTTGTCTTCCCTCTCAACATGAGGCTGAAACTCTGTCTTAAATGTAAATTGAGGATCTTTCCTCTGTGCCCACATCTTTGATGTTCTGTGAAATCAGAACAGCAAAAGGTTAAGGTGATCAAATTTATCTGAAGTGGATCTTCTGTTAAAACAGAACGGTCAAATGTTTAAGGTGACAAGTATTTGAAGTCCCTGTAATCAAGATGGTTGTTGGTTGCCCTCTGTGATACTATTTACATATTACTGTGAGACTGGGTTGCATAATTAAGCTCTTTTAAGTGAAGGAACATTTGGATATATATATATATATTGGAGTGGAAGTTGTTGGAACAGACCATCATTTCTTATAGTACTGAGAGCTCGAAAATTCAGTCCGTTCACACCGCCATCTTGGTCGGCCCCCCAATGCTCACTGTGTGTGTGTGATCCTGTGTTCTTGTAGTGATGTCACTGATGAAGGCTCCTCCTCTTCCTCTGGTGTTTCTGCTCATGATTCACGGTGAGAAGATTTTATTGTTCTTTAGTCACTTTTCAAAGTCTCTCTTTCAGATCATGAGTGCGGACCCCCTGTTAAAACCCCTTTCACAAACACATTTCTGTGGAAGAAAAATCATCCAAATAAAGTAAAAATAAAGGCAGTCAGATCTAAAATTAAAAAGAATAACAACTTTAGATAAATGTTTAAATTCTTCTGATTGGAATTAATGTACAATATTAAATATGCGCATCAATAATGATTATATTAATGTTTTTAATGTGTTTAATGTGTAAAAAAAGAAAGAATGTGATGAACACGAGGGGTCAGTAATTATGAAACAATCGTTTTTGTGTGAACTATCCCTTTAATGTGTGTTTCAGGAGTTTGTAGCCGGAGTGATGATTATGGCGCTCTTTAACTCTCAGATGGGCATGTGTGTGTCCATCTATAGGTGTTTGTTTCCTATCATTGTTTCCTTGTGAATGTTGTGTTTCAGGAGTTTGTAGCTGGAGTGTTGATGATTGGGGTGTGAGTTACAGTCCTCCAGACATCTGTGCACTAAAGGACTCATCAATGATAATGAACTGCTTTTATAAATACCCTGGAGGACTTCAGATCGAGAAAGTTTTCTGGACCAAAACACCGGTAATAGATGATAAAGAGCCTCCAGATCTGTCTGAGGACCCTGAATACAGTCAGAGGCTTCAGTATCTGGGAGATAAACAGAAGAACTGCAACGTCAGACTGAGTCATGTGACACTGAAGGATTCACACATGTACTATTTCAGATTCATCACTGATAACCCTGGTGGAAAATGGACTGGTGATCCAGGAGTGAATCTTACTGTCACAGGTGACTCTGATGAGGTTCATCTCTTCTTCTGCATTATGTTGAATAATAATCAGTGTATGACAGCAGCACTAGATATAGTGTGTGTGTGTGTGTTCAGATCTTCAGGTGGAGTCTCCTGAGAGAGTGACAGAGGGAGATCCAGTCAGTCTGAGATGTAAAAGCATCTGCGCTCCGACTGGCAGACACACATTCATCTGGTACAGAAACACACAGATGATATTAACTGACCTCAGTAACACACTCCTCCTCAACCCAGTGAGAAGAGCGGACTCAGGCAGATACAGCTGTGCTGTAGACGGACACACTCTCATTTCTCCTGCTGTTCAGATCAGTGTCATGTGTGAGTGTGTTTTCTTTAGTGTATAATAACATTATATAGTTCAGAGGGGGTGCTAAGAACATGTTTAAATGCATCAATAACTTCAATGCCCTGCATTCATGTATTTCCCATTAAACCATAAAGCTATACATTTAAAATGTTACATTGTAAATGAGTTATTAGGCAGATGTTATCAATCTCTCTGAACATCTTTATTATTTCCTCATCAGTGCTTTGAATCAATAACGGTTTATTGAAACCTGCAGACTGACAATCCCGTAGACATATGCATCTATGTATTGATTATGTCTATATGCATCTATGTATTGATTATGTCTATATGCATCTATGTATTGATTATGTCTATGGAACAGATAATGAGGGCTTTAAACTGCAGTGAGCTAAATGAAGGAGTTTGTGCTTTTAAAAATGTGAACAAAATAGAAAAGAGCGCAGCGGGTCAAGATGAAAAAACTGAAAAAACAGACGAGGCATCAAGATGTCTGTGTAATGCATTATGTTTAGATAAACCTATTTTTTGTGTGTGTTTTTGTTTTTTGTTAACAACCTATTTTTCATCACCACTTCACTAGGGTGAATAATTTATATTAAGTGCAAGAATTTATATTAAAATTAGGGCTGTCAAAAGATTAATTGCGATTAATCGCATCCAAAATAAAAGTTTGTGTTTACATAATATATGTGTGTGTACTGTGTATAATTATTTTGTATATATAAATACACACACATGCATGTATATATTTAAGAAATATTTGCATACATATACTGTATATATTTATATATAATTTATATTATATATAAATGTATTTTTTTTATATATAAATTACACATTTTTCTTAAATATATACAAGCATGTGTGTGTATTTATATATACAAAATAATTATACACAGTACACACACATATATTATGTAAACACAAACTTTTATTTTGGATGTGATTAATCTTTTGACAGCCCTAATTAAAATCTATATTATTTGACATAAATAATATGAGTGAATCTTCACAAATATCAGAGGCATTTGACAATAATCAGGGGCTTAATGCCACAATAGTATCTACTCACCAATTGCAGATTAAAAGAGGACAATCTGTCCTTATCTTCTGAGCTATTCTGAGACGGGTCTGAAGTCTGAAGATTAAAAATGAAATTTCAGATATTTCTCCTGTAGATCCTCCAGGGAATGCTGAGATCTCCATCAGTCCATCTGGTGTAATAGTGGAGGGAGATTCAGTGACTCTGAAGTGCAGCAGTGACTCAAACCCTCCTGCAGAAATCAGCTGGATTAAAGGAGGAACGCTTGTAGGATCTGGAAGAATCTACAGCATCTCAAAGATCAGCTCTAATGACAGTGGAGAATACAAGTGCAAGGCCAGCAATGAACATGGAGAGAAATACTCTGATGCTGTGACTTTAAACGTCACAAACGTCATGTGTGAGTTCATGATAAAACATAAGATGCAAATTTTCTGTTTTGATAAATTCAGTAGCCTATTAGTAATTTTAAAAATGTGTAATAAAATAAAACAATATTTGCGTTAAAATAGCGTAACTTTTTGAAGTTGAAGGGAAAAGGGACCTGGACAAGAGCTGCAACTTCTGTTACATACGAAACGAAAGTGAAACGAAACTGCGCTATTCGTTTGAGCTGTGGCGCGCGGACCGTTTAGCGCAGCGCGAGCTCAGAACAGGTTTAAAGGGCACCTATTATGCAAAATTCACTTTTACATGGTGTTTGAACATAAATGTGTGTTGGCAGTGTGTGAGCAAAACCACCCTAGAATGATAAAAATTCACCCAGTAGTTTTTTTACTATCTCAATAAATCATAAGAACTGTCTCAGAACACCCTGTTCTAGATTTCTCTCACTGTGACGTAGAAATGAGCTAAGCCCCACCGACGTGATTTGATTGACATCTGGTTTTGGCATAGACCCCGCCTTCGGTGATCTGTTCTGCACACCATCGCCATTGTTTCGACGACAGCCGGTAATGAAGTGTAGGTGTTCTTCTGTGGGATGTAAGAATGGACATACTAGTCTTCACTGACATCAGAGCCACTGAAAACGCAGCGGATGGATTTTATTTATGAAGAAAAGGCACCACTTAAACTTCCTAAATACGAGATTCATTTTCTGACTGACTGTTTAGTGAACGAGGGTCAAAGTTAATCCTAGAGTGTGGATCGTTGCCTACAGTTCGCGATCCAACGTCACCTCCAGAAAAAGTAAGTGTATTTTATGATTTTTGAGCAAATCGATGTCAGCAAGTTCAACAACAAATGCGTCTAAAGCTATTTATTGTCGTCGTCGTCATAGGATGTCTCAACAAACAACGTCAGACAGTTTTATGTCACGTAGGCAATTTTTTGCAGCATTTACAAATGTAAATAAATTAAGGTCTGCTCTATCTCCATAGACAGTAGGCTATATAAACGTCTATCTCCCTCCCCTTAAGAAAAAAAATAAAAAAATTCGTTTGTACTTAACAGTAGTGTGTGTGTGTGTAGTTTCAAAAAATTGCGCGAAGGTTATCACAGTTCGTGTGTGTGTGTGTGTGTGTGTGTGTGTTGCACATCCATAATGGCAAAAGGGACGCGATTAAAACTTTGTAAGTACAGAAAGGTATCAAATAACCATTCCGAGACGTTTAGTCCATTCTCATTCGTGTTTATTCCAAGCGTGCCGCACAAGCCCTGAAAAGTGAAGCCAAAACGTCTCGATCGCCCCCCGGTGACTGGTCCTAGTATAGGTCATAAGCCCCGCCTCCCCGTGTTATTCAACGGGACGCGAGACCAACTAAACAATTAAATTACACTTGAAATATCTTTTTTCCAAAGGTGGTTTCTTTCATTTGCTGTCGTTTTTATCACGCTGATGTAAGTTCAAGTGTCTGTTTCAAAAATAAGTTGGATTTTAGTTAGTTACGTGATGCGGTGGTGTAACGTCATGATTGACAGCTGTGATTGACAGGTTCTCCGAGCGAAGTAGTCACTGAAGCACCAACGGACATTTTTTTCGGGATCTTCGGAGGACTGAGGAGATTGTATTTACTTTATTTTAACAAGCCTCTTGTCGTACTGCAATCATTTTTTTAAAAAGTGTGCAGAATGCACTTTCCCTGCGAGAGTGAGGGCGGAGCGTTGATTTCGCGGCTTTACTTCCTGCTCACGACTGCGCAGGTCTGGTCCCGAGATCGCTACTGCGCATGTCTGGTCCCGAGATCGCTACTGCGCATGTCTGGTCCCGAGATCGCTACTGCGCAGACTTAAGTTCCAATATGTCAGCGCCATATCGGGACTCTGGCGGCTTCAGTTCTCACCAATGGAAGAGAGCGAAGGGGCGTCGTCCATCTTTTTTTACAGTCTATGGTTTATTCTGTGCCGGAGTCTCTTCATCATCTGGGTCCAGCAGCAGGGCGGGGATATGCAGCTCATTTACATTTAAAGTGGTACACACAAAACAGCTCTTTTTAAAACAAAAATGCCCCAAAAATGACATTTTCAAATGGTTATAATAAATTAACTGTGGCGTATTTTGTGCTGAAACTTCACAAATGTCTGGGGACACCCAAGACCAATATTACATCTTCTAAAAAGGGGCATAATAGGTGCCCTTTAAGGCCCGTTCACACCAAGCAGCACGATAACTATAAAGATAACGATAAAGATAACTATATATGTGTCCACACCAGCGACCGATAACGGTCTTATTCTAAGCACGCGCGCGCCCGGATGGTCCAGATCCATTTTAAATGCGCGAGACCTTTAAATTAGAATGGATTCTGGCTGTCATTGTTTTATCGTTCGACAGCTGGAAAAAAATCGTTCTGAAAGTGATCCCAACGATATCGTTCCTCATATCTTTATCGTTATAGTTGTGGTGTGAACTCTGTTATTCTTTAATATGGAGAACGATTTTTAGAATTATATCTTTATCGTTATCTTTATAGTCATTGTCCTTGGTGTGAACGGGCCTTTTCACCCAACTCGGAAAAGGCAAAGCCAATTACAAACTCTATCGCAACATTTATTTCCAAATCACTTCCATTTGTTTAATTAATAAAATATATTGGAAGTAAATTCATTATGGATCATTACAAATATTTTGTTATAAAAGTAGGCCTACCCAGTAGTCACCAAGCGGCAACATTCTAATCTGAAAAATTAAGCCTATACCCGGAAGTGCGAAAAACTGCAATACATCGTAAATCCGCTAGGGGCAGGTCCTAAAAGGGAGCAAATCTCCATAGACTCCCATGTTAAAATGTGCGTTTTCACAGCATAAATTCATGTTTTTACAGGTTGGTCCCATGGACTTTTATTGTATTTTTCGATAGGTTCCGTGTGCCTGACAACTGTGAGGGGGGTGCATTTTTTTCTAACTCGTTAGTTTAGATAGAATTTAGATATAAAATGTATGCCAAATAAGGGCGTGGTTAACTTTGATTGACAGCTTGATTGACAGCTGATAACGAGCATAGGCTGCGCCAAGGAGAATGACAACATAAGAAGCGCCATTTTTTAATATACAGTTTAAATATAATACTACTGTTTCTGTATCATGAAATGTAGTTTTAAGAGTTTTTCAGGCAAGAATGTAGTTGTTTAAAGCTCAAATCTGTGGTTTATTTCTAAAGATTTATGAAAATTTGATCCAGGTTGTGAGATGCAGGCGATCACCGGGCGCTCGGCGCTCATGTACCCCGCCTGGAACAGCTTTTCCTCGGCTAGTCGTTCTGACGTTTGCCGCTGACTCTGGCGTCTCTGTAGTGGTTAATCATGAGATATAATCCGTCTTGTGTATATCTAACGGGCGATTTTTGGTCTCCTGAATATATAATGTGTTCCCTGGCCAATCGTTTTGGCTGAGGGCTAAGTTAAGTTTCATAACTTTATTAGTT
This sequence comes from Scardinius erythrophthalmus, assembly GCF_964197995.2. Lineage (NCBI taxonomy): Eukaryota > Metazoa > Chordata > Actinopteri > Cypriniformes > Leuciscidae > Scardinius > Scardinius erythrophthalmus. Next base: position 31,642,425 of record NC_138243.1, read on the forward strand.
ATTTAACTTGACCGTTGTATGGTTAGACTAGAGCGCTGACTTTGTATGTTTGACTGAATTGTTTGCTTTATTTGTATAGCTTCTTATACCTTACTTATACTTTTATAATGGCTAATATTGATAAAACTGAAATTGAACAAAAAGAGACTGGGTTGAGTTTTGTCATTTTAAATTTTAATACAACGAAGATGATCTGCAATGTTGTTTAATGCAACATCTGTTGTTTAGTACAAATACACATATTGCCTGGACCATATTAAAATGTTTAATATTTTTATATTATATAAATCGAAAAGAGGCAGGGTTAGTTTTATATTTCGTTTTGTTATAAATAGGCTAACGTTATATGCAGTGAATATAATCAATACACGTTGCCTGAACCACATTTGTGTGGCTATAATGTTTAAGATTTCTTTAAATGAAAACGAAAAGAGGCAGTGTGGTGTTTTATAACATATTTCGTTTTATCGTTGCCTAAAATATACACACAGAGATAACCGGAGTAGCAGAGCGAGCTGAGTGACGCGCGCTGTTCCACTTGCAGAATAACCGGACTCGCGTTCTTTACCCATATATGGATTGGCCAGAAGGTGGGCGGGGTTAGGATTTCCCAAGATTTTCCAAGATGGCGCCGCCCATACCCCCCATAAACGGCTTCAAAACCGTTCTTCAGAAAGTCTATGGGTGACGTCACAGACGCTTTGTCCATATTTTTTACAGTCTATGGTAGTCACACAGTGAGAAAAAAGAAAATCTGTATAGAAAAAAAAGACGCATCAATAATCGTTTTATCACCGCAGTCCTCAGAATCGCGATCGAGTCGTGAGATGCCTAGAGATTCCCAGCCCTAATCCAGAGTGGACGCTTCTGCTGTCAGGCTCACAATCATCATCTCAGAGATCAGACGCTGTAACTGTCACAGATGAAGGTTTTATTTTATTAAGAGTTCAAGACAGTTCTGCAGCTTTGAGAGTTAATCTGAACTCTAATTCTTCATCTTTCAGCTCATCGTGGTCAAGGCTGGCTCGTCGGGTTGGGGATCACTGTGGCGTGTTTAGGATCCTTCATCGTCATCATCGTTCTGTTTATAATGTGAGTTTGATTAAAATCATTCTCAATTACAGTGAGTGAATGCAATTCTCTTTCAGACTAGTGCAGGTGGAAATGCCCGTTATACACAAACGTTATAAACGTCACAAGCATCATATGTGAGTTCATGATGGTTCAGTAACTGTGACATTAAATCCTCTAAACATTGACTGATTTCTGCTTTAGACCCACCACAGAATGTCTTAGTGTCATTCTTAGTGTGTAGATTTAATTATGATCTTCTCCCTCTATCAGATCATAGTGGCGCTGGTTTGCTCGTCTGGGTAGTGATCGCAGTGGCATGTGCAATATTCACTATCATGATCACCATCATACTATATGCAATGTAAATAAAAATGTATCAACAAAGAGTAATATAATTTGCTTTTAGACTAATGCAAAAGTACTGTTATGAACTGCTCCGAGACATGAAGGTTGAGGATTCAAATGCAGTTTTATTAAAGTAAATCAAAATCGTAATCAGAATCCAGGCAAAGGTCATACACAGGCAGGCAATCCAAACAAACAGACAAATCCAGAGGGTGAGGCAGGAACGGGAAAACCAGGACACGGGCAGAGATCAAGAACCAGGAACAATGACAACAAAGGAAACGCTCAGAAATGCAGTGGAATAACGTACAAGACTTCGCAGGGAATGATGAGGTGAACCAGGCTTATATGGGGTGAATTAAACAATATAATGAATGTGATAATCAGGGATGATGAGTCCGGGCAGTGAATTATGGGAAATGTAGTTGTGAGTGAATAATGATAGTCTGAAGTGGAGTGCCCTCTGGTGGCTCTCAAGGGCACTCCAGCTGATGACCATTACAAGTACATTTGATTATTGCACAAAACAATTAAATGACTTGTTTCCGTTTCTTTTTAACAGTCGGAAGAAAAGGATAAACTGTAGATCTGCAATACAGGAGTATGAGGTGAGATGGCCAAAGAACCACAGAATGATACTAATAAATCAATTACAGCTTCTTTGTACATGTAGAACACATATATTGTCACATACTAATACTACTAACCTGTTAACAGGGTCGCAGGGGTCACAGGGTCACAGGGTTGCAGGGTCACAGGGTCGCAGGGGTCACAGGGTTGCAGGGTCACAGGGTTGCAGGGTCACAGGGTTGCAGGGTCACAGGGTCACAGGGTTGCAGGGTCACAGGGTTGCAGGGTCACAGGGTTGCAGGGTCACAGGGTCACATTGTTGCAGGGTCACAGGGTCGAAGGGGACACAGGGTTGCAGGGTCGCAGGGGACACAGGGTCACAGGGTCACAGGGTCGCAGGGGACACAGGGTCACAGGGTAACAGGAACACAGGGTCACAGGGGTCACAGAGTCACAGGGTCACAGGGTTGCAGGGTCACAGGGTCGCAGGGGACACATGGTCACAGGGTCGCAGGGTAACAGGAACACAGGGTTGCAGGGTCACAGGGTCGCAGGGGACACAGGGTCACAGAGTAACAGGAACACTGGGTCACAGGGGTCACAGAGTCACAGGGGACACAGGGTAACAGGAACACAGGGTCGCAGGGGTCACAGAGTCACAGGGGACACAAGGTCACAGGGTTGCAGGGTCACAGGGTCGCAGGGGACACATGGTCACAGGGTCGCAGGGTAACAGGAACACAGGGTCGCAGGGGTTGCAGGGTCGCAGGGGACACAGGGTCACAGGGTAACAGGAACACAGGGTCGCAGGGGTCACAGAGTCACAGGGGCACAGGGGACACAGAGTCACAGGGTAACAGGAACACAGGGTCGCAGGGGTCACAGGGTCGCAGGGGACAAAGGGTCACAGGGTAACAGGAACACAGGGTCGCAGGGGTCACAGGGTCACAGGGTTGCAGGGTCGCAGGGGACACAGGGTCACAGAGTAACAGGAACACTGGGTCACAGGGGTCACAGAGTCACAGGGGACACAGGGTAACAGGAACACAGGGTCGCAGGGGTCACAGAGTCACAGAGTCACAGGGGACACAAGGTCACAGGGTTGCAGGGTCACAGGGTCGCAGGGGACACATGGTCACAGGGTCGCAGGGTAACAGGAACACAGGGTCACAGGGTCGCAGGGGTCACAGGGTTGCAGGGTCACAGGGTCGCAGGGGACACAGGGTCACAGGGTAACAGGAACACAGGGTCGCAGGGGTCACAGAGTCACAGGGGACACAGAGTCACAGGGTAACAGGAACACAGGGTCGCAGGGGTCACAGGGTCGCAGGGGACAAAGGGTCACAGGGTCACAGGGTAACAGGAACACAGGGTCGCAGGGGTCACAGGGTCGCAGGGGACAAAGGGTCACAGGGTCACAGGGTAACAGGAACACAGGGTCGCAGGGGTCACAGGGTCGCAGGGGACAAAGGGTCACAGGGTAACAGGAACACAGGGTCGCAGGGGTCACAGAGTCACAGGGGACACAGGGGTCACAGGGTTGCAGGGGATACAGGGTCACAGGGTCGCAGGGGTCACAGAGTCACATGGGACACAGAGTCACAGGGTAACAGGAACACAGGGTCGCAGGGGACAAAGGGTCACAGGGTAACAGGAACACAGGGTCGCAGGGGTCACAGGGTCGCAGGGGTCACAGAGTCACAGGGGACACAGGGGTCACAGGGTTGCAGGGGATACAGGGTCACAGGGTTGCAGGGGACACAGGGTCACAGGGTCACAGGGCAACAGGAACACAGGGTCGCAGGGGTCACAGAGTCACAGGGGACACAGGGTACACAGGGGTCACAGGGTTGCAGGGGATACAGGGTCACAGGGTCGCAGGGGTCACAGAGTCACAGGGGACACAGGGAACACAGAGTCACAGGGTAACAGGAACACAGGGTCGCAGGGGTCACAGGGTCGCAGGGGACACAGGGTCACAGGGTAACAGGAACACAGGGTCGCAGGGGTCACAGGGGACAAAGGGTCACAGGGTAACAGGAACACAGGGTCGCAGGGGTCACAGGGTCGCAGGGGACAAAGGGTCACAGGGTAACAGGAACACAGGTTCGCAGGGGTCACAGGGTCGCAGGGGTCACAGAGTCACAGGGGACACAGGGGTCACAGGGTTGCAGGGGATACAGGGTCACAGGGTTGCAGGGGACACAGGGTCACAGGGTCACAGGGCAACAGGAACACAGGGTCGCAGGGGTCACAGAGTCACAGGGGACACAGGGTACACAGGGGTCACAGGGTCACAGGGGTCACAGGGTCGCAGGGTCACAGGGGTCACAGGGGACACAGGCAAAAAGGAAAATCCAAGGACAGGCAGAGATCAAAACCAAGAACACGGGAATAACAGACAAACGCTCAGAATTGCAGTACAAACACTAAACAAGACTTTGCAGAGAATGAATGTGAAAACAAGGCTATTATAGGGTGAGTAAACAAGGTAATGAGACACAGGTGAAAGTGATAATAGTCTGAACTGAGGATTATGGGGAATGGAGTCTGTGGATGTGAGGTGATTGTCCGGGTTGGTTGATGGTAATCCCAGGCACTCTCAATAGTGATCGTTACATACATACATATTATATATATGAAGAGTTCAGATGCAAAAGCCTCTAAATGCCATCTGAAATTTTCTTCTAGAATGATCATTTTTATGAAGCTTGTATATTTAAGTTCAGTAATTTCACTTAAATGGCAATGAAAATAACCTATTAATTGTCATTTAAGTGAAATTACTGAACTTAAATATACAAGCTTCATAAAAATGATCATTCTAGAAGAAAATTTCAGATGGCATTTAGAGGCTTTTGCATCTGAACTCTTCATATATGGATTGTACATGGTTTTATGAGTAGAGACTGTGGAGTGATTACACTTTTGATTGTCATGGAAACAATTTTTAATTTTTAACATGAATTTTTTCCCCCTTTTTTTCCAAAATTTTAAATGGTGAATCCTTCTCTCTGTTTCCCTGTAGAGCGATCCCAGACCTGATCCCAGACCTGATCCCAGACCTGATCCCAGACCTGATCCCAGTGAAGGCACATATGCAGCTCTTGACCTCAAGTCCAGATCATCTGACCTCTACGACACACTCACTGTAAGAGAAATATCAAGATCTACATGTGCAAAAGAGTATGTGCATTCAAAAGTCAGATAATAAATAATCAATGTGTTTTTGCCATAGACTGTCCATCCCAGACCTGCTATTCCCCAGTCGGGCTCTTCTGAATATGAGAATCTGTCAGTAAGTTTCTCAAGTCTTCTCAATTTCATCAGCAAATAAAAAAATGTCCTCAGTAGTCAGTCAACTAGTCAATAGATACTAAACAGTCTTTTCTTTCTGTTACAAGATGGATTATATGAGTCGTTTCACTGACAGAAATATATATTTTTTCTGAGATTATTTGTACCATTTGTAGTGTTGATTTATGTAAATGTCTTATTTCTGTTGTAGGCACAGCAAGACGCCACAGTAAGATGAAGCACAAGTGTAAGAATTGATAAATTAGGAAATGCCGGACAGTCTGGCTGAAGAGCGACCAGACCCTGAGAGATCCTCTCTGGAAATTAGGATTTAAACTCACCATTTGTGAGGCAAAGTCTCACCTCCGAGTCATCCTAATCTCCATCTCTTTCCCCCTTCTCTCACCCCCCTCTCTCTCATGCTCAGATCATCTGAATTCACCCAAGAAAATGTATAGTTTAATGTGAATGATTATCACAGAGTATTTTTCATGTTTGGTATCATTTAAAATGTCACAGTGCGACTGGTACAAATGTCTCATTTCTAAATAAGTAAAACAAAAGGTAATAAGGTTTTTAAGAGTTTAAAGATTACTGACATACAATGGAAGATGATCTCCTGGCAAATGGTCACCCCCCCCCCCCCCCCAAAGGTGTAGCCTCTGAATGCAAATTTATTTTGTTAGTAAATGTTTCCAAGTGAAAGAGGTCTGTCTGTATAATGAAATGCAGCAGGGGATTCTGGGCCTTTCTGTTCCTCAGATTCGCCCGTTAGGATCTCTCTGCCTCATGTATTTCTTAATGTTGGGTTTCATCTTTTCTCTTTATTCCAGAGCATTTGATGTTTTGTATCGATTATCTTTGAACTGATTATGAAATTGGCATGATACATTTACCTAACATAATAAACTGTTTCATTTGATTATTCTAACTGACTTTGACATTATTTTCATAAAGAGTTAAAAGGAATAGTCAAACATTCGCTCAAAATTAATGATCCACAGATATCATTAAAACCTTTTCATTTATGGAGAAATAACGAGTGTAGGAGCCGCATTTGAGTTTATTTTTGGTTTCATAATTTACTTATAATTGTCTTTTCTATTGCATTTGAGTGGTACACCTTCTACAGCCAGAGAGGGCGCTGTCCTATAAGTTGGAGCATGTAGCGCAGAAGGGGACAGAAGGAGAAGGCGTGCCAGCAGATACAGTCTTTGACCTCGGCCTGGATCTGTGTTACTGGAGCTTGGCCTGTAGGAGAAAGCTGAACTCCAAGCGATACAAAGGAAGTTTTCATTTTTGTTTTGTACTTTATTTTTATTTGCAATAAATATCGACAAACATTCAACAACAACACTCTTGGATTTTCTTGGATTTGGGCTGTGAGTCTGACCCTGTTCTCGCATTCTCCAGGTGGTTAGAAACAATAACAGGGGGTTACAGGAAAAACCCAACATTGTTTTTGCCACTACATTTCGTCAAAGACTTGCTGTGAATTGATCAAAGATGGATTTATGTTGAAACTACGCGATATGAAGACAAAGGAAAGCGTGGCAAGCCAAACAAAGAAACACTTCGAATGGAGGTATGTGTTTTCAAAGTGAATCATATTTGAAGGATATAGAAATAGTTTCTGAGATTTTTGGGAAGGTTTTTTTAAAACTATTATTTAGAGAATAATGGCTGATTCTAACGAAGAAGAAACAAACCCTGTTAAAGACATGAATGAAACTGTCGCGCAATTGCGCTCATCTAGAGGAGGAAAAATGTCACATGTAACACGGAGAATGAACATTGTGAATGATTTAATGACTAGTCCGGAATTTCTTGATGAAGTTAAACAAAACATGATTAAGTTTAATGAATTTCTTGAAGAGTTCAAAGCCTTGCATGCCTCCTATAGTGAAATGTTGGATGAGGAAGCAAATCAAGAAGACCATGAAACATGGTATCAGCCTAGATGTGTGCAGATAACGGCTTTTATGACTAACGTTGAAAATTGGATTTCAGCCATAGAAAACCCAGGTTCCCAAGCCATAGTTGAAGCCACCTCTTCTGTCACCCAAGTAGAAGATTTTGATACTGATACTGATGCACAATCATTTAGTTCACATACATCATCTGTGTCATTGCGCATCAGTGCAGAGGCAGAGAGAGTGGCTTTAATGGCTAAAGCTGCAAAGCTACAAGAAAGGCATGCAATTGAGGAGCAGGAGCATATTCTAAGAAAAAAGAGAGAAACTTTAGAGTTGCATTCTGAAATTGAAGCCACTACTGCAAAAATTAATTATCTGAAAGAAGCTGAAATAGAAATGTATAAACCTGCCCAGTCTGATGTCACAGTTCAGATGCCTTTGCTGGGTGCAGAAGCAGATGAAGTGAAGACGAAATCAACAGTGACACATGTACCATTGGATGAAAAGCCTGATAGCTCACTTTATTTCCATGACAGGACGTCCCCAGTCGTTAAAACCAGGCCAGGTGTTCAGGTTCAATTTCCTCTTCACAGCAGACCTGTTTTCCAGCCCATGGCTAGCAGTGATACCCGGTCACAACCACAGCAGACCTCAGCTCACAGTATTCCCCCTGTCATTCCCCAGCCAGCAAGGTCAGTTCCAGCCATTCAGTCCACTGTACCTCAAGGACAAATTCCAACACCCAGTTCAGCACAGGAAAGCCACATGATTAAAATTCTGGAAAAGCAGAGTGAATTAACAAGGATTCTTATGAAGCAGCAACTTCTGTCTACACTACCGCAAGGTAGCATTCCACTCTTTGATGGACAAGTTCTTGAGTACAAGTCATTCATTCACTCCTTTGAAAATATGGTTGAAAGCAAAACTGATAACAATAAAGAGAGATTGCAGTTTCTTATTCAATATACTAGAGGCCTAGCACAAAGGCTAGTCAAGAGCTGTGAGTACTTGTCACCAGATAGAGGCTACAAGAGAGCAAAGGAGTTGCTAAAGGAAAATTTTGGAAACGAATACAAGATCTCTTGTGCTTACTTGGAAAAAGCCCTATCCTGGTCCCAAATAAAATCTGAGGATTTTAAATCACTACAGGATTATGCCATGTTCCTTAGGAGCTGCTGCAATGCTATGGAGGAAATGGAATATATGGAGGAGCTGGATACAGTATCCAATATGAGAAGCATTGTGCTCAAGCTACCATACAAGCTTCGGGAGAGATGGCGTAACAAGGCTTATGAGCTGCAAGAACAACGTAGTCGTAGGGTAAGGATTTTAGATTTAGTCTGCTTTATTGAAAGACAAGCTCGCATAGCAGCTGATCCAGTATTTGGTGATCTTCAGGATCAGTCGGCTAGTAGAGGAAAGGCTAGATCCCCAGTCAAACCACAGGCCTCGAAGTCATCTGGCAGTAGTTTTGCCACTAGTATAGCTATTGCCCAAAAGCAGATGAAGTCTGATCTTTCTTGCCCCTTCTGTAGCTCAGGACACACATTGGACTTGTGTAAAGACTTTTTAAAGATAACACACAGAGACAAGCTCAGTTTTATAAAGACCAAAGGCATATGCTTTGGATGTCTCTCCACAGGCCACATTAGCAGAGACTGCAAAAGGCGTCTCAGCTGTAAAGTATGTAAGCAAGCTCACCCTAGTGTCCTACATATTGAGGCCAAAGATAGTATCATCAAAAAGGCAGAAAGACCCTCTGATGTTACAGGCAATGCATCAGCAGGGTTATGTGGTCATATAGGGGCCGGAGACCAAGAGAGTGTGCTGTCCATTGTCCCAGTTCAGGTTAAGGCAGCAAAGGGCAGCCAAGTCTTACAGGTGTATGCTCTCCTGGACCCTGGATCCTCCGCCACCTTCTGCTCCGAGGATCTTATGTTTCGGCTCAATCTGAAGGGAAGAAAAACACACATTCTTCTACGCACAATGAATCAAGAAAAAACTGTTCCAACTCATGTTGTCTCTGAAATGGAAGTTTCATCACTGGACAGCAATAACTTCTTACCTCTTCCTGATCTCTTCACTCAAAAAGAAATGCCAGTTACCACAAACAGCATTCCCAAGCAGAAAGACTTAGCACAATGGAAGTATCTAAGTCGAGTCAAACTTCCCAGCATTAATTCAAAGGTGGAGCTGTTGATTGGCACAAATGCTCCAAAGTGCATAGAACCATGGGAGGTTGTTAATAGTCAAGGTGGGGGACCCTACGCAGTTAGAACCTTATTGGGGTGGGTTGTAAACGGGCCACTGAGAAGTGCTGATGGCAGTGCAGAGAATGTGACTGTGAATAGGATATCAGTTACAAGTCTAGAACAGCTTCTGATCTCACAGTATAATCAGGATTTCAGTGAGGTAGCATCTGAGGAGAAGACCGAAATGTCAGTTGAGGACAGAAGGTTTTTAGAGATAGCCAATGAGGCGGTCTTACAAGATGGACATTACTATCTGAAGTTGCCCTTCAGGAAAACTGATGTCAGCATGCCTAACAATCGCCAAGTTGCAGAACAGCGCCTCCAAACTCTGAAAAGGAAAATGAAAAAAGATGAACAATACAAACAGGAATATGTTGCCTTCCTCAATGACATCTTTGAAAATCATTATGCAGAGGAGGTCCCAGAGGAAGAACTCACACAGGCACCTGGCAAGGTATGGTACATACCACACCATGGAGTGTATCACCCCAAAAAGAAGAAACTTAGAGTGGTGTTTGATTGTGCAGCTACTTTTAAAGGTGTATCCCTCAACACAGAGCTACTACAGGGTCCTGATCTGACCAATTCGCTTGTCGGAGTCATTTGGAGATTCCGCAAAGAACCCATTGGAATTATGGCTGATGTTAAGTCAATGTTCCATCAGGTGGGAGTAGAGAAATCAGGTGTGGACTACTTGCGCTTTCTGTGGTGGCCACAGGGTGACACCCGTCAAACCCCAAAGGAATACCGTATGCTTGTGCACATCTTTGGTGCAGTGTCCTCCCCAAGTTGCGCAAGTTTTGCATTACGAAAAACTGCTGATGACAATGAAAGCTGTTTTCCCCTTCAGGTAGCTGAAACAATCCGGCACAACTTTTATGTGGATGATTGTGTTAAGTCCGTGGTTGAAGAGTCTGAAGCCATCCAGCTAGTAAAAGATCTCACTGCACTATGCTACAAAGGTGGATTCCAGCTTACTCAATGGGTCAGCAATAATCGGGCAGTTCTAGCATCCATTCCAAAAGAAAAATGGGCAAAAGAAATCAAAACACTGGATCTTGACAAAGACAACCTACCAATGGAAAGAGCCCTGGGATTGCAGTGGTTTGTGGACTCTGACCATTTCCAGTTTAACATCAATTTAAGCCAGAAGCCACATACCCGCAGAGGCATACTTTCTGTTGTAAGTTCCATTTTTGATCCCCTCGGGTTTCTTGCTCCTCTCATTCTCCCAGCCAAGCAGTTGCTACAGGAGCTCTGCCAGAGAGGCTTTGGATGGGACGAGCCTTTGCCCCAAGCTGTAGTAGACAGGTGGGAAGGATGGACAAACAGTTTAGAAAAAATAAAAGGCTTCAGTGTTGCACGTTGTTTGAAACCAAAAGGCTATGGAACAACAAAGTGTGCAGAACTACACCACTTTGCTGACGCCAGTGAGAATGGCTATGGCTCAGTGAGCTACATAAGACAAGCTAATGAACAGGACATTGTACATGTCACTTTTCTCATGGGAAAGTCCAGAGTCCTTCCTTTAAAGAACATCACAGTACCACGTCTGGAGCTGGCCGCTGCAGCATTGTTGGTAAAGGTGGACAAAATGCTAAGGAGAGAACTACATCTACCCTTAAAGCCCTCCGTTTTCTGGACTGACAGCCAAACTGTACTTAAGTACATTAGAAGTGACACTGCAAGATTTAAAACGTATGTAGCCAACAGGGTCTCGCTGATTCGGGATAACTCGGAGCTGTCTCAATGGAGATACGCAAGAAGTAAAGACAATCCAGCTGATGATTCCTCGAGAGGATTGAGTGCAGGTAAATTCATGGAACAAAGGAGGTGGATGCATGGCCCAGAGTTCCTATGGAAACCTGAGGAAAGTTGGTTAGAGGTGGAGGCATTGGGCTCAGTGTTACAAGATGATCCAGAGGTCAGGAGAAACACTACTGTGTTTACAACAGTGGTAAACACTGAAACACCCACAGACCAGCTTATTTCATACTTTTCAAATTGGATTAGGCTACTTAAAGCAGTGGCATGGTACATCAAACTGAAAAAGGCCTTGATACTGAGAATCAAAAAACAAAAGGACTTCCCATCGAATCAAGTCACAACCCGCTCCCACAGCCAAAAGGTGAGCCCAAACCTTGAGGGTTTCAAGACCAAACCCGGTGGACAGCTCCTCACAGTGGAAGATCTCTTACAGGCAGAAAGGTCAGTTATCTCTTATGTTCAGAGGCAAGCATTCCCAGCTGAAATTACAACACTGCAAATGACCCCACCTAAAGTGAAAAGGAGCAGCAGGATCTGTAGGCTTGATCCTGTGCTAGATGAAGGCATCTTAAGAGTAGGTGGCCGGATGCATAAATCTGCCATGCCTGATGAAACTAAACACCCCTGTATCTTGCCCAAAGATTCACACATTTCAATTCTTCTTTTAAGACACATTCATGAACGTTGTGGTCACAGTGGCAGGAACCACATGCTCTCAGAGCTCCGTAAGAAATATTGGATTATTAAGGCCAACTCCTTAGCAAGAAAGGTGCTCTCAAGATGTGTCATGTGTCGACGTGTGAAGGGCAAAGTAGGTGAGCAAAAAATGGCAGATTTGCCACTAGAAAGAATCCTACCTGACCTCCCTCCCTTTACCAATGTCGGATTGGACTACTTTGGCCCGATTGAAGTGAGGCGAGGAAGAAGCACCATCAAAAGGTATGGAGTTTTGTTTACATGTATGTCCAGCAGAGCTGTTCATTTGGAAGTAGCTTTCTCATTAGACACTGACTCATGCATTCACGCTTTGAGGAGATTTGTTTGCAGAAGGGGGCAGGTTAAGCACATCAGATCTGACAACGGAACGAACTTGGTGGGTGCTCAGGTGGAACTCAAGAAAGCTCTGATGACACTGGACAAGTTGAAGATTCAGGATGCCCTGCTTCCTGATGGAATCGAGTGGAGTTTCAACCCACCAGCTGCATCGCACCATGGCGGAGTCTGGGAAAGGCTTATAAGATCTGTTCGTTACGCGCTGTACTCCACACTCCATCAACAGTCCATCGATGATGAGGGTCTTCAAACTCTATTCTGTGAGGTAGAGGCTATTCTAAACAACCGTCCTCTCTCCACAGTGTCCTCAGACCCATACGACCTAGAACCGCTGACCCCAAACCACCTCCTCCTGCTGAAAACTAAGCCCATTATGCCTCCTGGAATCTTCCTGAAATCAGACCTTTATGCTAGACGCCGCTGGAAACAGGTCCAGTACATGGCAGATCTCTTCTGGCATAGATGGACCAAAGAATACCTTCTTCTACTCCAGGAAAGGCAAAAATGGACTGTAGTGAAGAAGAACCTGAATGTTGGAGATCTTGTTCTGGTGGTTGACCCCACTGCTCCTAGAGGGTCATGGCCATTAGGAAGAGTTCTAGAGACCAAGCCTGATCGCAAGGGGCTGGTCCGATCTGTGAAGCTCCAGACACAGACTTCAATCCTTGATAGGCCCATTACCAAGCTGTGCCGAATTCTGGAAAATGAAGTGTGTCCAGTGCCCCTTAAAGATCACCAATAAGAGATGTAATGTATACATATATACATATTTTTTCTAAAAGCATTAAGAGATTATTTGATTTTTGGCTCCTTTTTTGTATTTATTTTAAATAATTGATTCTATAGAGAACAATTAGGGGCCGGTGTGTAGGAGCCGCATTTGAGTTTATTTTTGGTTTCATAATTTACTTATAATTGTCTTTTCTATTGCATTTGAGTGGTACACCTTCTACAGCCAGAGAGGGCGCTGTCCTATAAGTTGGAGCATGTAGCGCAGAAGGGGACAGAAGGAGAAGGCGTGCCAGCAGATACGGGCTGCGTTCGAAACCGCATACTCAATGAGTAGGTACTTAATTTCAATGAGTACTTACTTAACGAGCGCTAAAAGAGTAGGTACTTTATAGCCAGATCTCGTTGAGTATGAATGAGAACCGGACATCTGCCATGTTGACGATATCATGTGACCTACGACGCGTTATCACACGCGCAACAACTTAAAAGATTTGAACGACACGTTTAATTCATCTATCTGTAAATATCATGATATTGATTAAACTTTCTCATTTTGTGGTCTTTTTGAAGAAACTGCTGCCCATTTATTTTGTGAGTACATTTAGGGTTGATTTAAGTTCTTATATTTAACCATACTAATGTGACCCACCGTTTTATCCTTAACGATATTTATTTTTATTACGAAATCCCAAAATTGTCATCTCTTGAATATGTTGTTAATTTCTTTATTTTATATCCAAACATTTTCATCCATAAGCAAAAGTGGCTTACTGCTTTGTTTTCCTCTTTTTCTTGTTAAATTTAACTATCGTTTCATCCCTCAGGCCTATAAATAACAGAAAATGCATTTTTTTAAAATGTATTATATAATTATTTAAGAAAATATATATTGATATTCAACCTTATAGGTTGTATAAATACATACATACATATACATACATACATTTACCTCACATTTACTCGACAGCCCTACCTAGAACGGTTTTCCTCAGCGTTTGTAATGTCTGCACAAAGGGAGATTCACCTTTGGAGAAAACTGTTGATTTTATACTCGAAAAATATAAGTATCATTATTAAAAATTAATATTACCCCAGAATGAATTGCATTGCTCCCAGCCCAAAACATACAATAATAACAACGATAAATGCTGATCAATTAATTATATTACTTTTTACTGTAAATTATATAATTCAATAAAACAAACAAAATGTAATGTATATCATATGACATAGCTATGCATGAATACACTCTAGATGTGTATATAGTGAACATCTACATTTTCCTTCAAACAATAAATAAAGCATTAATTAATTGTATTTTATTTACTGACAACAATGAGAAATATTAATAAATTAGTAAAAGAATGAATCAAAGTCACCATCACACAATAAACAAATGCATATACAAGTCAACACATGAAACAAAGCTTTATTACAATCATGTATGTAGGCTACAGGCACTGAACCCCACATCCTTCTGCCATCTCAACACAGCGGTGCCCATTCTGCGGCTTTATTCTGATGAATCAGCTGACCGCCAGAAGTGAGCCGTTCCCTCGTGCCTGAGGTTGTTGCGTGATGTGTTGTGCTTCACAATCTGAGGCAATAAAGGCAGGTGGAGTGATGGTGGGTCTCATGAGGGCAGGTGGAGGTTCTCATAAGGGCAGGTGGAGTGATGGAGGGTCTCATCCATGGCACCATCTCCAGGATTCAGCTCTGTGCTCTTCGTCCTCAGTGCTCACACCAGTCTGCTGACATTTCAGATCCTACAAAATGCACAAACATAACACAAAAGCAGTAATTTTAACAGCACAATGTCATTTGATTTCAGTATTATTTAGAAGACAAAAATGCTTTTTTCCACAAATGCCGCCATCATCTTTCTTTGCAGGTCCTGCTCCACCACAAAAGCTGTGCAGCAAATGCACAGAACTCAAGAATCAGAAAAGTGCTGTAATAGCTCTGTTTGAAATTACAATAATTAAAATAAACTACAACTTAATATTTAAATAGTTGTTGTTATCCATTTCTGTAATGTCACAAAGTCTTTGATGGCAGCATTCAGCTTCATGAGCCACTCTAACATCCAGACCAGACTCACGTTACCTCTGTGATTTATGAGCTCAACACTACATTTACATGTTGAGGTTGTTTTAACTTTTAGTTTTTATCCAATATAAATGTTCCTCAATTTATCAACTAATGGACAAATAAAATAGATAACTTATGTTTAGTTACTTTATAGATTTGTTCTACATAATAGCACACATACATCACTCAGATGCCTATTTCATATAGTAATCTGCAATTCTTATAGAAGAGTTTCTTGCCAGATATTAAATAGACATTTAGTAATTGTATTTAAGATGTATACGGTTTAAAATGTATGCAAATCCACTTTGGAGACGTATGTGTCCTTACTGGAGCTTCTCTGTTAGCTATACATAATAAAATGTGATTTACAGCAAAATCACAAATAGCCTATACAGCGTCTTTACACCTTAAACAATTCAACAGTTTACTGTACAGTAGTTCAACACATGCGATCATTTGATTTGTAATACTCACATTTGAGTCTCGTCCGTCATCCTTTCCGTCACGTTCGAGTATGACCTATCCTTCTTCTTTTTTTTTGTGACGTATCCTCTCGCGTGGCCTCCTGGGATAGAAGAGTATCCATCGGTCGAGCACTCAAAAATCTGGCTGGAAGCAGTAAGCCATCCGGGAACTTCTCGCCTACTCTTTTATGAATACTGATGTTTCGAACGTACTGCTTCCTTCACGTACTGTTTTCGCCTACTATATAGTAGGAAAGTAGGCATATTCGAACGCACTTAAGTCCGAATCTCGCGATAATTAGTACGTCACCCAGGTAATTCTCGCCTACTCTTTTGGATTCGTACATACTTTTTCGCTCGCCTACTCTTTTTCCCATACTAAATAGTAGGGAAGTATGCGGTTTCGAACGCAGCCACAGTCTTTGACCTCAGCCTGGATCTGTGTTACTGGAGCTTGGCCTGTAGGAGAAAGCTGAACTCCAAGCGATACAAAGGAAGTTTTCATTTTTGTTTTGTACTTTATTTTTATTTGCAATAAATATCGACAAACATTCAACAACAACACTCTTGGATTTTCTTGGATTTGGGCTGTGAGTCTGACCCTGTTCTCGCATTCTCCAGGTGGTTAGAAACAATAACAGGGGGTTACAGGAAAAACCCAACATTGTTTTTGCCACTACAACGAGAGAATACACATTCAAATGTATTGCATTTAATCAAAAAATACTTTGCCTCGAGAAAAGGACAGTAACATATAAAGACCTTCCGCGCTGGTCGGACGCCGGTTCTGGGCCGATCGAGCGCGAGCTTACACAAGCTAAACTTTAACTTTTGCCCCATCGCTGGACACATCCACCTCACAACTACCAATGAAAAATGAAACGCATTTTAAGAGTTTCCATTTTGCAGAAGGTAATGGATTATATTCATGTGACATGAATAAACAGTCAATGTGTAATTAATAAATGAGTTTAGAATTGTTTCTGTAATAATTTATACATTTTATCTGTGTATTAAAGGGTCCACGTGACAGATATTTCTCTTTATTCCTATTCAAATAAAACATTAAATGATAAAAATTATTCTATACAAGCGTTATTCTCTGGTAGTCATCCTAAAATAAATAAATATAATTTATAAATTATAAGCAGATAACGGCTAATGTATAATATACACTGCCTGGCAAAAAAAAAAAAAAGAAAAAAAGTTGCTGTTTGGATTTAAGTAGGCAAATATATTACGAGTCTATGATTGGATCATTATCGCAGTGATTATTATGTTTCTAGGATGTCATATGTTTTGGCAACAGTTTTTCTAACCCTAATTGATGGAGTGTGTAGCTTTTCCTTTGTAGGAAGACACATCATGGCCATATTCCAGGATTACAGTGTCAAGATTCATCAGGCTCAGATTGTGAAAGAATGGTTTGAGGAGCATGAAGAATCATTTCCACACGTGGATCGGCTCCTCTGAGTCCAGAGTTTAAGAGTCTTTAGGTTGTGCTGGAGGAGACTTTACAGAGTGCTGGACTCTTGTCAATACAAGATCCTGACCCAACACATCACAACATTTATTTCCATTAAGAGATGAATCTTGATATTGTCATCCTGGAATATGGCCATGATGTGTATAAAAATAGTATCTCAATGATTCTAAAATAACACTGATGTTAAAACAAAATTATTAATTATGAATGAGCTTTGCTGTCCTCGCTGCACTGGGTTTGATATTGTCCTTCTGTGAGGAGCAGAACCTGATAAGAACATAGCGATTTAATTATCGATTTATTGAACGCTTTCAGAACTTCAACAGAAGATGTTTTGAAGAAAACATTTTGTGTGTGTGTGTGTGTGTGAGAGAGAGAGAGTGTGTGTGTGTGTGTGTGTGTGTGTGTGTGTGTGTGTGTGTGTGTGTGTGTGTGTGTGTGTGTGTGTGTTTATGCACATGGATAATCACAAACACAGTGTCAGATGTATGATCTGAGTAACAGCTCCCTCTTCAGGCCAGTGGAGGTAAAGCCTGGCCATCCTCAGTGTTACACCATCCATCATTTTCTTTCATTATTTCTTTCTGTTATTTATTCAATTGTTTATTCTTCCATCCGCACATCCACAAATTCATTTCAATATTCAATCCACCCATCCATCCACACATCTATCCATCCATTCCTCCATCCAACTACTTTTTCTGTCTGCAAGTGGTGTCATGAGGGTTGTCACTGTCTCGGCATGGGGCCGTTCTTATACTTTAAAAAGAGGAAGGAAAAAACTATAGAATAGTTATCAGTGTGCATTTGCAGTTTACTCTCCTCGAGTCTGTTTGCAGCGGCTGAAACTACACACCGGTGAGAGATGCACTTGTTCATCATTAATATTGTCTAACTAATGAAGTTACATTAGGAACTTAGTAAACATTTTCTCTCTTAAAAGCCTCTGAACAACCAGAGCTCGTGTGTTCCTAACGCTGTCTTTAAATGAGTTTTAACCGTGGAAATCTACTAACAGTGAAGATTGTAAAGTATTTTTATCATTTTTGCAGTGTTTATAACGCAATAAACGGCTGTTATTATAGTTTTTATGAAATGAAAGATGACATATTGTTCTGTTGTGTGATGATTTAGTTCCTGTGGTGATGTCACCGATAACTCTTGCCCTGGTGTCTCTGCTCCTGATCCCAGGTCAGTCTCTCCTGTAAATCACACATCAGTTCATCACTGACTAAGAGAACAAGGTTTTGGCTAGTTAGCATGGATCAGTTAGCCCTGCTGTTAAAATATAGCACTGGTGAAATATCTACTATAATGTAGGGACATTTCTGTGATTTATTTGTTGCTTCCAAAGTAAATTGTATTATTCAGGATTTTGCTGATCTAACGCTAACTCTGAAGCTGCTAACATTTAGAGAACGGTTTTCATGGTCAGAGTTCAATGTTCTGCTTCCTGCGTTTCATCAGCTTCTGTCTGAGGGCTGTTTTACACACATATCACATCATAAGTGTAATTCTTCATTTATAAACAACAGTTTTGTAAAGAAAAACAAGTTTTAATAAACGTTTATGGCGCTCTTTAACTCTCAGATGGGCATGTGTGTGTCCATCTATAGGTGTTTGTTTCCTATCATTGTTTCCTTGTGAATGTTGTGTTTCAGGAGTTTGTAGCTGGAGTGTGGATGATTGGGGTGTGAGTTACAGTCCTCCAGACATCTGTGCACTAAAGGACTCATCAGTGATAATGAGCTGCACTTATAAATACCCTGGAGGACTTCAGATCAAGAAACGGTTCTGGACCAAAACACCGGTAATAGATAATAAAGAGCCTCCAGATCTGTCTGAGGACCCTGAATACCGTCAGAGGCTTCAGTATCTGCGAGATAAACAGAAGAACTGCAACGTCAGACTGAGTCATGTGACACTGAATGATTCACACATGTACTATTTCAGATTCATCACTAATAACCCTGATGGAAAATGGATTGGTGATCCAGGAGTGACTCTTACTGTCACAGGTGACTCTGATGAGTTTCATCTCTTCTTCTGCATTATGTTGAATAATAATCAGTGTATGACAGCAGCACTAGATATAGTGTGTGTGTGTGTGTTCAGATCTTCAGGTGGAGTCTCCTGAGAGAGTGACAGAGGGAGATCCAGTCAGTCTGAGATGTAAAAGCATCTGCGCTCCGACTGGCAGACACACATTCATCTGGTACAGAAACACACAGATGATATTAACTGACCTCAGTAACACACTCCTCCTCAACCCAGTGAGAAGAGCGGACTCAGGCAGATACAGCTGTGCTGTAGACGGACACACTCTCATCTCTCCTGCTGTTCAGATCAGTGTCATGTGTGAGTGTGTTTTCTTTCCAAAGCCAGTAGAGTTCACTCGTCCCTCCTTTTCTTTAGAAATGATAGTAATTGGGGCTAATCTTTAAAACATTTAAATGCTCACTGTTTCAATAGTACAGTCACAAAACATGAACAATATGTTTGATATTAACATTTTATGTTTATATTCAATTTTACAACTCCCTTGTCATGGCAACGCCACGCCATAAACACAACACACTAAAACAGCCGTTCAAATAATGGTTTAAACACCTTTAAAGCTCAAATAATGCACACATTTGAACAAAATACTGATTGTAAATGCTTTTATGAAATAATAAGATTCACATTTATGCCTTTAAATCCTCCAAAATTAGCCCCCATTCACTTCTATTGTAAGTTCCTCACCATTTCTTTCTTCTCTTTTTAAAAAGAAAACAAAGCTAAAATACAATACTATTAATTGTGTGTGGTAATCAGTATTATGCAACAAATGTTTGAAAAAAGAACTGTGTTGCATAATACAATCAGAGCTGGGTAGTAACTTTATACCAAGCATATCTTATTCAAATTAATGTGATAAACAATGTAATGTGTGTAATGTAATAGATTACTGTTCGGGGTTATGTTCAGTTTTTTTGGGGGGGGTTCTGATCCTGTTTATATGAGTTCCCTGTAATTTTTAGTTCCCTTATCGAGTCGCTCCCTCGACATTTAGTATGACGGAATCCATTTTCCTCAAAATGCTGAAGCCTGATTTGAACAACTCTTTTGCTTGCAAATAGCCAAAAAAACTCAGAATCTTTCTTCTTCACCTGGAGCCTGGTTTCGCCGTGGATTCACGCTAACAGAGTGGACAACGTGGAATTATCCCCTCTCGTG
Source organism: Scardinius erythrophthalmus (assembly GCF_964197995.2). NCBI lineage: Eukaryota > Metazoa > Chordata > Actinopteri > Cypriniformes > Leuciscidae > Scardinius > Scardinius erythrophthalmus. The sequence goes on from NC_138243.1 coordinate 31,662,694, forward strand.
TTCCGACGGATTTTTTGCTAGGAAACCACAAAAAAAAGTCTCTTTGCCAACATGTGTGGTGTCCAATCGACTTCCCGGACGCACACGAGCAGTGTGTGCTGTGTCTGGGTCGCTCGAAGGATCAGGTTGTCGAGCCTGTGAGGAACTTCCCATCAAAATCCTTCGCGCAAGGCTGGCGTTACCCGTAGCGGTGGACTTATGACTCCTGCCTCTCCTCCGCCCGCCGCCGTCGAGCCGCGGACCGGGAGACTGCAGAAAGCTCCGTCAATGGACTCTGTTGAGGAGTTAGCGTCGGCCCAACGCCCACACTGCCCTCACGTGTCAGAACCTCTCACCTACGCTGAGGCTAGTTACCGCCCTCCGAAGGAAGCGCGGGGAAATTGTCTCTTTCGGATATGGTGAGGACGACACCATGTCCACGAGTGCCTCCGACCCTGGAGCTTGGTCTGAGGCTCCTTCAGAAGCCACCCCGGCCTCGCTGGACGCGGAGCTCATGGCTATCCTCATAGAGGCAGTAGCGGACCTGGAGCTGGACTGGGCAGCCCCCAAAGAACAGCCGTCTAGGAATTGGATGGACGGGTCATTCCTCTGCGCGAGCCGCCAGGCGGACGCCCCGCAGAGACCCGCGCCTCTTTTCCCTCATCTCCACGAGGAGCTCATCCGGTCATGGCGCTCCCCTCACTCAGCCCGAGCCCATGCACAGGTTACCCAGCTGCTGACGACAGTGGACGGGGCAGAGAAATTGGGTTACACACGACCGCCTCCCGTCGAGGACGCCGTCCATTCACAATACACTAGCCCTCTTCGTTCAAGGCAGAGCCGTCCCCTTGAAAACGTTTCAGAGGCTACTGGGTCTGATGGCAGCCGCAGCCTCCGTCATGAGACCACTGCAGAACTGGTTGCAAAACCGAGTGCAGTCGCAGGCGTGGAGAGCGGGGACAGAACACCTTATCATAACGCGCTCATGTCTCGAGACTCTGGCACGGGTAGTGGTCACTAACTGTGTTGGCTAACTGGTGTATTGACAAACGGGAAGACCCAAAGGGTTGTGATATCTCCACTATTCTGACCTTCCTGCAGGAACGTCTGGACGCTGGCAGCTCCCCGTCTACACTGAAAGTATACATGGCCAATATCGCCGCCTTTCGTGACATGCTAGATGGCCATTCGGTGGGGAAGCACCCCCTGATATCAAGTTTCTCCGGGGGGTGAGGCGGCTTAATCCTCCCCGCCTTCGTCAGATGCCAGTTTGGGACCTGTCGTTAGCGCTCAGTGCGCTGTCTGATCCACCTTTCGAAACAGCCGAATCTAGCGACCTTAAAGAGGTCTCAGTTAAGACGGCGCTACTGTTCGCGCTAGCCTGCGGGAAACGATTGGGAGACTTGCATGCCCTGTCAGTGAACAGTGTGTGTATGCAGTTCGGAGCCGGACGATTGCATGGTCAGACTCATTCCCAGACGCGGCTACACGCCGAAAGTGCTCTCAACTCCGCTCAGAGCTCAGGTGGTTACAATGCAAACGTTTTGCCCCGCTGAACTAGACACTAATTCAGTGTCACAGAAGTGTGCTTTATGCCCCATGCGCGCTGCGTGCTTATGTGAACAGGACTAGCCAGTTTCGATCTTTGGAGCAGCTTTTCGTCTGCTACACGGGCACCAAGAAAGGCAGCGCGCTGTCGAAACAGAGGCTATCACACTGGATTGTAATATAGACAGCGCAAGTTACAACAGTAGAGGTTGATAATAATCACATTAACTATATGATATAGCCCCCTTTTATTATGCCCGCGTTCATAAGCCGGCAGTATTCTCAAGCACCAATATATTGTTGCATCCCCGCCCCCCCCCCCATATCACACCAGTGTTGCTTAACTGGATACGGAGAGATACTGATGGTGTGGGCGCCGAGTTGGCCGAGTACATCTGGGTGTTCAACCAGGTCCGGTACCCGACTTAGGGCTAATGTACTATAGTCTGAGGGCTTAGTGCTTGTGCTCTACAGGGGCTCGTGCTGTGAGCTGGGCCGACCATTTTTCACACGGCGGGGGTTTTATACGTTCCCCATACGTAATGTCGAGGAACCGACTCAATAAGGGAACGCCTCTGGTCACTCGCGTAACCGTAGTTCCCTGAGAGGAGGGAACGAGACATTACATAAACTGCCGTGTGAAAAGCTTTTCAGCCTCAATAGCTCTAGTTCAGTCGAAAGATTCTGAGTTTTTTTGGCGCCTGACGTCACCCATGTTGGAGGCTGCCAGCCAATCAGGTGAGGGCGCAGGTGCCATTGGCTATTTACAAGCAAAAGAGTTATTCAAAGTGAGTAACCAGAAACTATAGTTTGTAAGTAATCTATCGAGCACTGATTTACTGACTACCACACACACACAAAATGAAGTTTTATGTAACAAAGTTCGGGAGGAGCATGTTCAGCTAATCATCCAATCAGCACAAGAAGAAGCCAGTATAAATAAAGCCTTCCCTTACCTCCTGTCTCATGACAAATTTCTCAGCATTTGACTCCGCCCTTGTGCCGTCTTGTCCAAGTTACAGCTCTTTCCCTCTGATGATGATTCTCTCGTCTCTGACGAAACTCCATCGCAATCCGCGGATCCAAGGATCATTCCATCTCCAGCCTCCTCGAACCGGGGACGCCAGCTTCTTCGATCCCCTCCACGCACGCCAAGACGCCGAGGACTCCTCTCACCACCGCCGGCGAGGAATCCACCACCTTCCTCCGCGTCTTCACATTCTTCTGCCCACCCAAACATCCCTCCCATAGGGAAGTGGACCGTTAAAGGGCTAAGACAAGCTCTAATTAACTCCGATGTCAACTTTTAGTAGCGGAAGGGCTTCAACCTCTTCCGGGTCAACTCTTCTCCTCAGCCCCTCCCACCGTACGAGCGTACGGCACCGTACGAGCGTACGGCACCGTACGCTCCAGATCTCTGCAATACAGACTACATATCAGATCCTCAAACGTTCCCTCTCCCTCCTAATGTTGCCCCTTTAAGTTTTCCCTCTTTTCAAGCGCCAGGTGCTCCTCACTATCCTCACTATCCTCCGTTCTTTCCTCCACCTGTACCGGGAGCTGACTTTTGCGTGAGGCTACTTCTCCGTGGCTACTAGAAAATTTTCAGGAAAAAAGCGCATGATAATAGATCTCTCAGCCCCTCATAAATCTCCATATCCAAGCATTAACAGTCTTATCCCACTCGAAGAGTATTCTCTTAATTACCACGACATCGAACAAGCCATAACTATGATCAAAATAGCTGGTCGCGGCGCATGGTTGGCAAAAGTAGATATCACTTCCGCTTTTAAAGTAATGCCAATCCACCCAGATTCGTGGCATTTATTCGGCGTGAACTAGCGGAAAAAGTTTTATTTTGCGGTACGTTTGACATTCGGTTGCAAAAGTAGCCCCAAAATCTTCGACACTCTATCAGAAGCCATATGTTGGATCCTTTCCAACAATTACGCAATTCCTTACCTTCTCAATCTGCTCGATGATTTTTTAATCATTTCACCTCATGATGCCATCCCCGCGGCACAACTCCTCACGGTGCAAAAAGTTTTCGCCGAGCTAGGGATTCCGTAAGCCCAGGAGAAAACAACGGGGCCAACTACATCCATCGAGTTTTTGGGCATCAATCTGGACTCAGTCAATTTCCAGGTTTCACTGCCTAAGGAAAAAATTGATAGAATAATTTTAATCGCGTCCAATCTTACAGACTGCCCAAATTGTTCCAAACGCGAACTCCTCTCGCTTCTTGGCCACCTAAACTATGCTATGCGTATCATCCCGCAAGGCCGCCCTTTCATCGCGCATCTCCTCGCCCTTTCGTCTTCCGTTCATGCACTGGAAGACCGAATTACCCTTTCTTGCGAGTGCAAAAATGAGCTAAAATTATGGATAACTTTCCTCAACCAGTGGAACGGCTTAACTTTTTTTTACGACGACTTAATTTCTGTCCCCCTCGATATCAAATTGTTCACGGACGCAGCTCCCTCGATCGGTTTTGGGGGTTACTACCAAGGACGCTGGTTCGCGTCTCCCTGGCCCCCCCAGCTACTAGACACTCCCCAGTCTTCAGCCTCCTCGGCCCTTTTTGAGCTCTACCCGATTGTCGTAGCAGCTTCCCTATGGGGGAAAGAGTGGTCATCCAAAAGAATTCAAGTCCATTGCGACAACGAAGCAACCGTACACTGCATTAACAAAGGTCGTTCTCGCTCACCTGCGTTAATGCCACTCCTCAGACGCCTCATCTGGATCTCCGCCTGCGATCAGTTCATAATTAATGCAAAACACGTCCCAGGTGTTCAAAACCAAATCGCTGACTCTCTCTCCCGTTTCTCTTTTCAGAAATTCAGGATGCTGGCACCAGAAGCGGACCCCATTCCAACCCCAGTACCTCATTATTCTCAACTAATCTTCCCATAAACCATCCGCTAAAATCTCTTCTGGACACGTCCATCGATTCCATCCTCCAAGCAGTTTCGCCCAGAACCTTTCAAACATACTACACCGCGTGGAAATCTTTTAAATCATTTCACCTCTCTCATAACCTGCCGTTTCCCGAATTCTCTCTTCTAACCGTTACTTCATTCATATCCCACCTCAATACAGTTAAAGGTCTCCAAGCCGGATCCATTAAGAGCTATTTAAGCGGTATTCAATTCTTTCACAAATTAGTTTACGGTAGGCCCGCCCCTGCCATAAATAACTCCCAAACGTCCCTTCTTATTAAAGGAATTCAAAGATCTCATCCCACTCGCCCGGATACCAGACAACCCATTACAATCGACATACTCACCAAATGCATTTCATCACTTCGTCTGGGATACCACTCCACCAACACCGCCCGCACATTAGAAGCAATGTTCATTCTAGCTTTCTTCGGTTTTCACCGCTGCTCCGAATTGACCATCACATCCAATTTCGACTCAAAAATCCACCCTACAATTTCAGATTTACAGATCGTAGATAATGAAACCATATCTTTTTTCATCAAACAAAGTAAAACAGATCGAGCTAAAAAAGGTCACTTCGTTTATATTTTCAATCTGCCAACTCCCATTCAACCGTACCATTCCCTGCTTTCAAAACCTACATTAGATCCAGCCACTTCCACATCAGAAACGCTCACCAAGCCCTAACTAATTAGATCATTCATTTCTATCACCTGCGGCGCCACATCCTTTGTCATTTTCCGCACCAGTACCGGTACAAACCCACTTTCCGAATTTATTTTTGCTCACCACATTTACACTCGTGTAAAAAAAAAAATCGATAATATAGCATTTTCACTAACCCTAACCCATTTTTTACAAACATCACAGGCTCCCCCGTTCGCACGCAGCGACGGCTCCCGGTTCATAGGCCGGGCTCAGCCCCCTTCCGAAACGCCGGTCGAGCCCTCCCGTTCGAATTGCAGTGAGAGCCTGCCTGTCTTAGTCATCGTCGGACGGCCGCGCTCGTGTCGCCGTGCGGGCTCCCCGTTCGTCGGGTCGCAAGGGGTCTATTCCCATGTCCCAGCCCCCTTCGAAGCGCCGGTCGAGCCCCCGACTGAGTTTCAGCAGGCGCCCTCCGTTCGACTGCCGGCGGGGCTTACCCGTCCGATGCCGCGAGCATCCATACTCCCGTCGGATGCTGTGAGAGCCCTCCCGGTCGAACGGCTTAACTCGTTCCTAAATTACGCTCGTACAAATCTCGCGTCGTACTCGAGCTGACTATTCAACTGCTGGCGGGGTTTACCCGTCCGATGCCGCGAGCATCCATACTCCCGTCGGATGCTGTGAGAGCCCTCCCGGTCGAACGGCTTAACTCGTTCCTAAATTACGCTCGTACAAATCTCGCGTCGTACTCGAGCTGACTATTCAACTGCTGGCGGGGTTTACCCGTCCGATGCCGCGAGCATCCATACTCCCGTCGGATGCTGTGAGAGCCCTCCCGGTCGAACGGTCAAACTCGTTTTGCAAATACCTTCTTGTGCCCTTCACTTTTTGGGGGGATTAATTCTACGCTCGCTGTCCTGCGTTCATCTGGCTTTTTGGGGGGAGTACTCTGGGGTCGGGCCGAATTCTGAGCTCGGAGCCCTCCCCCCGGACAGCAAGCCAAATACGCATTATAATTTTATATCAGATTTTATTAACGTGAACTCGTGAAATGAAGTTTTATGTAACAAAGTTCGGGAGGAGCATGTTCAGGTAATCATCCAATCAGCACAAGAAGAAGCCAGTATAAATAAAGCCTTCCCTTACCTCCTGTCTCATGACAAATTTCTCAGCATCCCGCCACCACCCCATCACCTCTAATTCGGCTGGGTCTACTCATAGATACCTACGATCTATACATTCATAGGGGGAAGTACTCTGGGGTCGGGCCGAATTCTGAGCTCGGAGCCCTCCCCCCGGACAGCAAGCCAAATACGCATTATAATTTTATATCAGATTTCATTAACATGTGAACTCGTGAAAGTACTGTTTATTTCGTTTCGGATATTTCCTAATAACTGACATGACCTGTTGACACAAGGATCCATGGAATCCTGTTGTTTATGCTAAATTCTGCCCGTATCTTCTGTATGTAAGAACAGAAATAGAAGTGTTTGGTGGGGTGAGTGACAGTATATATTTCTCCTGTAGATCCTCCAGGGAATGCTGAGATCTCCATCAGTCCATCTGGTGTAATAGTGGAGGGAGATTCAGTGACTCTGAAGTGCAGCAGTGACTCAAACCCTCCTGCAGAAATCAGCTGGATTAAAGGAGGAACGCTTGTAGGATCTGGAAGAATCTACAGCATCTCAAACATCAGCTCTAATGACAGTGGAGAATACAAGTGCAAGTCCAGCAATGAACATGGAGAGAAATACTCTGATGCTGTGACTTTAAACGTCATGTGTGAGTTCATGATAAAACATGAGATGCAAATTAGCGTAACTTTGGCTTTATGAAGTTGAAGAGGAAGAGGACCTGGACAAGAGCCACACTTTATGCAAGTAGAGATCCAGAATGCAACCAAATGGCGACAAGAAGTCGCACTGGTGTGACCACCACGTTGTGCAATTGAACTTCTGTTACATACGAGAAACATCAAACGGCAAACGAAACGAAAGAGAAACGAAACTGCGCTATTCGTTTGAGCTGTGGCGCGCGGACCGTTTAGCGCAGCGCGAGCAAAGAACAGGTTTACTCGTCGGCCGTGATACTGTTATTACACATCGCTGGGAGATCCAGTGAGAAAGTGTTCGAATTCACAGCAGAATTAATAATATCGCAGCGAGATCTTGGATGATGATGATTGGAAGCATTCAAATTCTATTATAACCCACACATGTCAGATCAAACAGCGCTGATGTTAAAACCAGGACAACATTAGAAGCTTTCACCCAACTCGGAATCAAACTCCATCGCAACATTTATTGCCAAATCACTTCAATTTGTTTAATTAATCAAATATATTGGAAGCAAATTCATTATGGATCATTACAAATACTTTGTTTTAAAAGTACCAAGTAGTCACACAGTGAGAAAAAAGAAAATCTGTATAGAAATCAGAATCGAGTCGTGAGATGCCTAGAGATTCCCAGCCCTAATCCAGAGTGGACGCTTCTGCTGTCAGGCTCACAATCATCATCTCAGAGATCAGACGCTGTAACTGTCACAGATGAAGGTTTTATTTTATTAAGAGTTCAAGACAGTTCTGCAGGTTTGAGAGTTAATCTGAACTCTAATTCTTCATCTTTCAGCTCATCGTGGTCAAGGCTGGCTCGTCGGGTTGGGGATCACTGTGGCGTGTTTAGGATCCTTCATCGTCATCATCATCATTCTGCTTATAATGTGAGTTTGATTAAAATCATTCTCAATTACAGTGAGTGAATGCAATTAACTTTCAGACTAGTGCAGGTGTAAATGCCTCATGTGATGTGATTAGTAATTAATCTTTAAAATGCAGCTTACAAGTTTATTGTCTGTTAAATCAGGAGAAAACGAAGAGTTGCTAAAGCTGAAGACCTCACCGAAAAACAGGTAAATCTTCCGGACACAACATATGAATAGTCTAGTTAGACGGGGCCATTCACACAGAACGTGAGAGACAGTCAGTGGAACGAGAGACAAAAAAAACAAAGAAAGTTTACCGCCTTTTAATCTGAGTGCCGTGTTTATAACGGTCAAACACGTCCGTCTAGCTCGAGTTTACATAGACAAACAATGAAAAGTCGAGCACTGAAATGGAAAAACATGTTCTGTGTGAACAGCCCTTAAATGTGAATAATAAATAATATTTAAAGGGGAGGTATAATGCCCTTTTCACAAGATGTAAAATAAGACTCTGATGTCCCCAGAGTGTGTGTGTGTGTGTGAAGTTTAGCTCTAAATACCCCACAGATATTTTTATATAGCATGTTAAAATTGTCACTGTTTGAGGGTGAGCAAAAACGCACCGTTTTGTGTGTGTCCCTTTAAATGCAAATGAGCTGCAGCTCCCGGCACAGGGGGCGGAGCTTCAAGACCTGGTGTCCGACTCCTTTTACCTCACACACTTTTAGCCTTTTATGTTCAAACCGGAGTCAGACAATGATGGAGAGACTCAAGAAGAAGTGACAACATGTAAAATGCAACAGGACATTTCTGAATGGTTAGTTGATGAGTTTATGAAGCTTATGTGTAGTTATCTTCTAGTCATTGATTAGCATATTCTGTTATGATAATCTATAAATCGTGTTCTGGGGGCGGGGTTTATGTAAATTCTAGGGTTGGTGATGTCACTAACCCGAGAGGAATGTTGTGTAGTCTCTACCAGCCGTTTGTTGTAGTCCTTAAAAAGCGATTTCTGTTAAAGAAAATCTCTCCCTTTGCTCTGAACTTTGAGCGTTGTAACTTTGCAGATGTTGTTTATGATCAAACAGCAACATTACACACTAACTAAAGTTAGAAAAGTCAACCATCCCTTTAATTTTCTTCTGTTTCAGGACAATCTGCACTCTACCGTAACAGGGAGAGACGTTCATGTTTCTGAATCAGCCGATTGTGATGACGCTCAGTACGCCAGTGTTACTTCCAGCAAACCCAGAAGAGACGCAAATGCTCCTGAACGCAGAGAGACTGAGGAGATCCAGTACGCAACTGTCCAACATCACAGAAACAAACAGACGAAGAGAGCAGAGGAGAACGAAAGCCACTACGACAATATCAGGATTGGTCAGCCTGATTCTGTCCTGAGGTGAGAAGAACGAGCTTAAAGAGACAGTTCACGCAGGAATAAAACATCTGCCGTCTACTCGCCCTCATGCTGATGAAAGGAGCATTTATAGTTCTTTAAATCTGGAATTTTGTTGTTAATAACTTTGTGTCCCACTGATGCTTCAGAAACATCTGAACTGTTTAATGACTTTTATCATCATGCAATCTGATCCATAACATGACTGTTGTTTTATTTGATGTTCTTTAGGCGATCAAGCGTGCCGACTGTGGAAGAGGCGTCTGTGATCTACAGCCGTGTCAAATGAGTGAACGAAACCATCATGAAGACAAAGGCCAAAACAATGAAACAATATTCTGAGAGCAGGGCTGTCAATTTAGCATGCTAATTCACTCAGTTATTTATTGTTCATTAAATCAGGTAAGGGACGGTTTATGGAATGGACCACTGGAGGAAAATAGGGGAGGGTCATGTCTTTTTATTCTTTGTTGAGGGGAGGGTCTTTTATATTCTATTTGTATTCATGAAAACAGCAAAATTTCAAAGTGGCTTGTTTTGTGCATATTTTTCCATCGCTAGCAGAAGGGTCTGACCCAGCAAAAATCCAGTTTGGCGCTGTTTGACAGTGCGTGCGCGCTTCGGGGCGTACTATTAGTATTTAAAATCCAGAAGTTATCAGCAACTTTTATTTAAAAAAAAAGTTTTGTCAGCATTGCGATTCTCTTTATACACATATACACACTTTAATTGATGTATTCACGTTTAAACACAATTTAAACAACGTATTATTCAATGCATTACTTCTATATAGATTTATATATTAAGTTGCTCAAGCAAGTGGTCAAATATTTAACCATGTACTTATATTAAAATTGCAAACATTTTAAATTAAAACTTAAAATTGACAAAAACAGCCGACTCTCATGCCTTTTCTTTTGCATTTAAATTTTAATACAATAAATATTGCATGTCACAAATAACTTGTTTTTCCACCTCCACGAATGAGACAAGTGTTGCACATGTCGCCTTGTTGAGGTAAATTGTAGTTTTCCTTGCTTTACCCCGGTCTTAAAGTAAAAAGATGACTGTGAAAAAAAGTAGTATTTGAGATTGAGATTACTAAATTTTTTTTATCAAACGCATTTATGGTGAATTATTTTCAGGTCAATCTGTGTTCATTTTGATCACGAAACATGCGCTGTCACTTTAATTCAGCGTTTGCAGTACAGCAGAAATAGACTAGTGTGGAAACGATCTCTGCACTGCTGTGTACGCACCGCAACTGGAACGGATCGACGGACTGCAACCGCGTGCAGTGTGAAAGCTCTAACCTGTTAAAGGGTAACTAAACCCTAAACCAACAAATGGGGCTTTATTAGTGCTGTTCATTGATTCGAGTAACTTTTTGGACATTTGGGTACACTGTAAAAAGTTTAACTATTATTTACTCAATTTTATTGGTGAAACATTTTTACACTCAAAAAAATTTAGTAAATTTTAAAGCTGTGAAATCAATGAAATATACTGTATGAATTGAGTAAATGCAAGTAAAAAAAATAAGTAAATCTGAGTAACTGCATCTGGTACATTAACAAATAAAATTGAGTAGAAATAATTTAACATTTAAACATTAAAAAAACAATATTTATGAGTAATATTAACTGTTTTTATTAATGAGTAATATTAACTTTTTTATTTTCTCTAAACCTTTGTAAAATAGTACTCCAGACAACCACCAGTATACATTACATTGGCCTTTATTTTCAATGAGTACAGCAATACAGCACATTTTAGACTGTTTTTTCATGTATACAATATTGCCTGCATTTAAACTTATTTAACAAGTAAAAATGAAATATTTAAACATTCAGGTAGCCTAATTCAAGTGTAATCAACCACTCTGTTATCCAATATCCACCGAATCTGCGCTGGTCCTCGTGCCGGAGGCGATATTTTTTTTCCCAGGATGGTAGGCGAAGACTCATGAATATTAATTAGGGAAGTCATCACTGATTGGTCTGAACCCCAGTGACGGGTAGGTTAAGGCCGGGGTTAGGGGTAGATCATCAGACCCCCAGTGGCGGGTAGGTTTAGGGTTGGGGTTGGGGTAGGTCATCAGACCAGTCAGTGATGACTTCTCTAATTAATATTCATGAGTCTTCCCCTACCATCCTGGGAAAAAAAATATCGCGTGCCGGAGACAGACTCGCGCTCTGCGGGTGAACTTTGAACTTCATACCGCCGTCCTGCGTTTCACTCACAGTCACTGAGGCACAGCCGAAATATACTGCGAGCGACTGACATAACCTGCCAATAAACAAAAAGTGATAGTTCGGAGGACATTTTATCATCCAAATGATAATAATTATATTCATTATCATTATGAAAGTCATGTGTTTATGCAAAGCGTTTCAATCACGCAAAAAGACAAACGCGGCTCTCGTCTCGTTTAGGTGTCGAATTACGCCTCTGTATGTTGTTTTGCATTAAATATGATTTAAAGCACAGTAATGATTTTATAGATAAAATAAAACATACACCAACCTGAATTTCACAGTGAAAATGCACCAAATCTGCGACGCTGAGAAGAGAGCTGTTGTTCTGGAGACTGGAGAGTTCAAACAGCCACGCTCACTCCAACCGTCGAGTTTTCGTCACGTCAGAGGGTGGGGGAGGGGGGGGGGAGGGGCATTGTTTTAATTGAGTAAACTTACTCAATTTTAAGAGCGTGTTAAATATATTAATAATATTGATTTGAATTAAGTAATTTTTTTGTTTCTTGAAACAGATCAGTTTAATTAAACATTCTCAAATATTTTGATAGAAATTTCACATATATATTAAGTATATTATAAAGAAATAATTGGTTAGTCAAATACTAAATTATTTTATTGAAAAAAACTTAAATATATCTGTAAATTTTAGATAAAATTAACTGTTGGATTTTTACTCAATTATTTTGGTATGTTTAACTCAAACAATCAAGTAAACGATATACAGAGATTTTATTAAGTTAATAAAGTTAAAAATTTCTGTAATATTTACTAAGCCACAGAATTATTTTTTAGAGTGTATAAAGTGTTTTAATTCTACAATATATGGTGAAAAACGTCTGAGTGCTGCCCTCTTCAGGTTGAACGGTGGCTACTGCAGTTGAATTTTCCTATTGGATGTTTGCGGTACTGCGCGACGTAAGCGGGTTCCAGCTCACCACGCCCTCCCTTGGTACTAGGGCTGTCACTTTACTTCCGAAAATCGATTGCACAATCGATTGGACCAACCAACGCAAGTTTCGAAAACAAAAATAGGGAATCGATTTTAATGGTCCTTTCTCGGAGCGCATCCAGCTCGTCACGATACGCCCGCAGCGAACGCGCGTCACACAGCAACTGCAGTGACAAACACACATATCAGCAAATTATACTTCTGCACAATGTGTCTCTTTTTACAACAAAACTGTTAATTCTGCCGGTATGCAGTCAGTCTCGTGCATACAGATACAGATTCGGGCTACAATCGCCTACGTAAGCGAAATTTGTTTGACATTTCTAATGGTAAACACAGCCATGTTGAAGCCGGCAGTGATGTTTTTCACTGATGTTATGGCAGTCCACTCTGCTTATTGTGTTTGGAGAATGTTGCAGTCCTGTTTGACATTGTGCACGAAACTTCACGGCAATAAATCATCAAGAATATTGCTGACTTGTGTGTCTCAAGCGCCCTCTTTACGTTCGTCCTAATGCGTGTGAGTTGTCCGTGGATTTGCCCATATTTAGCGTTTAAAATGGAAATGTCTTTAGACATGGAAAATCGATTTTACAATCGATTCAATGAACAATTATGTCTCAAAAATCGAACAGGATTTTTTCACAAAAGTGACAGCCCTACTTGGTACGAGCTACCACGCATAGTATTGCATCTGTTAGGATAGCTTCAAGTTAGCGTAGATTTATCTGTATTTAGTACTGTGGTCAGGAGGGTACGTAGGTGTAGTGTTGCTGGTTGCAACAGCACTGTTGGACGGCATAGCTTTCAGACTTGGAAATTAGGCGCCAGTGGAGCTCAAGTGTGCAACCTGCATTTTACGCGGGATTGCTTCTCTAACGCAGTAGAGGTGGACATGGGCTTCTCCACACAGCTCGCGCTGAACAGCGACGCAGTGCCAAACGCTGCTCCTCCTGCGAGGACTCCACCACTGCAGCGGCGTCTTGATGTGAGTGAGCATATATATAATCACAATTTATGGTTAGGCTAAAGTTAATCCTCTGGGGTCGACAAACGCGCCGGCGCATTTTGCTGGATTTTTTTCACATAGCAGCAAAATATGAATATGCCTATATAGAGAGCGCACGCTATTGACATCAGCTCGATAAAACGAATCAGATGCATTTACTTTACGTCGTCTCGCGACCCTGTGAGTCACTCTCCATTTTAGAGTCAGACAGCAGCTGTCAATCACTCCGTCACTGCGGGTCTCAGGTGCACGCCCCCCCGCTCAGCCCCGCCCTCGGCTCCTCCCCTCTATCTCTGCTGGGCTCTGCCCATTTTTCCAGCATTTTTCAAATATTGCCAGTGGGTGGAGTCAGGCTCTGACCAGGAGCTTAGTTACCCTTTAACATGGGTACGAAAAAAATACACACCGCATACGCACTGCAAGCGGAGCAGGCCTATGTGTGAAACGGGCGTGAGGCGCCAGAACTGCAGCTGATAGAATGTGCGCTACCATATTTTAGATTCAATTAAATTAAATGTTGTCAGCATTGCGATTCTGTTTATACACATATACACACTTTAATAGACGTATTCACGTTTTAACACAATTTAAACAACGTATTATTCAATGCATTACTTCTATATAGATTTATATATTAAGTTGCTCAAGCAAGTGGTCAAATATTTAACCATGTACTTATATTAAAACCGCAAACATTTTTAATTAAAACTAAAAATTGACAAAAACAGCCGACTCTCATGCCTTTTCTTTTGCATTTAAATTTTAATACAATATTGTATCTCACAAATAACTTGCTTTTCCACCTTCACGAATGAGACGAGTGTTGTTCATTATGTTGCCTTGTTGAGGTAAATTGCAGTTTCCCCTGGCTTTACCCCGGTCTTAAAGTAAAAAGATGACTTTGAAAAATAGTAGTATTTAATTAAATACATTTATGGTGAGATTACTACATTTTATTTAATCAAACACATTTATGGTGAGATTATTATTACGGGATGAGGAGGAGGGAGGGTCGAGCTAGCCTCCATTTTGTTTGACAATACTTTTAACGTCAACAAGAAGTGACGTCACCCAGCATCGCTTAGAGCATCTTTAATATTTGGGCTTTTCTAACAAACTCTGGAAATGTGCAACAGTGGATAAAATGAAAGCTTTGATGAACACCTCAGTCTATTAAAGTCTCCAGTGATGATTATTTGTAGAGCAACTTCTGTGTACGTGTGCTAAGACGAGGTCAGCCATGTTGGTTTAATCCGTTTGACTAAAATAACATTTTACGGAGCCTAAAGTCACATGGTGGTGGAAATTATATTTCAATTCTTTTGCGTTTCCTCTCAAATCCTTTGCATTACCCAGCATGCAACTTTTGCGAGCATTGAAATATAATTTCTCCCCCATCTCGTACTGAATCTCCATGTCCTTTAGGGGGTTTGTATTAAGCAATATTTGCTAAGAATTCATTTTGATCGATGATGTACATTGAGACACATTGGGCTGTGCATGTGTTCTTCATTACGGGCTGTGTGAACTGATTCTGGATGAGGTCATTTCCTGTCCCTCCCACCTCGACTGCCCACCACTTCCTGTCGCTATTCTTTTCGCCAATAAACTGAAGGCAAAAATTCTCTCAAGGATGTCAAAATATAACTTGTCTGTCTGTGGTCAAAGTATCGTCATCCAGTCTTACTCAATATAATTCTTCAGAAAATGTTTCCAGGAAGAAAGACTATAAAAACCCACGTTTATTTTTATTCCATTTATATCTGAACATCCCTTCTTAAAATAAAGAAATAGAAGTGAAACTGTGCAAACGTTTGGAAATAAACACTGTTAACCGTGAGGATTTGATCAGTATAACGCCTGAGAGAATCGCCAGAACACGGTAAGAGTTACGCTGGTTACTGAGTGAATATAGTCAGTCTATAGTCTATTTACTGTTGTAGAAACACTCACATAATCAAAAGGAAATATTCTCAATGAAAAATCGTTTATGGAAATGTTTTTAAAGCTAAAGATTGTTTTTATAATGCTCACTGTGTGTGTGTGTGTGTGTGTGTGTGTGTGTGTGTGTGTGTGTGTGTGTGGTCCTGTGTTGTTGTTCTTGTAGTGATGTCACTGATGAAGGCTCCTCCTCTTCCTCTGGTGTTTCTGCTCATGATTCACGGTGAGTCGCTCGTGCTGGAGAAGATTTTATTGTTCTTTAGTCACTTTTCAAAGTCTCTCTTTCAGATCATGAGTGCGGACCCCCTGTTAAAACCCCTTTCACAAACACATTTCTGTGGAAGAAAAATCATCCAAATAAAGTAAAAAAATAAAGGCAGTCAGAGCTAAAATTAAAAAGAATAATAACTTTAGATAAATGTTTAAATTCTTCTGATTGGAATTAATGTACAATATTAAATATGTGCACATCAATAATGATTATATTAATGTTTTGAAAGTGTTTAATGTGTAAAAAAAAAGAATGTGATGAACACGAGGGGTCAGTAATTATGAAACAATCGTTTTTGTGTGAACAATCCCTTTAATGTGTGTTTCGGGATATTATAGCCGGAGTGATGATTATGGCCCTCTTTAACTCTCAGATGGGAATGTGTGTGTCCATCTATAGGTGTTTGTTTCCTATCATTGTTTCCTTGTGAATGTTGTGTTTCAGGAGTTTTCAGTGTTGATGATTGGGGTGTGAGTTACAGTCCTCCAGACATCTGTGCACTAAAGGACTCATCAGTGATGATGAGCTGCACTTATAAATACCCTGGAGGACTTCAGATCGAGAAACTGTTCTGGACCAAAACACTGGTAATAGATAATAAAGAGCCTCCAGATCTGTCTGAGGACCCTGAATACCGTCAGAGGCTTCAGTATCTGGGAGATGAACAGAAGAACTGCACCGTCAGACTGAGTCATGTGACACTGAAGGATTCACACATGTACTATTTCAGATTCATCACTGATAACCCTGATGGAAAATGGATTGGTGATCCAGGAGTGACTCTTACTGTCACAGGTGACTCTGATGAGGTTCATCTCTTCTTCTGCATTATGTTGAATAATAATCAGTGTATGACAGCAGCACTAGATATAGTGTGTGTGTGTGTTCAGATCTTCAGGTGGAGTCTCCTGAGAGAGTGACAGAGGGAGATCCAGTCAGTCTGAGATGTAAAAGCATCTGCGCTCCGACTGGCAGACACACATTCATCTGGTACAGAAACACACAGATGATATTAACTGACCTCAGTAACACACTCCTCCTCAACCCAGTGAGAAGAGCGGACTCAGGCAGATACAGCTGTGCTGTAGACGGACACACTCTCATCTCTCCTGCTGTTCAGATCAGTGTCACGTGTGAGTGTGTTTTCTTTAGAGTATAATAACATTGTACAGTTCAGAGGGGGTGCTAAGAACATGTTTAAATGCATCAATAACTTCAACACCCTGCATTCATGTATTTCCCATTAAACCATAAAGCTATACATTTAAAATGTTACATTGTAAATGAGTTATTAGGCAGATGTTATCAATCTCTCTGAACATCTTTATTATTTCCTCATCAGTGCTTTGAATCAATAACGGTTTATTGAAACCTGCAGACTGACACTCCCGTAGACATATGCATCTATGTATTGATTATGTCTATATGCATCTATGTATTGATTATGTCTATGGAACAGATAATGATGACTTTAAAACTGCAGTGAGCTAAATGAAGGAGTTTGTGCTTTTAAAAATAGAAAAGAGCGCAGCGTGTCAAGATGAAAAAACTGGAAAAACAGACGAGGCATCAAGATGTCTGTGTAATGCATTATGTTTAGATAACAAACCTATTTTTTTGTGTGTGTTTTTGTTTTTTGTTAACAACCTATTTTTCATCACCACTTCACTAGGGTGAATAATTTATATTAAGTGCAAGAATTTATATTAAAATTAGGGCTGTCAAAAGATTAATTGCGATTAATCGCATCCAAAATAAAAGTTTGTGTTTACATAATATATGTGTGTGTACTGTGTATAATTATTTTGTATATATAAATACACACACATGCATGTATATATTTAAGAAATATTTGCATACATATACTGTATATATTTATATATAATTTATATTATATATAAATGTATTTTTTTTATATATAAATTACACATTTTTCTTAAATATATACAAGCATGTGTGTGTATTTATATATACAAAATAATTATACACAGTACACACACATATATTATGTAAACACAAACTTTTATTTTGGATGTGATTAATCTTTTGACAGCCCTAATTAAAATCTATATTATTTGACATAAATAATATGAGTGAATCTTCACAAATATCAGAGGCATTTGACAATAATCAGGGGCTTGAGCCCAGGGGCGTGTCTAGAGCATTTTCAGTGGGGGGGCCATGCTGGGGCACTGCCTCCAAACGGGGTGGCCGCCAGTGACCAAAAAAAAAAAAGAAGCTAAATTCTACAGTAGCCTATATTACGTAAATCCTATTGATTTTATTATTTTTTAACTTGAATAAAGTTACTTGTAAACAAATGTAGTAATAAAGCACATTTTTGATTCATTTAGTTTTTTGTTATCCCTATATATCCATTAAGTTCAATTTGAGAGCCAGTGTTTATTATTTTTAGTGTTTCCATAAAACTAACAAGTTTATAAAATAAAAGCAATTTTAATAATGAGCAATTTTAAAATCCCAGAAGCAGAAACGATGTCAATTATTTTCTTTTAATAAGTAGTTTGGCCATTACAATATACAGTAGTTTTATTCACAATCTTTCAAATAATAAATAAATAAATAAATAAATAAATAAATAAATAAAAATAAAAAAAAAATCCCCCCACTGTAATAATTCAAATGGTTTGGCCAAAACATCATAGTGTTTCATTCAACATTTCTTTCAGATTAATTTACAAAAAAGCTGAGTAACACAGAGTTAAAGTTTTAGCACTGTAACACTTCAAATGAAAACACCACAGTTTAAAAATAAAATATGGAACCATTACATTGTGCTCTGCTAATATATTAAAGAACAGTCTTTAGTTTAGAAACAATAATTGCTGCCAACTTTTTAGTTTAGCTTGGAGTGTATTGTGATTGTCACTAACATTTTAGTAACTAAACTGAATTTTATTAGGTTTAGTGACATGTTTTGGTACAATTTCTGGTAAGCTACACTTTTTTATTATTTCAATTCAATTATTGTGATTTGATTTAATATTGACTCATTTGGATAAATATTAGGTAGGCTACACAAGATAGGCGTTTTTTCTCAAGAAAAAAACAATTCACCTGATGCTGTAAACATACAGAGAGCCCTATCAGCTGGTAGTAGGCTATTATTTAAGGTTAAAAATAACTTTAATTAATGATATAAGTAAAATTATAATAAATATGTAATATAGAACACATGTTTAGCTTAATACTCTCTATAGCTATTTTTTTTCTTGCCAATGTACTATAGCCTATTATATTAATTAAATGGCTTTCCTGAGGTAAATGGGACATAATGGTTCTCCAGCTATGTTATTGACCTCTTCACACTGATGAAAAACACTGATTGATCGATATTATGTATGAGGAATATACATTTCGGTAAGTTGTACTGTATCTTCAGTGTTCATTCATGTTTTTTTACTATTAGCTAGTAGAGATGATCGGTTAGGGATCTGCCACGTAACATTTAACGTTACAAGCGCCAAAACGTTTGAATTTCGTAATAAAATTGACAGAATATGAGAGCTTAGATTTTTTTTTATATCATAAGTAACCTGCTCTGTCTAGTCTGTCGGTCTCCGTGTCCTCTTTGCTTCGCGATTTTTCTGTGCGTGAGAAAATTGATGTGGCGTGAGAGTGTGAAAGTTGCGTATGTCTCACGGTGAATGTGTGAGAGTTGGCAGCTCTGGAGTAACAGTAGCAGAAAGAGAGGAAAACAGTCGAAAAAGAAGGAAGGCAGACCTCAACTAAAACAGCTGAAACTTCTGGAACTAAAACTTCTGTTTCGGTGGTGACTGGCAGCTCTTTGTTTGGTGTCTTGACTTCCCCACTCTTGATTGATAAAGTAAAAGTCCAAGTCCGCGACGACCGTTGTTTTTCTGGCGCTGCACTTTTTGAATCGCGAACTTCAGTAGAGTCTATAAACTGATTGGCGGGTAAAATGAACCAATCACAAGACATCTTATAGGGGGGGCACCTGGGGTGGCCAATCGAATTTCAGGGGGGGCCGGTGCCCCCCCTGGCCACCACGTAGACCCGCCCCTGCTTGAGCCACAATAGTAGCTACTCACCAATTGCAGATTAAAAGAGGACAATCTGTCCTTATCTTCTGAGCTATTCTGAGAAGGGTCTGAAGTCTGAAGATTAAAAATGAAATTTCAGATATTTCTCCTGTAGATCCTCCAGGGAATGCTGAGATCTCCATCAGTCCATCTGGTGTAATAGTGGAGGGAGATTCAGTGACTCTGAAGTGCAGCAGTGACTCAAACCCTCCTGCAGAAATCAGCTGGATTAAAGGAGGAACGCTTGTAGGATCTGGAAGAATCTACAGCATCTCAAAGATCAGCTCTAATGACAGTGGAGAATACAAGTGCAAGGCCAGCAATGAACATGGAGAGAAATACTCTGATGCTGTGACTTTAAACGTCACAAACGTCATGTGTGAGTTCATGATAAAACATAAGATGCAAATTTTCTGTTTTGATAAATTCAGTAGCCTATTAGTAATTTTAAAAATGTGTAATAAAATAAAACAATATTTGCGTTAAAATAGCGTAACTTTTTGAAGTTGAAGGGAAAAGGGACCTGGACAAGAGCTGCAACTTCTGTTACCCCTTTTCCACCAACAAGAACCGGGTGCTGGTTCAGAGCCAGAGCCAGAGCTGGTTCAGAGTTGGTTCGACTGACGAGCTTACTAAGAACCGGTTTGCCTTTCCACCGGCTAGAGAGCCACAACAGAGCCAGATCTTACGTCACTGTATACGTCTCATGTTGCCCAGCAACCGCTAGTGCGGTAGCGCCAAACACAAACACGGCAGGCTTGTTCGAGATGCATCGGCTTCTCGCAGATCGATCGCCGCATGACATCAAAGCACTGCGATAGCGATCTAAAAGCACAAGGAGTCGTATGCTCTCCAAACACTCCCGCAGCTCCGATCGGTCCTTGCCGCTCCGATGCATCTCGAACAAGCCATCAACAATAACGGACGTTGCAATACTATGGATGCTCATGGGTTTGCAAAAATACATCGGAATCCAACGCGTTCGTGCAGCTCGCCGTAACTTACATAGACGAATATTATAATCGAGCTGCTATTAGCTCGACTAGCTGCTATTTAAAAATGGCGGTCACAAGTTTCTATTCGTCTTGTTGGTCACGGTAACCCCGCCCCCAGCCCCTGACGCAAGCGGTTCTTTCTTGGCTCCGTTCTAGACCCTGCAATGATTTGGTGCTACTTAAGAACCAGTTTTACTGGTTCGGAGCTGGTGCTTTGGCGGTGGAAAAACAAAGAACCGATTTGAAACTAGGCTCTGGCTCCGAACCAGCACCAGCTCTGCCTTGGTGGAAAAGGGGTATGTTACATACGAAACGAAAGTGAAACGAAACTGCGCTATTCGTTTGAGCTGTGGCGCGCGGACCGTTTAGCGCAGCGCGAGCTCAGAACAGGTTTAAAGGGCACCTATTATGCAAAATTCACTTTTACATGGTGTTTGAACATAAATGTGTGTTGGCAGTGTGTGAGCAAAACCACCCTAGAATGATAAAAATTCACCCAGTAGTTTTTTTACTATCTCAATAAATCATAAGAACTGTCTCAGAACACCCTGTTCTAGATTTCTCTCACTGTGACGTAGAAATGAGCTAAGCCCCACCGACGTGATTTGATTGACATCTGGTTTTGGCATAGACCCCGCCTTCGGTGATCTGTTCTGCACACCATCGCCATTGTTTCGACGACAGCCGGTAATGAAGTGTAGGTGTTCTTCTGTGGGATGTAAGAATGGACATACTAGTCTTCACTGACATCAGAGCCACTGAAAACGCAGCGGATGGATTTTATTTATGAAGAAAAGGCGCCACTTAAACTTCCTAAATACGAGATTCATTTTCTGACTGACTGTTTAGTGAACGAGGGTCAAAGTTAATCCTAGAGTGTGGATCGTTGCCTACAGTTCGCGATCCAACGTCACCTCCAGAAAAAGTAAGTGTATTTTATGATTTTTGAGCAAATCGATGTCAGCAAGTTCAACAACAAATGCGTCTAAAGCTATTTATTGTCGTCGTCGTCATAGGATGTCTCAACAAACAACGTCAGACAGTTTTATGTCACGTAGGCAATTTTTTGCAGCATTTACAAATGTAAATAAATTAAGGTCTGCTCTATCTCCATAGACAGTAGGCTATATAAACGTCTATCTCCCTCCCCTTAAGAAAAAAATAAAAAAATTCGTTTGTACTTAACAGTAGTGTGTGTGTGTGTAGTTTCAAAAAATTGCGCGAAGGTTATCACAGTTCGTGTGTGTGTGTGTGTGTGTGTGTGTGTGTGTGTGTGTTGCACATCCATAATGGCAAAAGGGACGTGATTAAAACTTTGTAAGAAAGGTATCAAATAACCATTCCGAGACGTTTAGTCCATTCTCATTCGTGTTTATTCCAAGCGTGCCGCACAAGCCCTGAAAAGTGAAGCCAAAACGTCTCGATCGCCCCCCGGTGACTGGTCCTAGTATAGGTCATAAGCCCCGCCTCCCCGTGTTATTCAACGGGACGCGAGACCAACTAAACAATTAAATTACACTTGAAATATCTTTTTTCCAAAGGTGGTTTCTTTCATTTGCTGTCGTTTTTATCACGCTGATGTAAGTTCAAGTGTCTGTTTCAAAAATAAGTTGGATTTTAGTTAGTTACGTGATGCGGTGGTGTAACGTCATGATTGACAGCTGTGATTGACAGGTTCTCCGAGCGAAGTAGTCACTGAAGCACCAACGGACATTTTTTTCGGGATCTTCGGAGGACTGAGGAGATTGTATTTACTTTATTTTAACAAGCCTCTTGTCGTACTGCAATCATTTTTTTAAAAAGTGTGCAGAATGCACTTTCCCTGCGAGAGTGAGGGCGGAGCGTTGATTTCGCGGCTTTACTTCCTGCTCACTACTGCGCAGGTCTGGTCCCGAGATCGCTACTGCGCAGGTCTGGTCCCGAGATCGCTACTGCGCAGACTTAAGTTCCAATATGTCAGCGCCATATCGGGACTCTGGCGGCTTCAGTTCTCACCAATGGAAGAGAGCGAAGGGGCGTCGTCCATCTTTTTTTACAGTCTATGGTTTATTCTGTGCCGGAGTCTCTTCATCATCTGGGTCCAGCAGCAGGGCGGGGATATGCAGCTCATTTACATTTAAAGTGGTACACACAAAACAGCTCTTTTTAAAACAAAAATGCCCCAAAAATGACATTTTCAAATGGTTATAATAAATTAACTGTGGCGTATTTTGTGCTGAAACTTCACAAATGTCTGGGGACACCCAAGACCAATATTACATCTTCTAAAAAGGGGCATAATAGGTGCCCTTTAAGGCCCGTTCACACCAAGCAGCACGATAACTATAAAGATAACGATAAAGATAACTATATATGTGTCCACACCAGCGACCGATAACGGTCTTATTCTAAGCACGCGCGCGCCCGGATGGTCCAGATCCATTTTAAATGCGCGAGACCTTTAAATTAGAATGGATTCTGGCTGTCATTGTTTTATCGTTCGACAGCTGGAAAAAAATCGTTCTGAAAGTGATCCCAACGATATCGTTCCTCATATCTTTATCGTTATAGTTGTGGTGTGAACTCTGTTATTCTTTAATATGGAGAACGATTTTTAGAATTATATCTTTATCGTTATCTTTATAGTCATTGTCCTTGGTGTGAACGGGCCTTTTCACCCAACTCGGAAAAGGCAAAGCCAATTACAAACTCTATCGCAACATTTATTTCCAAATCACTTCCATTTGTTTAATTAATAAAATATATTGGAAGTAAATTCATTATGGATCATTACAAATATTTTGTTATAAAAGTAGGCCTACCCAGTAGTCACCAAGCGGCAACATTCTAATCTGAAAAATTAAGCCTATACCCGGAAGTGCGAAAAACTGCAATACATCGTAAATCCGCTAGGGGCAGGTCCTAAAAGGGAGCAAATCTCCATAGACTCCCATGTTAAAATGTGCGTTTTCACAGCATAAATTCATGTTTTTACAGGTTGGTCCCATGGACTTTTATTGTATTTTTCGATAGGTTCCGTGTGCCTGACAACTGTGAGGGGGGTGCATTTTTTTCTAACTCGTTAGTTTAGATAGAATTTAGATATAAAATGTATGCCAAATAAGGGCGTGGTTAACTTTGATTGACAGCTTGATTGACAGCTGATAACGAGCATAGGCTGCGCCAAGGAGAATGACAACATAAGAAGCGCCATTTTTTAATATACAGTTTAAATATAATACTACTGTTTCTGTATCATGAAATGTAGTTTTAAGAGTTTTTCAGGCAAGAATGTAGTTGTTTAAAGCTCAAATCTGTGGTTTATTTCTAAAGATTTATGAAAATTTGATCCAGGTTGTGAGATGCAGGCGATCACCGGGCGCTCGGCGCTCATGTACCCCGCCTGGAACAGCTTTTCCTCGGCTAGTCGTTCTGACGTTTGCCGCTGACTCTGGCGTCTCTGTAGTGGTTAATCATGAGATATAATCCGTCTTGTGTATATCTAACGGGCGATTTTTGGTCTCCTGAATATATAATGTGTTCCCTGGCCAATCGTTTTGGCTGAGGGCTAAGTTAAGTTTCATAACTTTATTAGTTATTTAACTTGACCGTTGTATGGTTAGACTAGAGCGCTGACTTTGTATGTTTGACTGAATTGTTTGCTTTATTTGTATAGCTTCTTATACCTTACTTATACTTTTATAATGGCTAATATTGATAAAACTGAAATTGAACAAAAAGAGACTGGGTTGAGTTTTGTCATTTTAAATTTTAATACAACGAAGATGATCTGCAATGTTGTTTAATGCAACATCTGTTGTTTAGTACAAATACACATATTGCCTGGACCATATTAAAATGTTTAATATTTTTATATTATATAAATCGAAAAGAGGCAGGGTTAGTTTTATATTTCGTTTTGTTATAAATAGGCTAACGTTATATGCAGTGAATATAATCAATACACGTTGCCTGAACCACATTTGTGTGGCTATAATGTTTAAGATTTCTTTAAATGAAAACGAAAAGAGGCAGTGTGGTGTTTTATAACATATTTCGTTTTATCGTTGCCTAAAATATACACACAGAGATAACCGGAGTAGCAGAGCGAGCTGAGTGACGCGCGCTGTTCCACTTGCAGAATAACCGGACTCGCGTTCTTTACCCATATATGGATTGGCCAGAAGGTGGGCGGGGTTAGGATTTCCCAAGATTTTCCAAGATGGCGCCGCCCATACCCCCCATAAACGGCTTCAAAACCGTTCTTCAGAAAGTCTATGGGTGACGTCACAGACGCTTTGTCCATATTTTTTACAGTCTATGGTAGTCACACAGTGAGAAAAAAGAAAATCTGTATAGAAAAAAAAGACGCATCAATAATCGTTTTATCACCGCAGTCCTCAGAATCGCGATCGAGTCGTGAGATGCCTAGAGATTCCCAGCCCTAATCCAGAGTGGACGCTTCTGCTG
The DNA here is from genome assembly GCF_964197995.2 of Scardinius erythrophthalmus. NCBI lineage: Eukaryota > Metazoa > Chordata > Actinopteri > Cypriniformes > Leuciscidae > Scardinius > Scardinius erythrophthalmus. The sequence goes on from NC_138243.1 coordinate 31,687,849, forward strand.
TCAGGCTCACAATCATCATCTCAGAGATCAGACGCTGTAACTGTCACAGATGAAGGTTTTATTTTATTAAGAGTTCAAGACAGTTCTGCAGCTTTGAGAGTTAATCTGAACTCTAATTCTTCATCTTTCAGCTCATCGTGGTCAAGGCTGGCTCGTCGGGTTGGGGATCACTGTGGCGTGTTTAGGATCCTTCATCGTCATCATCGTTCTGTTTATAATGTGAGTTTGATTAAAATCATTCTCAATTACAGTGAGTGAATGCAATTCTCTTTCAGACTAGTGCAGGTGGAAATGCCCGTTATACACAAACGTTATAAACGTCACAAGCATCATATGTGAGTTCATGATGGTTCAGTAACTGTGACATTAAATCCTCTAAACATTGACTGATTTCTGCTTTAGACCCACCACAGAATGTCTTAGTGTCATTCTTAGTGTGTAGATTTAATTATGATCTTCTCCCTCTATCAGATCATAGTGGCGCTGGTTTGCTCGTCTGGGTAGTGATCGCAGTGGCATGTGCAATATTCACTATCATGATCACCATCATACTATATGCAATGTAAATAAAAATGTATCAACAAAGAGTAATATAATTTGCTTTTAGACTAATGCAAAAGTACTGTTATGAACTGCTCCGAGACATGAAGGTTGAGGATTCAAATGCAGTTTTATTAAAGTAAATCAAAATCGTAATCAGAATCCAGGCAAAGGTCATACACAGGCAGGCAATCCAAACAAACAGACAAATCCAGAGGGTGAGGCAGGAACGGGAAAACCAGGACACGGGCAGAGATCAAGAACCAGGAACAATGACAACAAAGGAAACGCTCAGAAATGCAGTGGAATAACGTACAAGACTTCGCAGGGAATGATGAGGTGAACCAGGCTTATATGGGGTGAATTAAACAATATAATGAATGTGATAATCAGGGATGATGAGTCCGGGCAGTGAATTATGGGAAATGTAGTTGTGAGTGAATAATGATAGTCTGAAGTGGAGTGCCCTCTGGTGGCTCTCAAGGGCACTCCAGCTGATGACCATTACAAGTACATTTGATTATTGCACAAAACAATTAAATGACTTGTTTCCGTTTCTTTTTAACAGTCGGAAGAAAAGGATAAACTGTAGATCTGCAATACAGGAGTATGAGGTGAGATGGCCAAAGAACCACAGAATGATACTAATAAATCAATTACAGCTTCTTTGTACATGTAGAACACATATATTGTCACATACTAATACTACTAACCTGTTAACAGGGTCGCAGGGGTCACAGGGTCACAGGGTTGCAGGGTCACAGGGTCGCAGGGGTCACAGGGTTGCAGGGTCACAGGGTTGCAGGGTCACAGGGTTGCAGGGTCACAGGGTCACAGGGTTGCAGGGTCACAGGGTTGCAGGGTCACAGGGTTGCAGGGTCACAGGGTCACATTGTTGCAGGGTCACAGGGTCGAAGGGGACACAGGGTTGCAGGGTCGCAGGGGACACAGGGTCACAGGGTCACAGGGTCGCAGGGGACACAGGGTCACAGGGTAACAGGAACACAGGGTCACAGGGGTCACAGAGTCACAGGGTCACAGGGTTGCAGGGTCACAGGGTCGCAGGGGACACATGGTCACAGGGTCGCAGGGTAACAGGAACACAGGGTTGCAGGGTCACAGGGTCGCAGGGGACACAGGGTCACAGAGTAACAGGAACACTGGGTCACAGGGGTCACAGAGTCACAGGGGACACAGGGTAACAGGAACACAGGGTCGCAGGGGTCACAGAGTCACAGGGGACACAAGGTCACAGGGTTGCAGGGTCACAGGGTCGCAGGGGACACATGGTCACAGGGTCGCAGGGTAACAGGAACACAGGGTCGCAGGGGTTGCAGGGTCGCAGGGGACACAGGGTCACAGGGTAACAGGAACACAGGGTCGCAGGGGTCACAGAGTCACAGGGGCACAGGGGACACAGAGTCACAGGGTAACAGGAACACAGGGTCGCAGGGGTCACAGGGTCGCAGGGGACAAAGGGTCACAGGGTAACAGGAACACAGGGTCGCAGGGGTCACAGGGTCACAGGGTTGCAGGGTCGCAGGGGACACAGGGTCACAGAGTAACAGGAACACTGGGTCACAGGGGTCACAGAGTCACAGGGGACACAGGGTAACAGGAACACAGGGTCGCAGGGGTCACAGAGTCACAGAGTCACAGGGGACACAAGGTCACAGGGTTGCAGGGTCACAGGGTCGCAGGGGACACATGGTCACAGGGTCGCAGGGTAACAGGAACACAGGGTCACAGGGTCGCAGGGGTCACAGGGTTGCAGGGTCACAGGGTCGCAGGGGACACAGGGTCACAGGGTAACAGGAACACAGGGTCGCAGGGGTCACAGAGTCACAGGGGACACAGAGTCACAGGGTAACAGGAACACAGGGTCGCAGGGGTCACAGGGTCGCAGGGGACAAAGGGTCACAGGGTCACAGGGTAACAGGAACACAGGGTCGCAGGGGTCACAGGGTCGCAGGGGACAAAGGGTCACAGGGTCACAGGGTAACAGGAACACAGGGTCGCAGGGGTCACAGGGTCGCAGGGGACAAAGGGTCACAGGGTAACAGGAACACAGGGTCGCAGGGGTCACAGAGTCACAGGGGACACAGGGGTCACAGGGTTGCAGGGGATACAGGGTCACAGGGTCGCAGGGGTCACAGAGTCACATGGGACACAGAGTCACAGGGTAACAGGAACACAGGGTCGCAGGGGACAAAGGGTCACAGGGTAACAGGAACACAGGGTCGCAGGGGTCACAGGGTCGCAGGGGTCACAGAGTCACAGGGGACACAGGGGTCACAGGGTTGCAGGGGATACAGGGTCACAGGGTTGCAGGGGACACAGGGTCACAGGGTCACAGGGCAACAGGAACACAGGGTCGCAGGGGTCACAGAGTCACAGGGGACACAGGGTACACAGGGGTCACAGGGTTGCAGGGGATACAGGGTCACAGGGTCGCAGGGGTCACAGAGTCACAGGGGACACAGGGAACACAGAGTCACAGGGTAACAGGAACACAGGGTCGCAGGGGTCACAGGGTCGCAGGGGACACAGGGTCACAGGGTAACAGGAACACAGGGTCGCAGGGGTCACAGGGGACAAAGGGTCACAGGGTAACAGGAACACAGGGTCGCAGGGGTCACAGGGTCGCAGGGGACAAAGGGTCACAGGGTAACAGGAACACAGGTTCGCAGGGGTCACAGGGTCGCAGGGGTCACAGAGTCACAGGGGACACAGGGGTCACAGGGTTGCAGGGGATACAGGGTCACAGGGTTGCAGGGGACACAGGGTCACAGGGTCACAGGGCAACAGGAACACAGGGTCGCAGGGGTCACAGAGTCACAGGGGACACAGGGTACACAGGGGTCACAGGGTCACAGGGGTCACAGGGTCGCAGGGTCACAGGGGTCACAGGGGACACAGGCAAAAAGGAAAATCCAAGGACAGGCAGAGATCAAAACCAAGAACACGGGAATAACAGACAAACGCTCAGAATTGCAGTACAAACACTAAACAAGACTTTGCAGAGAATGAATGTGAAAACAAGGCTATTATAGGGTGAGTAAACAAGGTAATGAGACACAGGTGAAAGTGATAATAGTCTGAACTGAGGATTATGGGGAATGGAGTCTGTGGATGTGAGGTGATTGTCCGGGTTGGTTGATGGTAATCCCAGGCACTCTCAATAGTGATCGTTACATACATACATATTATATATATGAAGAGTTCAGATGCAAAAGCCTCTAAATGCCATCTGAAATTTTCTTCTAGAATGATCATTTTTATGAAGCTTGTATATTTAAGTTCAGTAATTTCACTTAAATGGCAATGAAAATAACCTATTAATTGTCATTTAAGTGAAATTACTGAACTTAAATATACAAGCTTCATAAAAATGATCATTCTAGAAGAAAATTTCAGATGGCATTTAGAGGCTTTTGCATCTGAACTCTTCATATATGGATTGTACATGGTTTTATGAGTAGAGACTGTGGAGTGATTACACTTTTGATTGTCATGGAAACAATTTTTAATTTTTAACATGAATTTTTTCCCCCTTTTTTTCCAAAATTTTAAATGGTGAATCCTTCTCTCTGTTTCCCTGTAGAGCGATCCCAGACCTGATCCCAGACCTGATCCCAGACCTGATCCCAGACCTGATCCCAGTGAAGGCACATATGCAGCTCTTGACCTCAAGTCCAGATCATCTGACCTCTACGACACACTCACTGTAAGAGAAATATCAAGATCTACATGTGCAAAAGAGTATGTGCATTCAAAAGTCAGATAATAAATAATCAATGTGTTTTTGCCATAGACTGTCCATCCCAGACCTGCTATTCCCCAGTCGGGCTCTTCTGAATATGAGAATCTGTCAGTAAGTTTCTCAAGTCTTCTCAATTTCATCAGCAAATAAAAAAATGTCCTCAGTAGTCAGTCAACTAGTCAATAGATACTAAACAGTCTTTTCTTTCTGTTACAAGATGGATTATATGAGTCGTTTCACTGACAGAAATATATATTTTTTCTGAGATTATTTGTACCATTTGTAGTGTTGATTTATGTAAATGTCTTATTTCTGTTGTAGGCACAGCAAGACGCCACAGTAAGATGAAGCACAAGTGTAAGAATTGATAAATTAGGAAATGCCGGACAGTCTGGCTGAAGAGCGACCAGACCCTGAGAGATCCTCTCTGGAAATTAGGATTTAAACTCACCATTTGTGAGGCAAAGTCTCACCTCCGAGTCATCCTAATCTCCATCTCTTTCCCCCTTCTCTCACCCCCCTCTCTCTCATGCTCAGATCATCTGAATTCACCCAAGAAAATGTATAGTTTAATGTGAATGATTATCACAGAGTATTTTTCATGTTTGGTATCATTTAAAATGTCACAGTGCGACTGGTACAAATGTCTCATTTCTAAATAAGTAAAACAAAAGGTAATAAGGTTTTTAAGAGTTTAAAGATTACTGACATACAATGGAAGATGATCTCCTGGCAAATGGTCACCCCCCCCCCCCCCCCAAAGGTGTAGCCTCTGAATGCAAATTTATTTTGTTAGTAAATGTTTCCAAGTGAAAGAGGTCTGTCTGTATAATGAAATGCAGCAGGGGATTCTGGGCCTTTCTGTTCCTCAGATTCGCCCGTTAGGATCTCTCTGCCTCATGTATTTCTTAATGTTGGGTTTCATCTTTTCTCTTTATTCCAGAGCATTTGATGTTTTGTATCGATTATCTTTGAACTGATTATGAAATTGGCATGATACATTTACCTAACATAATAAACTGTTTCATTTGATTATTCTAACTGACTTTGACATTATTTTCATAAAGAGTTAAAAGGAATAGTCAAACATTCGCTCAAAATTAATGATCCACAGATATCATTAAAACCTTTTCATTTATGGAGAAATAACGAGTGTAGGAGCCGCATTTGAGTTTATTTTTGGTTTCATAATTTACTTATAATTGTCTTTTCTATTGCATTTGAGTGGTACACCTTCTACAGCCAGAGAGGGCGCTGTCCTATAAGTTGGAGCATGTAGCGCAGAAGGGGACAGAAGGAGAAGGCGTGCCAGCAGATACAGTCTTTGACCTCGGCCTGGATCTGTGTTACTGGAGCTTGGCCTGTAGGAGAAAGCTGAACTCCAAGCGATACAAAGGAAGTTTTCATTTTTGTTTTGTACTTTATTTTTATTTGCAATAAATATCGACAAACATTCAACAACAACACTCTTGGATTTTCTTGGATTTGGGCTGTGAGTCTGACCCTGTTCTCGCATTCTCCAGGTGGTTAGAAACAATAACAGGGGGTTACAGGAAAAACCCAACATTGTTTTTGCCACTACATTTCGTCAAAGACTTGCTGTGAATTGATCAAAGATGGATTTATGTTGAAACTACGCGATATGAAGACAAAGGAAAGCGTGGCAAGCCAAACAAAGAAACACTTCGAATGGAGGTATGTGTTTTCAAAGTGAATCATATTTGAAGGATATAGAAATAGTTTCTGAGATTTTTGGGAAGGTTTTTTTAAAACTATTATTTAGAGAATAATGGCTGATTCTAACGAAGAAGAAACAAACCCTGTTAAAGACATGAATGAAACTGTCGCGCAATTGCGCTCATCTAGAGGAGGAAAAATGTCACATGTAACACGGAGAATGAACATTGTGAATGATTTAATGACTAGTCCGGAATTTCTTGATGAAGTTAAACAAAACATGATTAAGTTTAATGAATTTCTTGAAGAGTTCAAAGCCTTGCATGCCTCCTATAGTGAAATGTTGGATGAGGAAGCAAATCAAGAAGACCATGAAACATGGTATCAGCCTAGATGTGTGCAGATAACGGCTTTTATGACTAACGTTGAAAATTGGATTTCAGCCATAGAAAACCCAGGTTCCCAAGCCATAGTTGAAGCCACCTCTTCTGTCACCCAAGTAGAAGATTTTGATACTGATACTGATGCACAATCATTTAGTTCACATACATCATCTGTGTCATTGCGCATCAGTGCAGAGGCAGAGAGAGTGGCTTTAATGGCTAAAGCTGCAAAGCTACAAGAAAGGCATGCAATTGAGGAGCAGGAGCATATTCTAAGAAAAAAGAGAGAAACTTTAGAGTTGCATTCTGAAATTGAAGCCACTACTGCAAAAATTAATTATCTGAAAGAAGCTGAAATAGAAATGTATAAACCTGCCCAGTCTGATGTCACAGTTCAGATGCCTTTGCTGGGTGCAGAAGCAGATGAAGTGAAGACGAAATCAACAGTGACACATGTACCATTGGATGAAAAGCCTGATAGCTCACTTTATTTCCATGACAGGACGTCCCCAGTCGTTAAAACCAGGCCAGGTGTTCAGGTTCAATTTCCTCTTCACAGCAGACCTGTTTTCCAGCCCATGGCTAGCAGTGATACCCGGTCACAACCACAGCAGACCTCAGCTCACAGTATTCCCCCTGTCATTCCCCAGCCAGCAAGGTCAGTTCCAGCCATTCAGTCCACTGTACCTCAAGGACAAATTCCAACACCCAGTTCAGCACAGGAAAGCCACATGATTAAAATTCTGGAAAAGCAGAGTGAATTAACAAGGATTCTTATGAAGCAGCAACTTCTGTCTACACTACCGCAAGGTAGCATTCCACTCTTTGATGGACAAGTTCTTGAGTACAAGTCATTCATTCACTCCTTTGAAAATATGGTTGAAAGCAAAACTGATAACAATAAAGAGAGATTGCAGTTTCTTATTCAATATACTAGAGGCCTAGCACAAAGGCTAGTCAAGAGCTGTGAGTACTTGTCACCAGATAGAGGCTACAAGAGAGCAAAGGAGTTGCTAAAGGAAAATTTTGGAAACGAATACAAGATCTCTTGTGCTTACTTGGAAAAAGCCCTATCCTGGTCCCAAATAAAATCTGAGGATTTTAAATCACTACAGGATTATGCCATGTTCCTTAGGAGCTGCTGCAATGCTATGGAGGAAATGGAATATATGGAGGAGCTGGATACAGTATCCAATATGAGAAGCATTGTGCTCAAGCTACCATACAAGCTTCGGGAGAGATGGCGTAACAAGGCTTATGAGCTGCAAGAACAACGTAGTCGTAGGGTAAGGATTTTAGATTTAGTCTGCTTTATTGAAAGACAAGCTCGCATAGCAGCTGATCCAGTATTTGGTGATCTTCAGGATCAGTCGGCTAGTAGAGGAAAGGCTAGATCCCCAGTCAAACCACAGGCCTCGAAGTCATCTGGCAGTAGTTTTGCCACTAGTATAGCTATTGCCCAAAAGCAGATGAAGTCTGATCTTTCTTGCCCCTTCTGTAGCTCAGGACACACATTGGACTTGTGTAAAGACTTTTTAAAGATAACACACAGAGACAAGCTCAGTTTTATAAAGACCAAAGGCATATGCTTTGGATGTCTCTCCACAGGCCACATTAGCAGAGACTGCAAAAGGCGTCTCAGCTGTAAAGTATGTAAGCAAGCTCACCCTAGTGTCCTACATATTGAGGCCAAAGATAGTATCATCAAAAAGGCAGAAAGACCCTCTGATGTTACAGGCAATGCATCAGCAGGGTTATGTGGTCATATAGGGGCCGGAGACCAAGAGAGTGTGCTGTCCATTGTCCCAGTTCAGGTTAAGGCAGCAAAGGGCAGCCAAGTCTTACAGGTGTATGCTCTCCTGGACCCTGGATCCTCCGCCACCTTCTGCTCCGAGGATCTTATGTTTCGGCTCAATCTGAAGGGAAGAAAAACACACATTCTTCTACGCACAATGAATCAAGAAAAAACTGTTCCAACTCATGTTGTCTCTGAAATGGAAGTTTCATCACTGGACAGCAATAACTTCTTACCTCTTCCTGATCTCTTCACTCAAAAAGAAATGCCAGTTACCACAAACAGCATTCCCAAGCAGAAAGACTTAGCACAATGGAAGTATCTAAGTCGAGTCAAACTTCCCAGCATTAATTCAAAGGTGGAGCTGTTGATTGGCACAAATGCTCCAAAGTGCATAGAACCATGGGAGGTTGTTAATAGTCAAGGTGGGGGACCCTACGCAGTTAGAACCTTATTGGGGTGGGTTGTAAACGGGCCACTGAGAAGTGCTGATGGCAGTGCAGAGAATGTGACTGTGAATAGGATATCAGTTACAAGTCTAGAACAGCTTCTGATCTCACAGTATAATCAGGATTTCAGTGAGGTAGCATCTGAGGAGAAGACCGAAATGTCAGTTGAGGACAGAAGGTTTTTAGAGATAGCCAATGAGGCGGTCTTACAAGATGGACATTACTATCTGAAGTTGCCCTTCAGGAAAACTGATGTCAGCATGCCTAACAATCGCCAAGTTGCAGAACAGCGCCTCCAAACTCTGAAAAGGAAAATGAAAAAAGATGAACAATACAAACAGGAATATGTTGCCTTCCTCAATGACATCTTTGAAAATCATTATGCAGAGGAGGTCCCAGAGGAAGAACTCACACAGGCACCTGGCAAGGTATGGTACATACCACACCATGGAGTGTATCACCCCAAAAAGAAGAAACTTAGAGTGGTGTTTGATTGTGCAGCTACTTTTAAAGGTGTATCCCTCAACACAGAGCTACTACAGGGTCCTGATCTGACCAATTCGCTTGTCGGAGTCATTTGGAGATTCCGCAAAGAACCCATTGGAATTATGGCTGATGTTAAGTCAATGTTCCATCAGGTGGGAGTAGAGAAATCAGGTGTGGACTACTTGCGCTTTCTGTGGTGGCCACAGGGTGACACCCGTCAAACCCCAAAGGAATACCGTATGCTTGTGCACATCTTTGGTGCAGTGTCCTCCCCAAGTTGCGCAAGTTTTGCATTACGAAAAACTGCTGATGACAATGAAAGCTGTTTTCCCCTTCAGGTAGCTGAAACAATCCGGCACAACTTTTATGTGGATGATTGTGTTAAGTCCGTGGTTGAAGAGTCTGAAGCCATCCAGCTAGTAAAAGATCTCACTGCACTATGCTACAAAGGTGGATTCCAGCTTACTCAATGGGTCAGCAATAATCGGGCAGTTCTAGCATCCATTCCAAAAGAAAAATGGGCAAAAGAAATCAAAACACTGGATCTTGACAAAGACAACCTACCAATGGAAAGAGCCCTGGGATTGCAGTGGTTTGTGGACTCTGACCATTTCCAGTTTAACATCAATTTAAGCCAGAAGCCACATACCCGCAGAGGCATACTTTCTGTTGTAAGTTCCATTTTTGATCCCCTCGGGTTTCTTGCTCCTCTCATTCTCCCAGCCAAGCAGTTGCTACAGGAGCTCTGCCAGAGAGGCTTTGGATGGGACGAGCCTTTGCCCCAAGCTGTAGTAGACAGGTGGGAAGGATGGACAAACAGTTTAGAAAAAATAAAAGGCTTCAGTGTTGCACGTTGTTTGAAACCAAAAGGCTATGGAACAACAAAGTGTGCAGAACTACACCACTTTGCTGACGCCAGTGAGAATGGCTATGGCTCAGTGAGCTACATAAGACAAGCTAATGAACAGGACATTGTACATGTCACTTTTCTCATGGGAAAGTCCAGAGTCCTTCCTTTAAAGAACATCACAGTACCACGTCTGGAGCTGGCCGCTGCAGCATTGTTGGTAAAGGTGGACAAAATGCTAAGGAGAGAACTACATCTACCCTTAAAGCCCTCCGTTTTCTGGACTGACAGCCAAACTGTACTTAAGTACATTAGAAGTGACACTGCAAGATTTAAAACGTATGTAGCCAACAGGGTCTCGCTGATTCGGGATAACTCGGAGCTGTCTCAATGGAGATACGCAAGAAGTAAAGACAATCCAGCTGATGATTCCTCGAGAGGATTGAGTGCAGGTAAATTCATGGAACAAAGGAGGTGGATGCATGGCCCAGAGTTCCTATGGAAACCTGAGGAAAGTTGGTTAGAGGTGGAGGCATTGGGCTCAGTGTTACAAGATGATCCAGAGGTCAGGAGAAACACTACTGTGTTTACAACAGTGGTAAACACTGAAACACCCACAGACCAGCTTATTTCATACTTTTCAAATTGGATTAGGCTACTTAAAGCAGTGGCATGGTACATCAAACTGAAAAAGGCCTTGATACTGAGAATCAAAAAACAAAAGGACTTCCCATCGAATCAAGTCACAACCCGCTCCCACAGCCAAAAGGTGAGCCCAAACCTTGAGGGTTTCAAGACCAAACCCGGTGGACAGCTCCTCACAGTGGAAGATCTCTTACAGGCAGAAAGGTCAGTTATCTCTTATGTTCAGAGGCAAGCATTCCCAGCTGAAATTACAACACTGCAAATGACCCCACCTAAAGTGAAAAGGAGCAGCAGGATCTGTAGGCTTGATCCTGTGCTAGATGAAGGCATCTTAAGAGTAGGTGGCCGGATGCATAAATCTGCCATGCCTGATGAAACTAAACACCCCTGTATCTTGCCCAAAGATTCACACATTTCAATTCTTCTTTTAAGACACATTCATGAACGTTGTGGTCACAGTGGCAGGAACCACATGCTCTCAGAGCTCCGTAAGAAATATTGGATTATTAAGGCCAACTCCTTAGCAAGAAAGGTGCTCTCAAGATGTGTCATGTGTCGACGTGTGAAGGGCAAAGTAGGTGAGCAAAAAATGGCAGATTTGCCACTAGAAAGAATCCTACCTGACCTCCCTCCCTTTACCAATGTCGGATTGGACTACTTTGGCCCGATTGAAGTGAGGCGAGGAAGAAGCACCATCAAAAGGTATGGAGTTTTGTTTACATGTATGTCCAGCAGAGCTGTTCATTTGGAAGTAGCTTTCTCATTAGACACTGACTCATGCATTCACGCTTTGAGGAGATTTGTTTGCAGAAGGGGGCAGGTTAAGCACATCAGATCTGACAACGGAACGAACTTGGTGGGTGCTCAGGTGGAACTCAAGAAAGCTCTGATGACACTGGACAAGTTGAAGATTCAGGATGCCCTGCTTCCTGATGGAATCGAGTGGAGTTTCAACCCACCAGCTGCATCGCACCATGGCGGAGTCTGGGAAAGGCTTATAAGATCTGTTCGTTACGCGCTGTACTCCACACTCCATCAACAGTCCATCGATGATGAGGGTCTTCAAACTCTATTCTGTGAGGTAGAGGCTATTCTAAACAACCGTCCTCTCTCCACAGTGTCCTCAGACCCATACGACCTAGAACCGCTGACCCCAAACCACCTCCTCCTGCTGAAAACTAAGCCCATTATGCCTCCTGGAATCTTCCTGAAATCAGACCTTTATGCTAGACGCCGCTGGAAACAGGTCCAGTACATGGCAGATCTCTTCTGGCATAGATGGACCAAAGAATACCTTCTTCTACTCCAGGAAAGGCAAAAATGGACTGTAGTGAAGAAGAACCTGAATGTTGGAGATCTTGTTCTGGTGGTTGACCCCACTGCTCCTAGAGGGTCATGGCCATTAGGAAGAGTTCTAGAGACCAAGCCTGATCGCAAGGGGCTGGTCCGATCTGTGAAGCTCCAGACACAGACTTCAATCCTTGATAGGCCCATTACCAAGCTGTGCCGAATTCTGGAAAATGAAGTGTGTCCAGTGCCCCTTAAAGATCACCAATAAGAGATGTAATGTATACATATATACATATTTTTTCTAAAAGCATTAAGAGATTATTTGATTTTTGGCTCCTTTTTTGTATTTATTTTAAATAATTGATTCTATAGAGAACAATTAGGGGCCGGTGTGTAGGAGCCGCATTTGAGTTTATTTTTGGTTTCATAATTTACTTATAATTGTCTTTTCTATTGCATTTGAGTGGTACACCTTCTACAGCCAGAGAGGGCGCTGTCCTATAAGTTGGAGCATGTAGCGCAGAAGGGGACAGAAGGAGAAGGCGTGCCAGCAGATACGGGCTGCGTTCGAAACCGCATACTCAATGAGTAGGTACTTAATTTCAATGAGTACTTACTTAACGAGCGCTAAAAGAGTAGGTACTTTATAGCCAGATCTCGTTGAGTATGAATGAGAACCGGACATCTGCCATGTTGACGATATCATGTGACCTACGACGCGTTATCACACGCGCAACAACTTAAAAGATTTGAACGACACGTTTAATTCATCTATCTGTAAATATCATGATATTGATTAAACTTTCTCATTTTGTGGTCTTTTTGAAGAAACTGCTGCCCATTTATTTTGTGAGTACATTTAGGGTTGATTTAAGTTCTTATATTTAACCATACTAATGTGACCCACCGTTTTATCCTTAACGATATTTATTTTTATTACGAAATCCCAAAATTGTCATCTCTTGAATATGTTGTTAATTTCTTTATTTTATATCCAAACATTTTCATCCATAAGCAAAAGTGGCTTACTGCTTTGTTTTCCTCTTTTTCTTGTTAAATTTAACTATCGTTTCATCCCTCAGGCCTATAAATAACAGAAAATGCATTTTTTTAAAATGTATTATATAATTATTTAAGAAAATATATATTGATATTCAACCTTATAGGTTGTATAAATACATACATACATATACATACATACATTTACCTCACATTTACTCGACAGCCCTACCTAGAACGGTTTTCCTCAGCGTTTGTAATGTCTGCACAAAGGGAGATTCACCTTTGGAGAAAACTGTTGATTTTATACTCGAAAAATATAAGTATCATTATTAAAAATTAATATTACCCCAGAATGAATTGCATTGCTCCCAGCCCAAAACATACAATAATAACAACGATAAATGCTGATCAATTAATTATATTACTTTTTACTGTAAATTATATAATTCAATAAAACAAACAAAATGTAATGTATATCATATGACATAGCTATGCATGAATACACTCTAGATGTGTATATAGTGAACATCTACATTTTCCTTCAAACAATAAATAAAGCATTAATTAATTGTATTTTATTTACTGACAACAATGAGAAATATTAATAAATTAGTAAAAGAATGAATCAAAGTCACCATCACACAATAAACAAATGCATATACAAGTCAACACATGAAACAAAGCTTTATTACAATCATGTATGTAGGCTACAGACGCTGAACCCCACATCCTTCTGCCATCTCAACACAGCGGTGCCCATTCTGCGGCTTTATTCTGATGAATCAGCTGACCGCCAGAAGTGAGCCGTTCCCTCGTGCCTGAGGTTGTTGCGTGATGTGTTGTGCTTCACAATCTGAGGCAATAAAGGCAGGTGGAGTGATGGTGGGTCTCATGAGGGCAGGTGGAGGTTCTCATAAGGGCAGGTGGAGTGATGGAGGGTCTCATCCATGGCACCATCTCCAGGATTCAGCTCTGTGCTCTTCGTCCTCAGTGCTCACACCAGTCTGCTGACATTTCAGATCCTACAAAATGCACAAACATAACACAAAAGCAGTAATTTTAACAGCACAATGTCATTTGATTTCAGTATTATTTAGAAGACAAAAATGCTTTTTTCCACAAATGCCGCCATCATCTTTCTTTGCAGGTCCTGCTCCACCACAAAAGCTGTGCAGCAAATGCACAGAACTCAAGAATCAGAAAAGTGCTGTAATAGCTCTGTTTGAAATTACAATAATTAAAATAAACTACAACTTAATATTTAAATAGTTGTTGTTATCCATTTCTGTAATGTCACAAAGTCTTTGATGGCAGCATTCAGCTTCATGAGCCACTCTAACATCCAGACCAGACTCACGTTACCTCTGTGATTTATGAGCTCAACACTACATTTACATGTTGAGGTTGTTTTAACTTTTAGTTTTTATCCAATATAAATGTTCCTCAATTTATCAACTAATGGACAAATAAAATAGATAACTTATGTTTAGTTACTTTATAGATTTGTTCTACATAATAGCACACATACATCACTCAGATGCCTATTTCATATAGTAATCTGCAATTCTTATAGAAGAGTTTCTTGCCAGATATTAAATAGACATTTAGTAATTGTATTTAAGATGTATACGGTTTAAAATGTATGCAAATCCACTTTGGAGACGTATGTGTCCTTACTGGAGCTTCTCTGTTAGCTATACATAATAAAATGTGATTTACAGCAAAATCACAAATAGCCTATACAGCGTCTTTACACCTTAAACAATTCAACAGTTTACTGTACAGTAGTTCAACACATGCGATCATTTGATTTGTAATACTCACATTTGAGTCTCGTCCGTCATCCTTTCCGTCACGTTCGAGTATGACCTATCCTTCTTCTTTTTTTTTGTGACGTATCCTCTCGCGTGGCCTCCTGGGATAGAAGAGTATCCATCGGTTGAGCACTCAAAAATCTGGGCGGAAGCAGTAAGCCATCCGGGAACTTCTCGCCTACTCTTTTATGAATACTGATGTTTCGAACGTACTGCTTCCTTCACGTACTGTTTTCGCCTACTATATAGTAGGAAAGTAGGCATATTCGAACGCACTTAAGTCCGAATCTCGCGATAATTAGTACGTCACCCAGGTAATTCTCGCCTACTCTTTTGGATTCGTACATACTTTTTCGCTCGCCTACTCTTTTTCCCATACTAAATAGTAGGGAAGTATGCGGTTTCGAACGCAGCCACAGTCTTTGACCTCAGCCTGGATCTATGTTACTGGAGCTTGGCCTGTAGGAGAAAGCTGAACTCCAAGCGATACAAAGGAAGTTTTCATTTTTGTTTTGTACTTTATTTTTATTTGCAATAAATATCGACAAACATTCAACAACAACACTCTTGGATTTTCTTGGATTTGGGCTGTGAGTCTGACCCTGTTCTCGCATTCTCCAGGTGGTTAGAAACAATAACAGGGGGTTACAGGAAAAACCCAACATTGTTTTTGCCACTACAACGAGAGAATACACATTCAAATGTATTGCATTTAATCAAAAAATACTTTGCCTCGAGAAAAGGACAGTAACATATAAAGACCTTCCGCGCTGGTCGGACGCCGGTTCTGGGCCGATCGAGCGCGAGCTTACACAAGCTAAACTTTAACTTTTGCCCCATCGCTGGACACATCCACCTCACAACTACCAATGAAAAATGAAACGCATTTTAAGAGTTTCCATTTTGCAGAAGGTAATGGATTATATTCATGTGACATGAATAAACAGTCAATGTGTAATTAATAAATGAGTTTAGAATTGTTTCTGTAATAATTTATACATTTTATCTGTGTATTAAAGGGTCCACGTGACAGATATTTCTCTTTATTCCTATTCAAATAAAACATTAAATGATAAAAATTATTCTATACAAGCGTTATTCTCTGGTAGTCATCCTAAAATAAATAAATATAATTTATAAATTATAAGCAGATAACGGCTAATGTATAATATACACTGCCTGGCAAAAAAAAAAAAAGAAAAAAAGTTGCTGTTTGGATTTAAGTAGGCAAATATATTACGAGTCTATGATTGGATCATTATCGCAGTGATTATTATGTTTCTAGGATGTCACATGTTTTGGCAACAGTTTTTCTAACCCTAATTGATGGAGTGTGTAGCTTTTCCTTTGTAGGAAGACACATCATGGCCATATTCCAGGATTACAGTTTCAAGATTCATCAGGCTCAGATTGTGAAAGAATGGTTTTGAAGAGCATGAAGAATCATTTCCACACGTGGATCGGCTCCTCTGAGTCCAGAGTTTAAGAGTCTTTAGGTTGTGCTGGAGGAGACTTTACAGAGTGCTGGACTCTTGTCAATACAAGATCCTGACCAAACACATCACAACATTTATTTCCATTAAGAGATGAATCTTGATATTGTCATCCTGGAATATGGCCATGATGTGTATAAAAATAGTATCTCAATGATTCTAAAATAACACTGATGTTAAAACAAAATTATTAATTATGAATGAGCTTTGCTGTCCTCGCTGCACTGGGTTTGATATTGTCCTTCTGTGAGGAGCAGAACCTGATAAGAACATAGCGATTTAATTATCGATTTATTGAACACTTTCAGAACTTCAACAGAAGATGTTTTGAAGAAAACATTTTGTGTGTGTGTGTGTGAGAGAGAGATAGAGAGTGTGTGTGTGTGTGTGTGTGTGTGTGTGTGTGTGTGTGTGTGTGTGTGTGTGTGTGTGAGAGAGAGAGAGAGAGAGTGTGTGTGTGTGTGTGTGTGTGTGTGTGTGTGTGTGTGTGTGTGTGTGTGAGAGAGAGAGAGAGAGAGAGAGAGTGTGTGTGTGTGTGTGTGTGTGTGTGTGTGTGTGTGTGAGAGAGAGAGAGTGTGTGTGTGTGTGTGTGTGTGTGTGTGTGTGTGTGTGTGTGTGTGTGTGTGTGAGAGAGAGAGAGAGAGAGAGAGAGAGAGTGTGTGTGTGTGTGTGTGTGTGTGTGTGTGTGTGTGTGTGTGTGTGTGTGTGTGTGTGTGTGTGTGTGTGTGTGTGTGTGTGTGTGTTTATAGAGTTACATGTCCCTAGTGCACATGGATAATCACAAACACAGTGTCAGATGTATGATCTGAGTAACAGCTCCCTCTTCAGGCCAGTGGAGGGAAAGTCTGGCCATCCTCAGTGTTACACCATCCATCATTTTCTTTCATTATTTCTTTCTTTTATTTATTCATTTGTTTATTCTTCCATCCGCACATCCACAAATACATCAATCCACACATCTATCCATCAATCCACCCATCCATCCACACATCTATCCATCCATCCACACATCTATCCATCCATCCACACATCTATCCATCCATTCCTCCATCCAACTACTTTTTCTGTCTGCAAGTGGTGTCATGAGGGTTGTCACTGTCTCGGCATGGGGCAGTTCTTATACTTTAAAAAGAGGAAGGAAAAAACTATAGAATAGTTATCAGTGTGCATTTGCAGTTTACTCTCCTCGAGTCTGTTTGCAGCGGCTGAAACTACACACCGGTGAGAGATGCACTTGTTCATCATTAATATTGTCTAACTAATGAAGTTACATTAGGAACTTAGTAAACATTTTCTCTCTTAAAAGCCTCTGAACAACCAGAGCTCGTGTGTTCCTAACGCTGTCTTTAAATGAGTTTTAACCGTGGAAATCTACTAACAGTGAAGATTGTAAAGTATTTTTATAATTTTTGCAGTGTTTATAACGCAATAAACGGCTGTTATTATAGTTTTTATGAAATGAAAGATGACATATTGTTCTGTTGTGTAATGATTTAGTTCCTGTGGTGATGTCCCTGATAACTCTTGCTCTGGTGTCTCTGCTCCTGATCCCAGGTCAGTCTCTCCTGTAAATCACACATCAGTTCATCACTGACTAAGAGAACAAGGTTTTGGCTAGTTAGCATGGATCAGTTAGCCCTGCAGTTAAAATATAGCACTGGTAAAATATCTACTATAATATAGGGACATTTCTGTGATTTATTTGTTGCTTCCAGAGTAAACTGTATTATTCAGGATTTTGCTGATCTAACGCTAACTCTGAAGCTGCTAACATTTAGAGAACGGTTTTCATGGTCAGAGTTCAATGTTCTGCTTCCTGCGTTTCATCAGCTTCTGTCTGAGGGCTGTTTTACACACATATCACATCATAAGTGTAATTCTTCATTTATAAACAACAGTTTTGTAAAGAAAAACAAGTTTTAATAAACGTTTATGGCCCTCTTTAACTCTCAGATGGGCATGTGTGTGTCCGTCTATAGGTGTTTGTTTCCTATCATTGTTTCCTTGTGAATGTTGTGTTTCAGGAGTTTGTAGCTGGAGTGTTGATTATTGGGGTGTGAGTTACAGTCCTCCAGACATCTGTGCACTAAAGGACTCATCAGTGATTATGAGCTGCACTTATAAATACCCTGGAGGACTTCAGATCGAGAAACTGTTCTGGACCAAAACACCGGTAAAACATAATGAAGAGTTTCCAGATCTGTCTGAGGACCCTGAATACAGTCAGAGGCTTCAGTATCTGGGAGATAAACAGAAGAACTGCACCGTCAGACTGAGTCATGTGACACTGAAGGATTCACACATGTACTATTTCAGATTCACCACTAATAACCCTGATGGAAAATGGATTGGTGATCCAGGAGTGAATCTTACTGTCACAGGTGACTCTGATGAGGTTCATCTCTTCTTCTGCATTATGTTGAATAATAATCAGTGTATGACAGCAGCACTAGATATAGTGTGTGTGTGTGTTCAGATCTTCAGGTGGAGTCTCCTGAGAGAGTGACAGAGGGAGATCCAGTCAGTCTGAGATGTAAAAGCATCTGCGCTCCGACTGGCAGACACACATTCATCTGGTACAGAAACACACAGATGATATTAACTGACCTCAGTAACACACTCCTCCTCAACCCAGTGAGAAGAGCGGACTCAGGCAGATACAGCTGTGCTGTAGACGGACACACTCTCATCTCTCCTGCTGTTCAGATCAGTGTCATGTGTGAGTGTGTTTTCTTTCCAAAGCCAGTAGAGTTCACTCGTCCCTCCTTTTCTTTAGAAATGAGAGTAATTGGGGCTAATCTTTAAAACATTTAAATGCTCACTGTTTCAATAGTACAGTCACAAAACATGAACAATGTTTGATTGTAACATTTTATGTTATATTCAGGTTTACAACTCCCTTGTCATGGCAACGCCACGCCATAAACACAACACACTAAAACAGCCGTTCAAGTAATGGTTTAAACACCTTTAAAGCTCAAATAATTCACACATTTTAACAAAATACTGATTGTAAATGCTTTAAATAATAAGATTCACATTTATGCCTTTAAATCCTCCAAAATTAGCCCCCATTCACTTCTATTGTAAGTTCCTCACCATTTCTTTCTTCTCTTTTTAAAAAGAAAACAAAACTAAAATACAACACTATTAATTGTGTGTGGTAATCAGTATTATGCAACAAATGTTTGAAAAAAGAACTGTGTTGCATAATACAATCAGAGCTGGGTAGTAACTTTATACCAAGCATATCTTATTCAAATTAATGTGATAAACAATGTAATGTGTGTAATGTAATAGATTACTGTTCGGGGTTATGTTCAGTTTTTTTGGGGGGGGGTTCTGATCCTGTTTATATGAGTTCCCTGTAATTTTTAGTTCCCTTATCGAGTCGCTCCCTCGACATTAAGTATGGGGAAATCCATTTTCCTCGAAATGCTGAAGCCTGATTTGAACAACTCTTTTGCTTGCAAATAGCCAAAAAAACTCAGAATCTTTCTTCTTCACCTGGAGCCTGGTTTCGCCGTGGATTCACGCTAACAGAGTGGACAACGTGGAATTATCCCCTCACGCCCACACTGCCCTCACGTGTCAGAACCTCTCACCTACGCTGAGGCTAGTTACAGCCCTCCGAAGGAAGCGCGGGAAATTGTCTCTTTCGGATATGGTGAGGACGACACCCCGTGAGGACGTTTTTCCCTCATCTCCACGAGGAGCTCACCCGGTCATGGCGCTCCCCTCACTCAGCCCGAGCCCATGCACAGGGTACCCAGCTGCTGACGACAGTGGACGGGGCAGAGAAATTGGGTTACACTCGACCGCCTCCCATCGAGGACGCTTTCGCGGCCCACCTGTGTCCTTCTCCTGGATGGAAAACCGTCTCATTACCTTCAAAGCCATGTCGAGCCACTGCCCACATCGCTGCGAAGGCATATATTTCGGCTGGACATGCAGCATCTGCCCTCCACACGATGGCAATCCTGCAGATCTTCCAAACTCGACTCTTAGGGTCCCTGGACGAGAAAGGCCCGGAACCTGAGTCCCTCAGGAAGCTGTGCACGGCGGCGGATCTGGCTCTGGCCGCCTCTAAAAAGGTCGCCCAGGGAATCGGTGGCTGACGCTGACCGAGAAGCACGATGCAGAGAAGCAGCAGCTCCTGGACGCCCCCGGTAAGCCCGCTGGGTCTTTTAGGCGTCGCGGTTGAGGCTTTTTCGGAGAAGTACGCAGAGACCTTGAAACAGTCTAAGATGATGCTGCATCTTCAACCAAAATGGTCTCAAGCCCCCCCTAGAGCGAGGTCTAGATCGTCCTCAGCTCAGCGTTCAGCTGGATACACTAGGCGCGCGTCCCAGAGCGCGAGAGAGCGCCGCGAGCCTGAACTGCCGCTTCGTCGCGAAACCAGCTTCCAGCAGCCAAGGGTGACCGGCAGACAAGGAGCAGCGTTCCTGATGTTCGTGCCAGGAGGAAAAGAGCATGGTCCGTGCACAACAGAGGACCTGCGGTGAAAACAGCTTGTTCCCGCTCAGAGTTCCCTCGGCAACCAACAGAGAAAGCTGAGAATGTTTGTGTAAATATTATGAAACCTGTAGCGTTTGCGACTCTGGGTAAATTTGAATTAGCTCAAGAATATATGGAATTTTGGAAATATTAATAATTATGACTCATGTTCATAATTCATAAGTCGCATGTACATTTATTTTATCAATTATAGAGATTAACTGGTTCTGTAACTGATCTAATCGTTATTCGTCCAGCGAATAAAGGTGAGATTATCACAGTTAAGAAGGGTTATCTCTTTACAAACTCTAAGAAAGTTTGATCTCCTGGCCACGGACATCAAACCCTTCTGAGTTTATTAATTAAAACTACTGAATGTAGTCTAATATCGAGCTTGTAGCTTAAGATCTTTTTAGATTCATTGACTTAAAAGGTGGATGTTTCAAACACAGAGGCAGTGAAAAGTATTTATGAATTTTAATAAATGCAAAACTATGATTATATGATCTACGAACATAAACGTACGTAAAAATGCACACAATAAACAAACAAACAGATAACCAAACAATAAAAATACGTGATCAGAAGTAACATGAAATGAAAGAAAGATAGAAAGAAAGGCAGAGAATGGGGAAGCTAATAATTATTACATACAAATAGAACCTAAGTTCACGAGACAACCTGGAAAGCAGTTTTATCAGAATAATGTTTTACTTGCACGTTTGTTCTCTGTTCGGCGTGAGGCTGAGGCAGGGCAGCGTGACGATGTCGATCCTGTTTCTGCTGTGTCTTCAGGTGCCGCGAAGTTTAAAGGCTCACTGCATGTAACATTACCGAGAAGGTTCAGTTCGTCTTCTGGGTCGTTTCGCAAGACGATGTAAAGGCTTACTTGAATTTAAGTTACCGAGAAAGTTAGATCATTTCCCTTTTTGAGGGGAAAGGCACGGATGAGCTTAGTTGCAAAGAACGGCAGCTACGACTCGAACATGAGCGCTGCCGGGGAGGATAGGAGGTCAGCGGGATCGATGAGAGAAGAGGTGAGCGAAGAAGGAAGATAAGAGCGAGAAGAGAGAGAGAGAAGGGAAGCATGATATTTTGAAGGGGCCAAAACTCACGCCCTCTCACGGACGTGGGCCAACCGTCTTTAACAACGGATCGGGCACACCTCCTGACGTTTCGAGATCTATACCCCCCTTCCTCTTAGAAATTGGAACGATAGATTCGTTCGTAACATTAATATCACTGGTATTAATAAAACAATGCATCCTCTGATATGTTGCGTTAAACATTCGAGACCGTTGGGATATCTGGAACAAGACGATACCATGAATGGCACTGCCATGACATAATTACACACAGATACACGATTATAGTCACATCACATTGATTACAAACCAATAAAGTTATATAGGCATAATATTTGGGACAAGGGATCATGCACACATCAAGAAAATACATTTTAAACATTGTACCAAATGATTTTGATCACGCGTGGTAGGATCCATGTGTGTTTCTGTGTGTGTGTGCGTGTGTGTGACCAGGACTGAGAGTTCATGCTGCCGCTGAACTTTTGCTCTCTTGCCTATGTGTGTGTGTGTGTGTTTGGTTTGATGAGATCATTAGCCAGCACATCTGGCCGGACAAAGTCTTGTTGTTTTCTGACGTATAAATCAGTGTCTGAGAATATCCCTAGGGGATCTGCGTAATCTCAGACATCGTGGCGCCTTGCGCTCGTGGCTTCCCGTGTAAACTCATAAAAGAGGTGTCTATAGACAGCCATCAATGAGTTACTTGAGCTGATAGATGCCATCTGTTGTTTGTAGACAGTTCAAGAAGGACAGAGTCCGTTTGTTGGTAATTTCAGTAATTTTAAATATATATATAGAGAGAGCTGGTAATCTGACCCTCTTCTTTGCGTTACAAACCGCTGTGTTCTGGTTCAATAAACAAAAAGCATTACATGTCTCAGCAAAAGATCTCTTTTCCTCCCATAACTATTACCTGTGACATAAGCGAAACCTCTCCTCCTCTAACCCGAGGATGTGACTATGTGTGTTCCCGTGCAAAGAGCCGTGGACGAGTCACTGGCCATTCATATAACTGTCAATGCTTCTCCGCCAGCATGCAGTAATGCCCCCTCTGTCGAGTCACCTGAGCGTGTGGTCGGCGCTCCCAGCGGCGTCAGATTGGGTAATCAACACTGTAAAACGCGGCTATACGCTTCAGTTCGCTCGCAGACCATCCCGCCCCGGCGCGTGATTATGTCAGAGGTATCTGAACAGAGCGCTCCGCTGCTACGGGCAGAAGTAGAGATAGTGCCCAGGGAACACAGAAATTGTGGGTTTTACAGCCGTTATTTTCTAGTCCCGAAAAAGGACGGAGGTGTACGCCCCATCTTGGATCTGAGATTACTAAACAAAGCGCTTGCGAAACACACGTTCAAGATGATTATGGTGAAGCAAATCCTCGCGCATATTCAGCCTGAGGACTACTCATTGCAGTGGATCTGAAGGATGCGTATTTTCACTTTCAGATAGCCCCGCATCAGATAGCGTTTTGCATTCGAAGGTGTCGCATACCAATTCAAAGTGTTGCCGTTCGGGCTGGCTCTGGCCCCCCGCGTGTTTACAATGTGCATGAATGCAGCGCTCACACCCGTGAAGCTCAGTGGAATGTGCGTTCTGAACTATCTCGACAACTGGCTAGTCATCGCTCAAACGAGAAGCGATCTCGAGGACTGTCTGTGAACATACGGAAGAGCACGCTTCAGCCGTGTCAGTCGATTACATTCCTGGGTATGGTTCTGGACTCGCGCACGATGATCCAGTCCAGATCCAGTCCATTCATAATACACTAGCCCTCATCATTCAAGGCAGAGCCATCCCCTTGAAAACATTTCAGATGCTACTGGGTCTGATGGCAGCCGCAGCCTCCGTCTGCAGACTGGGCTTGCTGCACATGAGACCACTGCACATGAGACCACTGCAGCACTGGTTGCAAAACCGAGTGCGATCCCTGCAGGGCTTAGCGAGGAAGGTGCTCTTGTGGAAGGATCGGGTACTTCTTTCGATCCGAACAGTACATATACCGGGCAGTTTGAATTGCGGCACGGATATGCTATCCAGGGATGGCATTGTGCACGGAGAGTGGAGACTACACCCTCAAACTATAAATATGATCTGGAATCTCTTTGGCGAGGCGGAGATCGACTTCTTTGCTTCAGAGAAGAACGCCCACTGCCCGCTGTACTTCTCACTGTCAACGGCTCCTCGGGGAGGGGACGCGCTGTCGAGCTGCTGGGCCAAGGGGCGGAAGTATGCATCTCACCCGGTCAAAATAATGCCGCTAGTGCTGCAAAAGATCAGGGAAGAGAGATGTGCGTTGATTCTGGTAGCGCCCAAGTGGCCCAATCAGCCGTGGTTCCCGGAACTGGTGAACATGTCTCAGCTCCCCCTGTGGCGAGTCCCGCTGAAACAAATTTGGTGGGGAAGCACCCCCTGATATCGAATTTCTCCAGTGGGTGAGGTGGCTTAATCCTCCCCTGTAGTTACTGACTACCACACACACACAAAAGTACTGTTTTTTTAGTTTTGGATATTTCCTAATAAGTGACATGACCTGTTGACACAAGGATCCATGGAATCCTGTTGTTTATGCTAAATTCTGCCCGTATCTTCTGTATGTAAGAACAGAAATAGAAGTGTTTGGTGGGGTGAGTGACAGTAAATATTTCTCCTGTAGATCCTCCAGGGAATGCTGAGATCTCCATCAGTCCATCTGGTGTAATAGTGGAGGGAGATTCAGTGACTCTGAAGTGCAGCAGTGACTCAAACCCTCCTGCAGAAATCAGCTGGATTAAAGGAGGAACGCTTGTAGGATCTGGAAGAATCTACAGCATCTCAAACATCAGCTCTAATGACAGTGGAGAATACAAGTGCAAGGCCAGCAATGAACATGGAGAGAAATACTCTGATGCTGTGACTTTAAACGTCACAAACGTCACAAACGTCATGTGTGAGTTCATGATAAAACATAAGATGCAAATTTTCTGTTTTGATAAATTCAGTCCATATTAGTAATTTTAAAAATGTGTAATAAGATTTTAAAAATATATATATCTGATAATTCTTAGATTCTTCTCGATTCTTAGATGCATCGCGATGCGGAATCGAATCACAATTGTCAAAAATCGATTTTCTAAATGTTAATTGATAACGTAATATTGACAGAACGCAAAGGTGCCTGGACAGTATGTGGTGTGCGCATAACAGAGACATGTGATGGTGGAGCGAGAAATCCGACCGGCACCCTCTGCGTTAAAATAGCGTAACTTTGGCTTTATGAAGTTGAAGGGGAAAAGAACCTGGACAAGAGCCACACTTTATGCAAGAAGAGATCCAGACTGCGACCAAATGGCGACAAGAAGTCGCACTGGTGTGACCACCACGTTGTCCAGTTGATAAGAGCTGCAACTTCTGTTACATACGAGAAACATCAAACGACAAACGAAACGAAAGAGAAACTAAACTGCGCTCTTCGTTTGAGCTGTGGCGCGCGAACCGTTTAGCGCAGCGCGAGCAAAGAACAGGTTTACTCGCAATCACGCAACACTGTTATTACACATCGCTGGGAGATCCAGTGAGAAAGTGTTCGAATTCACAGCAGAATGAATAATATCGCAGCGAGATCTAATTTGAAGCATTCAAATTCTATTATAACCCACACATGTCAGATCAAACAGCGCTGATGTTAAAACCAGGACAACCTTAGAAGCTTTCACCCAACTCGGAAAAGGCAAAGCCAATTACAAACTCTATCGCAACATTTATTTCCAAATCACTTCCATTTGTTTAATTAATAAAATATATTGGAAGTAAATTCATTACGAATCATTACAAATACTTTGTTTTAAAAGTACCAAGGAGTCACACAGTGAGAAAAAAGAAAATCTGTATAGAAAAAAAAAAATCACAGTCATGATCTTTTATCATTTATCACCGCAGTCCTCAGAATCGCGATCGAATCGTGAGATGCCTAGAGATTCCCAGCCCTAATACAGAGTGGACGCTTCTGCTGTCAGGCTCACAATCATCATCTCAGAGATCAGACGCTGTAACTGTCACAGATGAAGGTTTTATTTTATTAAGAGTTCAAGACAGTTCTGCAGGTTTGAGAGTTAATCTGAACTCTAATTCTTCATCTTTCAGCTCATCGTGGTCAAGGCTGGCTCGTCGGGTTGGGGATCACTGTGGCGTGTTTAGGACTCTTCATCGTCATCATCATCATTCTGCTTATAATGTGAGTTTGATTAAAATCATTCTCAATTACAGTGAGCGAATGCAATTAACTTTCAGACTAGTGCAGGTGTAAATGCCTCATGTGATGTGATTAGTAATTAATCTTTAAAATGCAGCTTACAAGTTTAATGTCTGTTAAATCAGGAGAAAACGAAGAGTTGCTAAAGCTGAAGACCTCACCGAAAAACAGGTAAATCTTCCGGACACAACATGTGAATAGTCTAGTTAGACGGGGCCATTCACACAGAACGTGAGAGACAGTCAGTGGAACGAGAGACAAAAAAAACAAAGAAAGTTTACCGCCTTTTAATCTGAGTGCCGTGTTTATAACGGTCAAACACGTCCGTCTAGCTCGAGTTTACATAGACAAACAATGGAAAGTAGAGCACTGAAATGGAAAACCGTGTTCTGTGTGAACAGCCCTTAAATGTGAATAATAAATATTAAAAGGGGTGGTATAATGCCCTTTTCACAAGATGTAAAATAAATGTCTCTGATGTCCACAGAGTGTGTGTGTGTGTGTGAAGTTTTAGCTCAAAATACCCCACAGATATTTCTATAGCATGTTAAAATTGTCACTGTTGAGGGTGAGCATAAGCGCACCGTTTTGTGTCTGTCCCTTTAAATGCAAATGAGCTGCTGCTCCCGGCACAGGGGGCGGAGCTTCAAGAGCTCCTGGCCTTTTACCTCACACACACATGCACTGAAAATTTAAAAACTTTTAGCCTTTTATGTTTAAACCGGAGTCAGACAATGATGGAGAGACTCGAGAAGAAGTGACAACATGTAGAAGCAACAGGACATTTCTGAATGATTAGTTGATGTTATTGTTGTAGCTTATGTGTAGTTATCTTCTAGTCATTGATTAGCATATTCTGTCATGATAATCTATAAATCGTGTCCCAAGGGCGGGGTTTATGTACATTTCAGGGTTGGTGATGTCACTAACCCTGGAGGAATGTTGTGTGTAGTTCCTACCAGCCGTTTGTTGTAGTCCTTAAAGGGATAGTTCACTTTGAAATTAAATTTTGGTATGTTTTAGCTTACCTCAAAGGCATCCAAGATGTAGGTGTCTTTTTTTCCGCAGTAGTTTCAATTTTGATATTTTTAGGTCAAACCGTTCTTGTCTGACAGTCATATCATGCAGGTCTGTGGTCACGGTCTCAAAGAGCATGCAGAGTCCAAATTAAACAATTCCCCATCGTAAGTACACATTGATGGCCTAAGACACGAAACGAGCGGTTTGTGTGAGAAAATGAACAGTATTTATATCGTTTTGACCTCTTATACACAACCTCGTCCAAGTGATCTGAGGGCGCATCCTGCTGTGTGACGTGTGCTAGATGTCGCCTTGGCTACGGCAGTTCATTGGAACGAATGTCTTTAATGCGACATCTAATGTGTATACATCTATGCACCAGTCTGCGCACACGTCACACACCAGGATGCGCGCGCGCCCTCAGATCACTTGGACGAGGTTGTGTATAAGAGGTCAAAACGATATAAATACTGTTCGTTTTCTCACACAAACCGCTCGTTTCGTGTCTTAGGCCATCAATGTGTACTTACGATGGGGAATTGTTTAATTTGGACGATGGGGAATTGTTTAATTTGGACGATGGGGAATTGTTTAATTTGGACTCTGCATGCTCTTTGAGACAGTGACCACAGACCTGCATTATATGACTGACAGACAAGAACGGTTTGAGCTAAAAATATCAAAATTGAAACTACTGCGGAAAAAAAGACACCTACATCTTGGATGCCCTTGAGGTAAGCTAAAACATACCAAAATTTAATTTCAAAGTGAACTATACCTTTAAAAAGACATTTCTGTTAAAGTAAATATCTCCCTTTACTCTGAACTTTGAGCGTCGTAACTTTGCAGATGTTGTTTATGCTCAAACGGCAACATTACACACTAACTAAAGTTAGAAAAGTCAACCAGCCCTTTAATTTTCTTCTGTTTCAGGACAATCTGTACTCTACCGTAACAGGGAGAGATGTTCATGTTTCTGAATCAGCCGATTGTGATGACGCTCAGTACGCCAGTGTTACTTCCAGCAAACCCAGAAGAGACGCAAATGCTCCTGAACGCAGAGAGACTGAGGAGATCCAGTACGCAACTGTCCAACATCACAGAAACAAACAGACGAAGAGAGCAGAGGAGAACGAAAGCCACTACGACAATATCAGGATTGGTCAGCCTGATTCTGTCCTGAGGTGAGAAGAACGAGCTTAAAGAGACAGTTCACGCAGGAATAAAACATCTGCCGTCTACTCGCCCTCATGTTGATGAAAGGAGCATTTATAGTTCTTTAAATCTGGAATTTTGTGGTTAATAACTTTGTGTCCCACTGATGTTTCAGAAACATCTGAACTGTTTAATGACTTTTATCATCATGCAATCTGATCCATAACATGACTGTTGTTTTATTTGATGTTCTTTAGGCGATCAAGCGTGCCGACTGTGGAAGAGGCGTCTGTGATCTACAGCCGTGTCAAATGAGTGAACGAAACCATCATGAAGACAAAGGCCAAAACAATGAAACAATATTCTGAGAGCAGGGCTGTCAATTTAGCATACTAATTCACTCACAGTTTTTTATTGTTCATTAAATCAGGTAAGGGACGGTTTATGGAATGGACCACTGGAGGAAAATAGGGGAGGGTCATGTCTTTTTATTCTTTGTTGAGGGGAGGGTCTTTTATATTCTATTTGTATTCATGAAAACAGTGGCTTGTTTTGTGCATATTTTTCCATCGCTAGCAGAAGGGTCTGACCCAGCAAAAATCCAGTTTGGCGCTGTTTGACAGTGCGTGCGCGCTTCGGGGGGTACTATTAGTATTTAAAATCCAGAAGTTATCAGCAACTTCTATTTAAAAAGAAGTTTTGTCAGCATTGCGATTCTCTTTATACACATATACACACTTTAATAAATGTATTCACGTTTAAACACAATTTAAACAACGTATTATTCAATGCATTACTTCTATATAGATTTATATATTAAGTTGCTCAAGCAAGTGGTGAAATATTTAACCATGTACTTATATTAAAATTGCAAACATTTTAAATTAAAACTTAAAATTGACAAAAACAGCCGACTCTCATGCCTTTTCTTTTGCATTTAAATTTTAATACAATAAATATTGCATGTCAAAAATAACTTGTTTTTCCACCTCCACGAATGAGACGAGTGTTGTTCATTATGTCGCCTTGTTGAGGTAAATTGTAGTTTTCCTTGCTTTACCCCGGTCTTAAAGTAAAAAGATGACTGTGAAAAAAAGTAGTATTTGAGATTGAGATTACTACATTTTTTTTATCAAACACATTTATGGTGAAATTACTACATTTTCAGGTCAATCTGTGTTCATTTTGATCACGAAACATGCGCTGTCACTTTAATTCAGCGTTTGCAGTACAGCAGAAATAGACTAGTGTGGAAACGATCTCTGCACTGCTGTGTACGCACCGCAACTGGAACGGATCGACGGACTGCAACCGCGTGCAGTGTGAAAGCTCTAACCTGTTAAAGGGTAACTAAACCCTAAACCAACTTTTTTTAGTTAATGATCTGTAAGAATGGGGCTTTATTAGTGCTGTTCATTGATTCGAGTTACTGTTTGACATTTGGGTATAAAGTGTTTTAATTCTACAATATATGGTGTAAAAACGTCTGAGTGCTGCCCTCTTCAGGTTGAACGGTGGCTACTGCAGTTGAATTTTCCTATTGGATGTTTGCGGTACTGCGCGACGTAAGCGGGTTCCAGCTCACCACGCCCTCCCTTGGTACTAGGGCTGTCACTTTACTTCCGAAAATCGATTGCACAATCGATTGGACCAACCAACGCAAGTTTCGAAAACAAAAATAGGGAATCGATTTTAATGGTCCTTTCTCGGAGCGCATCCAGCTCGTCACGATACGCCCGCAGCGAATGCGCGTCACACAGCAACTGCAGTGACAAATACACATATCAGCAAATTATACTTCTGCACAATGTGTCTCTTTTTACAACAAAACTGTTAATTCTGCCGGTATGCAGTCAGTCTCGTGCATACAGATACAGATTCGGGCTACAATCGCCTACGTAAGCGAAATTTGTTTGACATTTCTAATGGTAAACACAGCCATGTTGAAGCCGGCAGTGATGTTTTTCACTGATGTTATGGCAGTCCACTCTGCTTATTGTGTTTGGAGAATGTTGCAGTCCTGTTTGACATTGTGCACGAAACTTCATGCCAATAAATCATCAGGAATATTGCTGACTTGTGTGTCTCAAGCGCCCTCTTTACGTTCGTCCTAATGCGTGTGAGTTGTCCGTGGATTTGCCCATATTTAGCATTTAAAATGGAAATGTCTTTAGACATGGAAAATCGATTTTACAATCGATTCAATCAACAATTATGTCTCAAAAATCGAACAGGATTTTTTTACAAAAGTGACAGCCCTACTTGGTACGAGCTACCACGCATAGTATTGCATCTGTTAGGATAGCTTCAAGTTAGCGTAGATTTATCTGTATTTAGTACTGTGGTCAGGAGGGTACGTAGGTGAAGTGTTGCTGGTTGCAACAGCACTGTTGAACGGCATAGCTTTCAGACTTGGAAATTAGGCGCCAGTGGAGCTCAAGTGTGCAACCTGCATTTTACACGGGATTGCTTCTCCAACGCAGTAGAGGTGGACATGGGCTTCTCCACACAGCTCGCGCTGAACAGCGACGCAGTGCCAAACGCTGCTCCTCCTGCGAGGACTCCACCACTGCAGCGGCGTCTTGATGTGAGTGAGCATATATATAATCACAATTTATGGTTAGGCTAAAGTTAATCCTCTGGGGTCGACAAACGCGCCGGCGCATTTTGCTGGATTTTTTTCACATAGCAGCAAAATATGAATATGCCTATATAGAGAGCGCGCGCTATTGACATCAGCTCGATAAAACTCATCAGATGCATGTACTTTACGTCGTCTCGCGACCCTGTGAGTCACTCTCCATTTTAGAGTCTGACAGCAGCTGTCAATCACTCCGTCACTGCGGGTCTCAGGTGCACGCCCCCCCGCTCAGCCCCGCCCTCGGCTCCTCCCCTCTATCTCTGCTGGGGTCTGCCCATTTTTCAGCATTTTTAAAATATTGCCAGTGGGTGGAGTCAGGCTCTGACCAGGAGCTTAGTTACCCTTTAACATGGGTACGAAAAAAATACACACCGCATACGCACTGCAAGCGGAGCAGGCCTATGTGTGAAACGGGCGTGAGGCGCCAGAACTGCAGCTGATAGAATGTGCGCTACCATATTTTAGATTCAATTAAATTAAATGTTGTCAGCATTGCGATTCTGTTTATACACATATACACACTTTAATAGACGTATTCACGTTTTAACACAATTTAAACAACGTATTATTCAATGCATTACTTCTATATAGATTTATATATTAAGTTGCTCAAGCAAGTGGTCAAATATTTAACCATGTACTTATATTAAAACCGCAAACATTTTTAATTAAAACTAAAAATTGACAAAAACAGCCGACTCTCATGCCTTTTCTTTTGCATTTAAATTTTAATACAATATTGTATCTCACAAATAACTTGCTTT
Source organism: Scardinius erythrophthalmus (assembly GCF_964197995.2). Classification (NCBI taxonomy): domain Eukaryota; kingdom Metazoa; phylum Chordata; class Actinopteri; order Cypriniformes; family Leuciscidae; genus Scardinius; species Scardinius erythrophthalmus. Next base: position 31,719,426 of record NC_138243.1, read on the forward strand.
TCCACCTTCACGAATGAGACGAGTGTTGTTCATTATGTCGCCTTGTTGAGGTAAATTGCAGTTTCCCCTGGCTTTACCCCGGTCTTAAAGTAAAAAGATGACTTTGAAAAATAGTAGTATTTAATTAAATACATTTATGGTGAGATTACTACATTTTATTTAATCAAACACATTTATGGTGAGATTATTATTACGGGATGAGGAGGAGGGAGGGTCGAGCTAGCCTCCATTTTGTTTTACAATACTTTTAACGTCAACAAGAAGTGACGTCACCCAGCATCGCTTAGAGCATCTTTAATATTTGGGCTTTTCTAACAAACTCTGGAAATGTGCAACAGTGGATAAAATGAAAGCTTTGATGAACACCTCAGTCTATTAAAGGGGCAGTAAGTAAGAATTACTCCCATCTAGTGGTGAATTTGTATTTTGCAATCAAACTAATTTTGCTCTCCAGCGCCTCGCGTTTTCAAATGCGCGTTGCATCTACGGTAAGCGATATGTACCAAAAAGCTTTGACAGGATGTCTTCTAATAGCACCTCGTCGAGTTTTCCTTCTGGTGAACTGGTTTGTTATTTCAAACAAACTACAACTTGACACAACGAACAAACGAATGTTACAGTTTTGAACAAACAAAACTTACAACCTTGTTTATAGGACCATCTCTACTTTACTCAATAGCTGCTATTCATCAAAGAGCCTGTTTAACTTTTAACTATGTTCTACTGTCTATATCAGTGTTTCCCAACCTTTTTTCAGTCAAGGCACCCTTTGAAATTAAAAAAAAATGTGTGGCACCCTACACTAGTGTTGTCACGATACTACTTTGATACTATACTTTGAAATGTGCTTTTTTTTTTTTTTTGATGTGCACAAATAAATGACAGGTAGGCTACCATAAGATTTTCTTCTTCCTGTTCCTTTTTTTTTCTTCGTTCATGCATGTTACAAATGAATGAATGAATTAAACATTTTTAATTTTATATAATATATAATTTTGTTATAATTGCACAAGATAGCTTGTTTTTACTATATTTTATGTAGCCTAATAATTTCACAGTAAATCTCCAAATTAATGTAGAAACATCATAAAGACAGTATATTTCAAATAATTGTTTAATGGCATCTTTTTATGAATGAAGTGTTATTTGATTCTGATGTCACTGCTGCACTGTCACATGTGGATCCCACAAGCGTCCCATTTTCTCACAACTCTTAACGTTCATTTAAGACTTTATTTAACTAATTTAAGACTGCTCTCATGAGGATACTCAAAGCGAAAGCTCGAAAGAGAAGTCGAGTCTGGCGCGCGTCGTGTCAGCATCACAGGACAGCGCATTCTCTTTTGTATTTTCTCGCTTGCATGGTTAGAAGCATTTGCATGAAGACGAACGTGATTATATAATGTAACGCTAGCCAAAGGATGACAGAAAAAAATGCTGCTTTAATTGCGTTAAATATTTTTAACGTGTTAAATTGAAAAATATTAATCGCACGCGTTGCGTTGACAGCAGCACAACCGATGTGAATACGCGGCAAGACGGACGTTGTGACAATTCGTGTGTATTTGACTGTAAGCGCATCAATGAAAAATAGGCAGCTTTATGTGGACGCACTGGGAATGAGGCACGGGAATAAAATCACATGCAAGCGCAACCTCCGCAATTCAACGCCAAAAACTTATGATTTGCATTTGTATTATAAATTTGTGCGCATTATTTGTTGTTATTAGAGACTTCCGACGATCCGAGATTGATGGTAAAGATTTGTTTTTTTTTACACAGTTTCCCGCTGGGAAACGCTGGTCTATATAGGCTAATAAAAAAATAAAAAGCCTGTAATTAAGACCTTAACATTGACTTACCTGTCGAGAAGAAAGCAGGCAACTTCAGCGTCTCTTTTGAAAGCTTTCTCCTGCATTAGCTATCCCGACATTATAGCTAATAACCCTTGTTTTTGTAATCTCCGATCACGTTTCCTTTTACGGTCTTATTGTGGAGTTTTTCGACTAAGAGGACTCGTTATCCTGTGACTTAACCGTGCAGTGCAGCCTTTTAAACTTGCCGGGGCAGTGACAAAAGCGCCTCTCACTGCTCTGCTCCGTTTCTGCTGGTTTCAGTCACTTGACGCGGGCTCTGAACGAAAACGCGTTGTGGAAACGCGTTGGCCTAGTACTTTTTGTCCCTCTCTGCTATTATAGTTTTTCAAGATGGCGGAACTTCATGGAAGCCTCCGTGGACCTACCCGTCCCATGTATATAAAGATAATAAATTCTTCGTTTACGAGGATAAGTCAGATCATTGGCAGAGGTATTTGGACACCATTGAGGACATATTTATGAAAAAAAATATTGATTTTAGATAATAAAATACCTAAAAAGTTACTTATTGTCCCTTTAAAGTCTCCAGTGATGATTATTTGTAGAGCAACTTCTGTGTACGTGTGCTAAGACGAGGTCAGCCATGTTGGTTTAATCCGTTTGACTAAAATAACATTTTACGGAGCCTAAAGTCACATGGTGGTGGAAATTATATTTCAATTCTTTTGCGTTTCCTCTCAAATCCTTTGCATTACCCAGCATGCAACTTTCGCGAGCATTGAAATATAATTTCTCCCCCATCTCGTACTGAATCTCCATGTCCTTTAGGGGGTTTGTATTAAGCAATATTAGCTAAGAATTCATTTTGATCGATGATGTACATTGAGACACATTGGGCTGTGCATGTGTTCTTCATTACGGGCTGTGTGAACTGATTCTGGATGAGGTCATTTCCTGTCCCTCCCACCTCGACTGCCCACCACTTCCTGTCGCTATTCTTTTTGCCAATAAACTGAAGGCAAAAATTCTCTCAAGGATGTCAAAATATAACTTGTCTGTCTGTGGTCAAAGTATCGTCATCCAGTCTTACTCAATATAATTCTTCAGAAAATGTTTCCAGGAAGAAAGACTATAAAAACCCACGTTTATTTTTATTCCATTTATATCTGAACATCCCTTCTTAAAATAAAGAAATAGAAGTGAAACTGTGCAAACGTTTGGAAATAAACACTGTTAACCGTGAGGATTTGATCAGTATAACGCCTGAGAGAATCGCCAGAACACGGTAAGAGTTACGCTGGTTACTGAGTGAATATAGTCAGTCTATAGTCTATTTACTGTTGTAGAAACACTCACATAATCAAAAGGAAATATTCTCCATGAAAAATCGTTTATGGAAATGTTTTTAAAGCTAAAGATTGTTTTTATAATGCTCACTGTGTGTGTGTGTGTGTGTGTGTGTGTGTGTGTGTGTGGTCCTGTGTTGTTGTTCTTGTAGTGATGTCACTGATGAAGGCTCCTCCTCTTCCTCTGGTGTTTCTGCTCATGATTCACGGTGAGTCGCTCGTGCTGGAGAAGATTTTATTGTTCTTTAGTCACTTTTCAAAGTCTCTCTTTCAGATCATGAGTGCGGACCCCCTGTTAAAACCCCTTTCACAAACACATTTCTGTGGAAGAAAAATCATCCAAATAAAGTAAAAAAATAAAGGCAGTCAGAGCTAAAATTAAAAAGAATAATAACTTTAGATAAATGTTTAAATTCTTCTGATTGGAATTAATGTACAATATTAAATATGTGCACATCAATAATGATTATATTAATGTTTTGAAAGTGTTTAATGTGTAAAAAAAAAGAATGTGATGAACACGAGGGGTCAGTAATTATGAAACAATCGTTTTTGTGTGAACAATCCCTTTAATGTGTGTTTCGGGATATTATAGCCGGAGTGATGATTATGGCCCTCTTTAACTCTCAGATGGGAATGTGTGTGTCCATCTATAGGTGTTTGTTTCCTATCATTGTTTCCTTGTGAATGTTGTGTTTCAGGAGTTTTCAGTGTTAATGATTGGGGTGTGAGTTACAGTCCTCCAGACATCTGTGCACTAAAGGACTCATCAGTGATGATGAGCTGCACTTATAAATACCCTGGAGGACTTCAGATCAAGAAACTGTTCTGGACCAAAACACCGGTAATAGATAATGAAGAGCCTCCAGATCTGTCTGAGGACCCTGAATACAGTCAGAGGCTTCAGTATCTGGGAGATAAACAGAAGAACTGCACCGTCAGACTGAGTCATGTGACACTGAAGGATTCACACATGTACTATTTCAGATTCACCACTGATAACCCTGATGGAAAATGGACTGGTGATCCAGGAGTGACTCTTACTGTCACAGGTGACTCTGATGAGGTTCATCTCTTCTTCTGCATTATGTTGAATAATAATCAGTGTATGACAGCAGCACTAGATATAGTGTGTGTGTGTGTGTTCAGATCTTCAGGTGGAGTCTCCTGAGAGAGTGACAGAGGGAGATCCAGTCAGTCTGAGATGTAAAAGCATCTGCGCTCCGACTGGCAGACACACATTCATCTGGTACAGAAACACACAGATGATATTAACTGACCTCAGTAACACACTCCTCCTCAACCCAGTGAGAAGAGCGGACTCAGGCAGATACAGCTGTGCTGTAGACGGACACACTCTCATCTCTCCTGCTGTTCAGATCAGTGTCACGTGTGAGTGTCTATTTTATTTAGTGTATAATAACATTATATAGTTCAGAGGGGGTGCTAAGAACATTTTTAAATGCATCAATAACTTCAACACCCTGCATTCATGTATTTTCCATTAAACCATAAAGCTATACATTTAAAATGTTACATTGTAAATGAGTTATTAGGCAGATGTTATCAATCTCTCTGAACATCTTTATTATTTCCTCATCAGTGCTTTGAATCAATAACGGTTTATTGAAACCTGCAGACTGACACTCCCGTAGACATATGCATCTATGTATTGATTATGTCTATGGAACAGATAATGAGGGCTTTAAACTGCAGTGAGCTAAATTAAGGAGTTTGTGCTTTTAAAACTGTGAACAAAATAGAAAAGAGCGCAGCGGGTCAAGATGAAAAAACTGAAAAAACAGACGAGGCATCAAGATGTCTGTGTAATGCATTATGTTTAGATAACAAACCTATTTTTTTGTTAACAACCTATTTTTCATCACCACTTCACTAGGGTGAAGAATTTATCGTAAGTGCAAGAATTTATATTAAAATCTATATTATTTGACATAAATAATATCAGTGAATCTTCACAAATATCAGGGGTATTTGACAATAATCAGGGGCTTAACCCTCAAAAGTAGCTACTCACCAATTGCAGATTACAAGAGGACTTCTGAGCTATTCTGAGACGGGTCTGAAGTCTGAAGATTAAAAATGAAATTTCAGATATTTCTCCTGTAGATCCTCCAGGGTATGCTGAGATCTCCATCAGTCCATCTGGTGTAATAGTGGAGGGAGATTCAGTGACTCTGAAGTGCAGCAGTGACTCAAACCCTCCTGCAGAAATCAGCTGGATTAAAGGAGGAACGCTTGTAGGATCTAAACCAACAACATGTTTATTAGATCCTATACCAACTAAACTACTGAAGGAAGTGTTACCTGTAGTGGAAGAGCCTCTTCTCAATATTATTAACTCGTCTTTATCTTTAGGTCATGTTCCAAGAATATTCAAGCTGGCAGTTATAAAACCTCTTATTAAGAAACCACAAATAGATCATAATAATCTAGCAAATTACAGACCCATTTCAAATCTACCTTTTATGTCTAAAATACTAGAAAAAGTTGTGTCCGCTCAATTGTGCTCTTTCTTGCAAGAAAATGACATCTATGAAAAGTTTCAGTCTGGATTCAGGCCGCATCATAGCACTGAAACTGCGCTCGTTAAAATCACAAATGATTTACTTCTAGCTTCTGACCAAGGCTGTATCTCAATACTAGTTTTACTTGATCTAAGTGCTGCGTTCGACACTATAGATCACACAATACTATTAGATCGACTACAAAACTACACTGGTGTTCATGGACAAGCATTTAGCTGGTTTAGATCGTACTTATCAGACCGCTACCATTTTGTCTGTTTAAATGGGGAAAAATCGAAGATAACGTCAGTAAACTATGGAGTGCCGCAAGGATCTGTGTTAGGCCCTCTGCTATTCTCAATATATATGTTGCCGCTTGGAAATATTATAAGAAAACATGGAATTAATTTCCACTGTTATGCTGATGACACTCAATTATATATTTCATCACGACCAGATGAAAACAATAAATTATCTAAATTGACAGAGTGTGTTAATGACATAAAATACTGGATGTAATTTTCTGCTATTAAATTCAGATAAAACGGAGGTATTACTTATTGGTCAAAAAAACTGCCCACAAAACCTCTTACAATACAACTTTACTTTAGAAGGATGTCCTGTTACTTTATCCACTACAGTAAAAGACCTGGGTGTTATATTAGACCGCAACTTGTCTTTCGAAAATCATATTTCATATGTTACAAGAACAGCCTTTTTCCACCTTAGAAACATTGCTAAGCTACGTAACATGCTATCTGTTTCTGATGCAGAAAAGTTAGTTCATGCATTCATGACCTCGAGACTAGATTAGTGTAATGCGTTATTAGCTGGTTGTCCTGCATCCTCAATAAACAAGCTACAGTTAGTCCAAAATGCAGCTGCTAGAGTTCTTACTAGATCGAGGAAATATGATCATATAACACCTATTCTATCATCTCTACATTGGTTACCTATAAAGTTCCGTATCAATTACAAAGTATTACTAATGACCTATAAAGCCCTAAATGGCTTAGCTCCTGGGTATTTAACGGAACTTCTATCACCCTATAATCCATCGCGCTCTTTAAGATCACAAAATTCGAGGCTACTGGTCATTCCTAGGATATCTAAGTCCACTAAAGGAGGGAGAGCATTTTCACATTTAGCTCCTAAACTGTGGAATGGCCTTCCTGATATTGTTCGAGGCTCAGACTCGCTGTCCCAGTTTAAAACTAGATTGAAGACGCATTTCTTTAACCAAGCATTCACATAATATTTACCTTTTATACTACAGGTGAATCAGAATGAATGCATTATTGTTATGAACAGCAGCTACGCTAATTATTTTCCTTCTGCTTTTCTTTTGTTATCTCGGGACGCTAGTCCCGAGGTAAATACAGATTGTCAGCTCCAGTTTGTATCCAGCCTCCCATGGAAACTACAGATGCCCCAACACCCGTGCAGAGACGACTCGAAGCCTGTGAAGAGACGACTCGACGCTGGCGATTTTTCTATGTACAATTATGCCCTAAATTAATGCATGTTTAACTAACTATTTTTTTTTCTATGTACATTTCTGAAATGCACTTTCTGTAAAGCTGCTTTGAAACAATATGTATTGTGAAAAGCGCTATACAAATAAATTTGTATTGAATTGAATTGAATTGAATCTGGAAGAATCTACAGCATCTCAAAGATCAGCTCTGATGACAGTGGAGAATACAAGTGCAAGTCCAGCAATGAACATGGAGAGACATACTCCGATGCTGTGACTTTAAACGTCACAAACGTCACAAGCATCATGTGTGAGTTCATGATGGTTCAGAAACTGTGACATTAAATCCTCTAAACACTGACTGTGATTTCTGCTTTAGACCCACCACAGAATGTCTTAGTGTCATTCTTAGTGTGTAGATTTAATTATGATCTTCTCCCTCTATCAGATCATAGTGGCGCTGGTTTGCTCGTCTGGGTAATGATCGCAGTGGCGTGTGCAATATTCACTATCATGATCACCATCATACTATATGCAATGTAAATAAAAATGTATCAACAAAAAGTAATATAATTTGCTTTTAGACTAATACAAAAGTACATTTGAATATTGCACAAAACAATTAAATGGCTTGTTTCCGTTTCTTTTTAACAGTTGGAAGAAAAGGATAAACTGTAGATCTGCAATACAGGAGTATGTGGTGAGATGGCCAAAGAACCACAGAATGATTCTAATAAATCAATTACAGCTTCTTTGTACATGTAGAACACATATATTGTCATGTACTGCTCTGAGACACGAAGCTTGAGGATCCAAATGCAGTTTATTTGAACAGAGGGTAATCCAAAGACGTAATCCAGAAAAGGGGTCGCAGGGTAACAGGGGTCGCAGGGGTCACAGGGTAACAGGGTCGCAGGGGTCACAGGGGTTGCAGGGGTGACAGGGGTCACAGGGTAACAGGGTCACAGGGGTTGCAGGGGTCACAGGGTAACAGGGGTTGCAGGGGTAACAGGGTCACAGGGGTAGCAGGGGTCACAGGGTAACAGCGTCGCAGGGGTCACAGGGTCACAAGGGTCACAGGAGACACAGGGGACACAGGGTCACAGGGGACACAGGGTCACAGGGGACAGGGTCGCAGGGGACACAGGGGTCACAGGGTCACAGGGGACACAGGGGTCACAGGGGTCACAGGGTCGCAGGGGACACAGGGGTCACAGGGTCACAGGAGTCACAGGGGACACAGGGTAACAGGGGTCACAGGAGTCACAGGGGACACAGGGTCACAGGGGACACAGGGTCACAGGGTAACAGGGGTCACAGGGGACACAGGGTCGCAGGGTAACAGGGGACACAGGGGTCACAGAGTCACAGGGGTCACAGGGTCGCAGGGTCACAGGGTCACAGGGTCAGAGTCACAGGGGTCACAGTGTCACAGGGTAACAGGGGACACAGGGTCACAGGGTAACAGGGGTCACAGGGGACACAGGGGTCACAGGAGTCACAGGGGACACAGGGTCACAGGGGACACAGGGTCACAGGGTAACAGGGGACACAGGGGACACAGGGGACACAGGGTAACAGGAGACACAGGATACACAGGGGACACAGGGGTCACAGAGTCACAGGGGTCACAGGGTAACAGGGTCCCAGGGGTCACAGGGGTAGCAGGGGTCACAGGGGTCACAGGGTAACAGCGTCGCAGGGGTCACAGGGTCACAAGGGACACAGGGTCACAAGGGTCACAGGGTCACAGGAGACACAGGGGACACAGGGTCACAGGGGACACAGGGTCACAGGGGACACAGGGGACACAGGGTCACAGGGGTCACAGGGTCACAGGGTCGCAGGGGACACAGGGGTCACAGGAGTCACAGGGGACACAGGGTCACAGGGGACACAGGGTCACAGGGGACACAGGGGTCACAGGGGTCATAGGGTCGCAGGGGTCACAGGGTCACAGGGGTCACAGGGTAACAGGGGTCACAGGGGACACAGGGGTCACAGGGGACACAGGGTCACAGGGGTCACAGGGTAACAGGGGTCACAGGGTAACAGGGGTCACAGGGGACACAGGGGTCACAGGGGACACAGGGTCACAGGGGACACAGGGTCACAGAGTCACAGGGGTCACAGGGTCGCAGGGTCATAGGGGTCACAGGGTCACAGGGTCAGAGTCACAGGGTCACAGAGTCACAGGGGTCACAGTGTCACAGGGTAACAGGGGACACAGGGTCACTGGGTAACAGGGGTCACAGGGGACACAGGGGTCACAGGAGTCACAGGGGACACAGGGTCACAGGGGACACAGGGTCACAGGGTAACAGGGGTCACAGGGGACACAGGGGACACAGGGTCACAGGGGACACAGGGTACACAGGGGACACAGGGGTCACAGAGTCACAGGGGTCACAGGGTCGCAGGGTCACAGGGGTCACAGGGTCAGAGTCACAGGGTCACAGAGTCACAGGGGTCACAGAGTCACAGGGGTCAAAGGGTCGCAGGGTCACAGGGGTCACAGGCAAAAAGGAAAATCCAAGGACAGGCAGAGATCAAAACCAGGAACACGGGAATAACAGACAAACACTCAGAATTGCAGTACAAACACTAAACAAGACTTTGCAGAGAATGAATGTGAAGACCAGGCTATTATAGGGTGAGTAAACAAGGTAATGAGACGCAGGTGAAAGTGATAATAGTCTGAGCTGAGGATTATGGGGAATGGAGTCTGTGGATGTGAGGTGATCGTCCGGGTTGGTTGATGGTAATCCCAGGCACTCTCACTGGTGATCGTTACATACATACATATTATATATATACTCAGGATTGTACATGGTTTTATGAGTATAGACTGTGGAGTGATTACACTTTTGATTGTCATGGTAACAATTTTAAATCTTTTACATACATTTTTTTTCCCTACATTTAAAATGGTGAATCCGTCTCTCTGTTTCCTTGTAGAACGATCCCAGACCTGATCCCAGACCTGATCCCAGAGCTGATCCCAGACCTGATCCCAGTGAAGGCACATATGCAGCTATTGACCTCAAGTCCAGATCATCTGATCTCTACGACACACTCACTGTAAGAGAAATATCAAGATCTACATGTGCAAAAGAGTTTGTGCATTCAGAAGTCAGATAATAAATAATAATGTGTTTTTGCCATAGACTGTCCATCCCAGACCTGCTATTCCCCAGTCGGGCTCTTCTGAATATGAGAATCTGTCAGTAAGTTTCTCAAGTCTTCTCAATTTCATCAGCAAATAAAAAAATTATCCTCAATCAATCAACTAGTCAATAGATACTAAACAGTCTTTTCTTTCTGTTGCAAGATGAATTATATGAATCGTTTCACTGACAGAAATATATATTTTTTCTGAGATTATTTGTACCATTTGTAGTGTTGATTTATGCAAATGTCTTATTTCTGTTGTAGGCACAGCAAGACGCCACTGTAAGATGAAGCACAAGCTAAACTTTAACTTTTGCCCCATCGCTGGACACATCCACCTCACAACTACCAATGAAAAATGAAATGCATTTTAAGAGTTTCCATTTTTGCAGAAAGTAATGGATTATATTCATGTGACATGAATAAACAGTCAATGTGTAATTAATAAATGAGTTTAGAGTTGTTTCTGTAATAATTTATACATTTTATCTGTGTATTAAAGGGTCCACGTGACAGATTTTTCTCTTTATTCCTTTTCAAATAAAACATTAAATGATAAAAATTATTCTATATGAGCCTTATTCTCTGCTAGTCATCCTAAAATAAATAAATATAAATTATAAATCATAAGCAGATAATGGCTAATATATAATATACACTGCCTGGCCAAAAAAGTCACTGTTTGGATTTAAGTAGGCAAATATATTACGAGTCTATGATTGGATCATTATCGCAGTGATTATTATGTTTCTAGGATGTTATATGTTTGGCAACAGTTTTTCTAACCCTAACTGATGGAGTGTGTAGCTTTTCCTTTTTTATAACATGTAGGAAGACACATCATGGCCATATTCCAGGATTACAGTGTCAAGATTCATCAGGCTCAGATTGTGAAAGAATGGTTTTGAAGAGCATGAAGAATCATTTCCACACGTGGATCGGCTCCTCTGAGTCCAGAGTTTAAGAGTCTTTAGGTTGTGCTGGAGGAGACTTTACAGAGTGCTGGACTCTTGTCAATACAAGATCCTGACCAAACACATCACAACATTTATTCCCATTAAGAAATGAATCTTGATATTGTCATCCTGGAATATGGCCCCAGAGCCGGCCCAGCCACTAAACGACCTTTGCAATTGCAAAGGGCCCCGTGGCCAGCAGAGGGCCCCCTAAAGTCACTGCTAGAGAAAAAAATTCACACATAAAAAGTAACATAAAATAAATAAATACAAATAAATGGGCCTACAACGCTCTTTATCAGGCATCATGATAAGCACAGTTGTTATTTATTTATTTCTTATAGCGATTAACAATTTTCCCGCGACCGCGAGTCTTGACCCTGAAATAGTATCAAGACTAGATAAATTAGCTAAAAATATAAAGATTTAACAGAAATGCTAATTCTCATTGAGATCTTTAAATAAAATGAATACTCTTATACAAATATTGATGAAATCAGAGCCACATAAATTCAAATGCTTCAAGCTTATTTCTGATTTTGTGTCGTGAACATTGATTTTGCAGTGTATTTATCTTGAACACATTTTGTGTTTATTGTTATAAACTGTAAATGCTGTTCTACATACATTACTCAGAGATCATGCTGGTTTTGTGTATATTTCTGTAATGATCATGTGATTCAGATAGGTGGCGCTATGACACCATAAACCACCAGCGTAATTCAGTCATATAACATAACATTACATTTCTTCATGAATTAGATATAATTCATTAAGTACGTTTTTAATCCGTTGTTTTTATTCATTTATTTGATATTATACTTGTCATATTTTAAATATTCAGTAATAGGAAAGGAAATGAAAATGTCAAATAATTATCTAAATATAAAGAAACTGATTTCTATCCACATGTCATTTTAATATCAGTATCTGGCATCTATTAGTATTTTCATTCCAAATAAATATATAAATATACAAATAAACTTAATTTAATTTAATATAGGAAAATAAATTAAGAAATGACTTGACAAAACAAAACAAATATAATTCATTTTTAATTACATATATTCACAGTTTTATTTTTGTATTACTATTTATTTAGTAGCTATTTTCTGTTTATTCTTCATTTATTTAATCTTTTATTTGCTCGTTCATTTATTTTTTTTCATGTATTTTTATATTTATACCTTCTTTTATTTTTATATTTGTGTATTTATTCCCACGTGTATTTATTTACTATCGCATTTATTTCTATATAACATGTATTAATTTTATATATGTGTTTTATAAAGGTGGATACGTTTATTTATTTTTAACGGCTCTGGGTCCTCAAGAGGGCGGGGCTATTAAAAATATTAATTTGCGAAGAAAGTCTGCAGCCAATGAAAAGCGGAAGGTCAGAATATGCTAATGAGCTCTTGACAGCTGTGAGACTGGAAAGTCTGGAATCCTGCAGCTCGTGAGGAGGAGAGGAACCGTTAACTCTCTCAACTCTCAAACTGACAGGATTTCATCATGGATACCACATTTTCTTCATTAAAAACGGCTGTCGGTGTAGTGTAACATTAAGTGTGCGGTTTTCCTCCTCTTTAGATGAGTTTGCGCTGAAGGAGTCGTTAATAATGTTCCGTTTGTTCTCGTCGGAGCGCGGCAGACAGAAGCAGCGGCTCGAGCTCAGTCTGGCGGGAATCTGCGAGCTCGAGCTGCTCAAGCGCAGGCACGAGGCGTTGGTCATCAGCGCGCTCGCGCTACACGCACCCGAACCGGAACCGAACCAGAACCCGAGGTGCCCGCCGCCGGTAAGCCTTCTTCACGGATATCTTTATACACTTTAGAAACACTGGAGAAGGAGTTTAATTTGTTAAATACGCGAAGGAGATGTTTTAGGCTTCATAACGAATCTTCACATCAAAAACTTAAAGAAAACACGCTTTGTTTTTATAGTTTTTTGGTGTTCTCCTACACTGAAAAAAAAAAAAAAAAAAACGGTGCAGAAACCGTTTTCACTCAGAAATTCCACTAATAATTTTAAGTATAAGACTTAAGCTAAATAGTAATTTCCTCTAAACTCAACTCTCTAAAAAAATGCTGGGTTGTTCCAACGGTCAAATATGAACAAACCCAACCGTTGAAACAAGAACGGTCTAGAAACCGTTTTCACTCATAAATTCCACACATAATTTGAAGTATAAAGACTTAAGTATTAATTTCCTCTAAAACAACACTATAAAAAATGGTGGGTTGTTTCATCGGTCAAATATGGACAAACCCGTTGGATTCAAACGTTTAATTTAAAATTTAAACCCGACGGTTGGGTTTGTCCATATTTAACCGTTGAAACAACCCAGCATTATATTTACGCTTTAGTAATAGTATGTTTTAGTGTTATGAGTTTATTTTCCTACAGCAGGGGCGATTCTAGGATTTTCATTTTAGGGGGGCTCAGCCCCCAATGAGGGTATGATGTAAAAAAAAAGAAAGAAAAAAAGTTAGTTTATGGTCTAATGCTCATTATTAACTAGTTTCATTCATTCATCCAGTAACATGCATATGGCACGGTTTTATAATCACTGAGGTCCCGAATGTGAGGTATTTAGGGGGGTTCGGGGGCATGCTTCCCCGAGAAAATTTTGATTTCTCTGATCTACATATGTGCATTTTAAGATGTTTTGAAGGCCAAAAAAATTGTATGACAATAGCTTTAAAACCATGTGCGGGCAGCTGGGTTTTTTTCTCACCTCATCAGCAGCACACTCTTTTTCTCTTTGTTTTTATCTTGCTCTGTCTTTTCCCTTCCTAAAGCTGAGCTTTGACTGATATAGGCTTTTTATTTTTGTCTGTCAGTGAAGAAAGTAAACATAGGGTCAACTGATAGGTTGATTCATGAATCATTTTCTCAGACAAAGCTACCAGGAAAGCTAGGTAACTAAGTCCATCTACAATGAAATATAAATTATTTTATTTTTTAAGCTTTTTAGCCTTTATAATCAACAATACGGTTGGTTATTCATCAAGTTACCCCGTGAAAATCTATTTAATTTCAAATCATTTAACTAACCAACATGTATTAATGTAATTGTCTATTGGCAATATGATTAATCTGTTCTATATTTATTTCTATTTATTAAAAATAACAACATGAATTATCAATTTGCCACTTCTATAAATCAAGTACTTCACCTGTTAACTGTCACCCCCCTTTTTTTGAGTAGACATGAAAGTATAGATGTACAATTGGTCTTGTTTTAAAGAAAACATTTGGCAGATTTTTGTAGAAGTGAAATAAATTAAGGAAGTGAAACAGAAAAAAGTTATAGAAGTTTGAGTTTATGGAAATGTAAAATGTAAAAAATTTAATTATTCATATTTTATATAAAATATATATTTTTAAAACCTAGGTGACTCTAAAACTGCAAAAAAATCAAAGTAAAAAATCTGAACAAGTTGTGTTTCAAAATTTAGGTTGATATCTCAAAAAATGAGCTTTCAGTAAGATTTTGTTTGGGCGCAGTACCAAACATTTTCACTAGGTGACAACCAGACTCCATTACTGCCCATATAAGGGCGCCTCCATTTCCATATGTGGTTTGAGTGATCATCTGAACCATTATTTCCACAATTTTCATACAATTTATTAAGTAGACATTCTATTCAGAAGTAATATGGGAAGTTTGGCAGATTTTGATATGAATTCAACCTCTAAGAAACACATAAAAATGTTCATTGCTATTTCAAAATAAAGGTCTGAACACACCTAGGAATATAAAAATAGTCTTGTTGCAAATTGATAAATTACGGCTCCTCTGTAATTTATTTTGAAAATCAGTCACCAAATATGAAAACTAGAGATTGTAAGCTTTCAAATGATATATAGTTTGTCAAGATTAGTTTAGGTTTAGTATAGGATATTACTGTTTTAAATATGTAATGAATTTGGGCCCACCGGTTAACAGGTTAAAAGAAAATCACAAATCCCTTTACTCTACTCTTACTCTAATATATGTATCATGATACACTCCTCCTGATTCATTATTACTTAATACAAAACTATTAATACAAAACAAAATAACTCCACATGATGTTTCTCTCTCTGGGCCATCTAGTGCTTTCAGACAATTATGTGTGTCTTTAATCATTTCTGTGCATGGCTGCATAATGTAATGCCGAAATACAAAATAATATGTTTTAAAGTTTAAAAAGTAAATTAAAATAAATCATGATCGTTTTCTAAAGTATGTTTTCATGGGTGTTAATCGCTTCATTTTTGTAGGAATAAAAAACAACTATCACACTGTGATAAGGGCTGAAAGGTGAACGCAGCGAAACGTATTGGTATTGGGTGAGAAACCAAACCGTCCCGTGTTGCTCAATGCTCCAGTAACATTACATTATGTAAACTGCAATGCATTTATGACAAAGAACTGCACCGATGCAGATGTAATATCATAGCAATCTATCAATAAATGCACTCACGACACACCTTGTACTCTCTGATGTTCGCTCTGCTCGGCGGCGCCCCTGCAGATTGAAAAATGCGCTAAATCCAAGCAGACTCAGACAAGGGGTGGAGCCGAAACTTGACGCAGCTTGCCGCCGTTTCAAATGAGTTTTTTTAAAGGGGACTGAAGCGATCAAAAATGTATTAATCAAATATTTTTTAGGGGGGCTGGGCAGAAGTTTAGGGGGGCTGAAGCCCCCCTAAAAAGGGCCTAGTGACGCCCCTGTCCTACAGTAAAGCAGAACACAATTGACATGATCATTTGCGAAATTTGTTGTTTTTTCCCCTCAGACTAAAGCAGAATATAAGAATAATATTCATATTGTTGAGCCACAGAAAGTGTTTGGTTGAATCTTTCACAGGTTCTGCTCTTCAATAATCATTAAAATAAGGTTATATTTGTTAGCATTAGTTTACTACATTAGTTAAAAATACTTCTAAAGCATTTATTAATCTTAGTTACTGCTATTTTTAACATGTACTAATCCATTATTAAAATTAAAAGTCGCGTCTGTTTATGTGATTTGATGGGTTCTGGATCTGAAGACAACACACACACACACACACACACACACTCACTCAGACACACACACACTCAGACACACACACACACACACACAGAGAGAGGCTAAGTAAGGTTAATTAAATAATATAAACATATATCAACTTTTGATTTCAATAATGTATTCCTTAAAGGTGCCCTAGAATGTGAAATTGAATTTATCTTGGCATAGT
>NC_138243.1:31743450-31745950 GCF_964197995.2 Scardinius erythrophthalmus
CACCTCCGCCCGGAGAGCGAGGTCATGGCGGCACGCAGCTCATTGAAGAGCCCTAGGTCAGCTCTACCTGTGCATGTCTGTGAGCATCCTGGCCTGGCAGACCTGAGGATGGCCATGGCATGTAGTGAGCGGCGGCTTGTATGATCTCGCCACCAGGGTAGACGGACACCTGCAGGCCGTGGAGGGGTGCTTAGGATCACCACGCCATGTCGACGCACTCTGAGGACACAGCTGCATCGCAACAGAGCGTTCAGCAGGGGGAATCCCAGCGTACCCTTTAGCCACGGCCCCGTCAAGGGTGGAGGAGGTCGCCGAACGATCACAGGAAGACAACGGGGACTTATAATAATAATAATAATAATTTGTTACATTTATATAGCGCTTTTCTGGGTACTCAAAGCGCTTTACATGGAAGGGGGAATCTCCTCAACCACCACCAATGAGCAGCTCCACCTGGATGATGAGGCGACGGCAGCCATATTACCCAGAACACACACCAGCTTACTGGTGGAGAGGAGACAGTGATGACGCCAGTCAGTGTATGGGGATGATTAGGAGGCCATGATGGACAGAGACCAATGGGCAAATGTGTCCAGGACACCGGGGTTACACCCCTACTCTTTTCGAAGGACATCCTGGGATTTTTAATGACCACAGAGAGTCAGGACCTCGGTTTAACGTCTCATCCGAAGGACGGTGCTCTGTGACAGTATAGTGTCCCCGTCACTACACTGGGGCGTTAGGACACACACAGAGCACAGGGTGAGCGCCCCCTACTGGCCTCACTAACACCTCTTGTTAGGCTACCTGGTTTTCCCAGGAGTCTCCCATCCAGGTACTAACCAGGCTCAACCCTGCTGAGCTTCAGCGGGAGACCAGTCTCGGGCTACAGGGTGATATGGCTGATGGTACTTCCAGGATCTCGTGACCTCCTCATGCACCTCTGGGAAGAAAGGAATTGGGGGGGTGCGCTGACTGCCCCCAAGAACCAATCATCCGACCGCGAGCGCTCAGGACAGCTCGTGGCGGCCCGGGAAAGCATGGCTGTCAATTCCGGGTCGGACTCGGGCAATGCTAGCGGCGATCGACATCATCTGGAGCCCCGACTGAGACACGGGGAACGTCCGTAGACGGCCCCGCGATCGCACTCTGAAGACTCACGGGTTGTGTGGCCCGAGGAAGCATAACCCTCACCGTAACCCTCAGCTCACCCTGGCCACCGGCCGAAGCATCACCGCTCGTTTTGTAATACTCGAAGGTGATACGCTTTCTAAGCGAAACCCCGTAACTCAGAGTGACTGAACGACAGGGAACAAATATTAACCAATAAAATACAGTTGTCTGTTCATCAAATAAAGCCGTCGAATGTCTTTAAAAGTCCAGGAACTCAGTGCAGAAACATGTTTATTAATGGTGCTTTCATGATATTTTTGTGTGTTTTTGGAGCTTGACTGTGGCAGTCTGGGATCTTTGATCAGCCCATGTCTCTCGACAGACTCTTTTCACACAGAACGAAATCATTTATACTCTAATCAATATTTCACATTCACTCATTTGTTTATTTGGTAAGTATATCTCTAATTAGCGGGATTATGTCCAGTCGTTATGCAGGATAATCCCCTCAGGGTGATACAAGAGAGCATCACTCTGAGTCTTGATCATCAGTTTATTCTTCCGTTATAATGTCTGACTGTATATTGTCTCATATAATCAGGGGTTTTCTCTGTAACGTGTGTGTGTGTGTGTGTGTGTGTGTGTGTGTGTGTGTGTGTGTGTGTGTGTGTGTGTGTGTGTGTGTGTGTGTGTATCAGGCTCCTCTGAACACACTGAGGGTCCTTGTCCTCTCGGCCCCGTCCGGCTCTCTGAGAGACACGAGTCTGTTGGTAAGTGGACCACCCAAATATACTCATACACTCGTCAAACACACACACACACACACACACACACACACACACACGTCTGTCTGCCAGCTCTGCACACACTCACTCACTCACTCACACATACACATGTACACACACTCACACACACATATACACACACACACACACACACACACACACACACACACACACACACACACTGCCAGCTCTGCACACATGCACACACCCACACATACACTTATACACATACACACACACACACACACACACAAATGTTATAGAGATCCAGTTCACTCAATGTGAAGAAAACATGTTCTTCCTCAGTGTTTCTGTCTTGTTCTCCAGTACACATATCTTAACATTCTTAAATCAAGACACGTTTACTGGAGAAGCAATAGAGAGACGATATGAAGTCTTGTATCTTACCTTAAATACATACAGTAAAGGTCTTTGCACACCGAGTCCGACATGTTCGCACGTTTAAAAATAAATACGTGTCAATCATGTTTGCATACTGATTCTGAAACTGTCGTCTGTCATGAAAAAATCGGATCAGGTTCGATTTTCTGTGTTTTCCGCATCCGTAGCAACATTTCGATTGCGAGAGGATATTTCGGACT
>NC_138243.1:31748450-31770950 GCF_964197995.2 Scardinius erythrophthalmus
CAAACACATACACACAGACGAACTCACACATACACAGACAAACTCACACACACACATAGACAAACACACACACACACACACACACACACACACACACACACAGACAAACACACACACACAGACACAGACACACTCACACACAGACACACTCACTCACTCACACACACACAGACACACACACATAGACAAACACAAACACACACATACACACACTCACACATTTTTTAATTATTATTATGTAAAGCACTTTCCATTAGTGTGTGAGATGTGCTTTATAAAGTGTTTGACAGAAGCTGTGATTCACTCAGTGTGAGGATGTCGTGTTGGTTAGTTGTTTCCAGTATTATAAAGATTCTCCCTCCCAGCATGCAGTTCTGCCTTTAAAAGACGTCTAATGGCGTCCAAAAGCAGCCAGACGTGTAGACTAGAACAAGACAGCGTTCGGGCCGTCAGTGGAGATTTAATAGACGACTAAACCATCGCCTGAGAATAGACTATCCTCAGTTAGAGAACATGTCAAAGAAATGAAACCACACACCTTGTGGTCACTGTTGAGTCACATGATGGAATTATTTTGGCTGGAATTGTGTGATTCACAGCCGGACTATATCGTGTCTATAGTTAATCTAGATGGTGAAATGATGACTATTGTGTGCTGGGCTGTCATTGTGTCGGTCTGTAGGTGATGTGTGTCTTTCCCTCTTTCCCAGCAGCCTCTCCTGCGCTGGAGGGCGTGAGTGAAGACGAGCCGTGGGTCTGGCCCGATGAAGAGCCCAGCGCCGAGGACTACAGACAGGCTCAGCGTGTGGAGACGTACATCATCGGGCTAATCCAGCGCCGCTCGCCTCACGCTAGACCCAGCAAACCTCCGCGCACTAGCATGGGTCCCGAAACCAGAGTGATCCGGCAGAGTAGCATTAGCCGGGCCGGGATTCGCTCCACATCTCTGGATTTTCCCAGCAGCAGCGAAGCGGAATCCCCACAGCATGTCTACACACACACACACTCCTCCGACGAGCTGGTGAACGCGCAGTACATCCCAGCGCAGCCGTGTCGCGCTCTAGCGCACAAACCCGAGAGGAAGCCGAAGAAGTGCCGTTTCACGGAGGACAAGATGGCGGCGAAGAAACCCGGAAGAAAAACCTGCCGCGCACAATCCGAGAACAACCTAGAGCGCAAATACAACACGGCGGAGAGGAACGTCACGGCTAAAACACGCCGCGGATCCACTCACGCTCACCGGCGCTGGCGCTCCACGCTAGAACTGAGTCAGGACGAAGCCGAGCAGCCAATCAGACGCTCCCGCAAGCCTCGCGTGTATCGAGTCGAGTCCGAGTCGAGTCTGAGCGAGGCCGAGTCGCGCGGGTCCAGCTCGCGGTCCAGCGACTCTGACGGGAGCAGCGGATTGGTCTGGCCACAGCAGCTGGCTCCGCCCACTCAGCCTGGAAACAGCAGCGGATTAGTCTGGCCACAGCAACTGGCTCCGCCCACTCTGCTGGCTCCGCCCACTCAGCCTGGAAACGCCCTGCAACCCAAAGCCTTCGTAAAGATCAAGGCGTCGCACGCGCTCAAGAAGAAGATCCTGAGGTTCAGAACCGGGTCCCTTAAAGTCATGACCACCGTATGAGACACACACACACACGTTTACTTAGCTATTTAAATGGGGACTCTCCATAGACGTAATGGTTTTATACTGTCCAAACTGTTTATTCTGTCCCCTTACACTAACCCCGACCCTAAACCTACCCATCACACACACACACACACACACACAGGTTTGTTTAGCTATGCTTGTGAGGACCTCCATAGATGTAATGGTTTCTGTACCGTCCAAACTGTATATTCTGTCCCCTTATACTAACCCGACCCCTATTTTTATCTTTTTTTTTTTTTTTTTTTTTTTTTCTTGAATCCATACATTTACTGGAGAAGCAACATGTAACAAAATTTATATTTCAGGATAAACCCCTTGAGATGCATCAAAGAGGTCCTACTGTAATACACAAAAATAGATAACACATGACAAAACAATAACAACAATAATCACCTCATTCAAAACAACAAACACACCTCTAGGGCTGTGCGATATAGCTAAACAATTATCACGATATCATGTTTCATATCGTTCGGTATCGATAATTATTGACATTTTTTATAACCTTTTTTTTAAAGACAAGTAGAAAAGTTTGAATTTAAACCACTGATTTATTTATTTATCCACATTATTAAGGCAAACAACAAATTATATTAATTATATTAATTAAAAGTAGGGGTTTAATGGTTCACAAAATTCACGGTTGGGTTTGATACAACACAGTGGTGTCACGGTTCTGTACACTTTCGATACAGCAAAAAGAAAGAAATGCCAGAGAAATTTCCTTGATTAAAAAAAAAAAATGTTTTTATTAAAAGTGACTCAAACTGAGTGTGAAGCACTAAATAATGAGTAACATTTTAGCCCACTAACCCTAACACATCCGCGCCTTCCACACGTTTTTAGATGCGATATGAAAACAGCCCCTAAGATCTACTGGCAATGCGCAGGCATTTTAATGAAAATGAACACACACACACACTAACCTGACTCCTAAACCTACCCATCACACACACACACACTCACACACACACACACACACACACTAACCTGACTCCTAAACCTACCCATCACACAACTTTCTGCATTTTTACTTTTTAAAGAAAAACTTTAATTACTTTATTTTTATACCAGATTTGCAAATGAGGACGTCCCTAAAGGAGGTTTTTGGAGATTTTGTCAGGTTTTGGTCACTTCTGGGTACAAATTTGTCCCCAAAATATAGTTAAGTAGGTACACACATACACACACACACACACACACACATATATATATATATATATATATATATATATATATATATATATATATATATATATATATATACAGTGGGGAGAACCAGTATTTGATACACTGCCGATTTTGCAGGTTTTCCCACTTACAAAGCATGTAGAAGTCTGTAATGTTTATCATAGGTACTCTTCAACTGTGAGTGACGGAATCTAAAACAAAAATCCAGAAAATCACATTGTATGATTTTTAATTCATTTGCATTGTATTGCATGACATACGTATTTGATACATCAGAAAAGCAGAACTTAATATTTGGTACAGAAACCTTTGTTTGCAGTGACAGAGATCATACGTTTCCTGTAGTTCTTGATCAGGTTTGCACACACTGCAGGGGTTCTGGCCCACTCCTCCACACAGACCTTCTCCAGATCCTTCAGGTGTCGGGGCTGTCGCTGGGCAATACGGACTTGCAGCTCCTCCAGAGATCTTCTATTGGGTTCAGGTCTGGAGACTGGCTAGGCCACTGCAGGACCTTGAGATGCTTCTTACGGAGCCACTCCTTAGTTGCCCTGTCTGTGTGTTTCGGGTCGTTGTCATTCTGGAAGACCCAGCCACCACCCATCTTCAATGCTCTTACTGAGGGAAGGAGGTTGTTGGCCGAGATCTCGTGATACATGGCCCCATCCATCCTCCCCTCAATAGGGTGCAGTCGTCCTGTCCCCTTTGCAGAAAAGTATCCCCAAAGAATGATGTTTCCACCTCCATGCTTCACGGTTGGGATGGTGTTCTTGGGGTTGTACTCATCCTTCTTCTTCCTCCAAACACGGCGAGTGGAGTTTAGACCAAAAAGCTCTATTTTTGTCTCATCAGACCACATGACCTTCTCCCATTCCTCCTCTGGATCATCCAGATGGTCATTGGCAAACTTCAGACGGGCCTGGACATGCGCTGGCTTGAGAAGGGGGACCTTGCGTGCGCTGCAGGATTTTAATCCATGACGGCATAGTGTGTTACTAATGGTTTTCTTTGAGACTGTGGTCCAGCTCTATTCAGGTCATTGGCCAGGTCCTGCCGTGTAGTTCTGGGCTGATCCCTCACCTTCCTCATGATCATTGATGCCCCACGAGGTGAGATCTTGCATGGTGCCCCAGACCAAGGGAGATTGACCGTCATCTTGAACTTCTTCCATTTTCTAATAATTGCACCAACAGTTGTTGCCTTCTCACCAAGATGCGTGCCTATTGTCCTGTAGCCCATCCCAGCCCTGTGCAGGTCTACAGTTTTATCCCTGATGTCCTTACACAGCTCTCTGGTCTCGGCCATTGTGGAGAGGTTGGAGTCTGTTTGATTGAGTGTGTGGACAGGTGTCTTTTATACAGGCAACGAGTTCAAACAGGTGCAGTTAATACAGGTAATGAGTGGAGAACAGGAGGGCTTCTTAAAGAAAAACTAACAGGTCTGTGAGAGACGGAATTCTGACTGGTTGATAGGTGATCAAATACTTATGTCATGCAATAAAATGCACAATTAATTATTTAAAAATCATACAATGTGATTTTATGGATTGTTATTTTTTATTCCGTCTCTCACAGTTGAAGAGTACCTAAGATAAAAATTACAGACCTCTACATGCTTTGTAAGTGGAAAAACCTGCAAAATCGGCAGTGTATCAAATACTGGTTCTCCCCACTGTATATATATACACACACACACATATGCAGACACACACATACACACACACACACACATATATATATATTTACACACATACACACACTTCTTATTCCTGTTGAATATCCTGTGTGTTTTGGCCAATTCAGTTCCAGTTCCAGTGGATCATGAAAACACGAGCCGTCTTTCGGACCGGCCGCTTCACCCCGCGACCTTCACTCTGGGATAGAGACACTTCACCGTGTGTTTGAGTTAGAGGATGATAGACTCACACAGACTGAGTGACACTTGACCCGCCCGTTACCACACTCATGGCTTGAGACGCTAAAAAAAAAAAAAGCCAAAAGTCTTCTACATTGACCAATACTTTAAAGTAGCCCAGATACAACACGCGTAAACACCCATCACGACGATGATGATGTCACACATGTAAATGTCTGTAAATGTTCCCTGTATTTATGAATGTAACCTGTAAATAAAGACCTCTTCGTAACGATATGCTCTCGATCTGTTAAGCGACATCCTTTCTTGCGTATTGTGAATAATAATAAATGTAGGGCGGAGCTTTGTTCTATGCAGTGCGATGTGGGCGTGGCTCTCACAAGTCTATGCAAATGAGCGTGAGTTTCCAGGGGCGGAGTTTAAACGCACCACATGATTCCTGAATCCTGCGTACATCACCGGTTATGACATTTTAATTAAACATTACAAAGTCAACAAAATTAAGCATGCGCAGATTAATTGTTCATAACAAGATCTATAATATGATTTTCAAAAAACTACATTTTTATTTAATGTCACTTTAAAGAGCAAATTGTGTAGTAACTCTTTATTTGGTTACACTTTATTTTAAGGTGTCATTGTTACTGTGATTATATATTTAGGTACTGAGTAATATTAAAGGATTAGGTTGAGGGTTAGTTGCATGTAATTATGTATAATTTACTGTTATTACTATGGTAAGTACATGTAACATAACAAGGACACTGTAAAATAAAGTGTTACTGTTTATTTTAGTTGATGATAGAGTTTATATTTTCATGTGAATATGATGTAAAGATGAACGAAGTAGGGATTCCCGAGTTTTGCTGATGAATCTGAAGGAAAATTATTATTTTTTATTAAAAATTATTACTTTATTAAAATCCTTTATTTTATTTTAATAAAGTTAATGCACTGTGAACTAACATGAACAAACAGTGGACATCTGTATTAGTTAACAGAGATGAACAAATACTGTAGCAAATGTGTTGCTCATGGTTAGTTAATACCTACATGTAAAGAGTTGACGTTGCAAATTCTCTCAAAAAAAAAACTTTCAAATGTGAATTTACATTTATGTATATAAAATTTGCCAAGAAAATAATTTAAGTTTATCACAAAGCAAGCTTAGTTTTTATTGGGGTCAAAATCAAAGTATCCAAAAGTAATGTCTTCCATGATTCCCGAGTTCTGCTGATGCATGATGGGATCTCTCTGCTCTTGTGTGTTTATTTGTTGAGATTGTGAAAGTGTGAGTGTGTGTCGCGTCGACGTGAACACTTCTCCATCTCTCGGAGGCGCTGGATAACGAGCTCCAGCTGGAGCAGAAACACAGGCCCATTGACGGACCGGGCTGGAGGATTCTGGGAGTGTGCATAGCTTGAGTCACATGACTGTTCTCTCTCACTGATAGACTAGTCTCAGAGAACAGGGGACGCCTCAGAACAACCCTTCCTCCAGTAACGGTTATAGAAAATTATCTATTAATGTTCTCAAATTGTTCATGGAACACTTTAGTTGAATGTTCATCTAATGTTTTATTAAATGTTACTTGTTTCTGAACATTCAAAAGTAACGTTCCCATAATGTTTGAGGAATGATACAATGGAATGTTAATGTTCATATAACTATGAAAAACTCCTTTAAGGCGTTCAGAAATAATGTTTTCATAACTTAATGGGAACGTCAGACTTTTATTTGGGATTAGTTTTACAGGTAACACTTCGCAACAAGGTTCATTAGTTAACATTAATGTATTTACTAACATGAACTAACAATGAGCAATACATTTGTTACAATATTTATTAATCTTTGTTAATGATAGTTAATAATAATACAGCTGATCATTGTTTGTTCATGTTAGTTCACAGTGCATTAACTAATGTTAACAAGATTTTAATAATGTATTACTAAATGTTGAAAGTAACATTAACAAAGATTAATATATGCTGTATAAGTGCAGTTCATTATTAGTTCATGCTAACTAATGTACTGTAGTGTTAACTAACGAACCTGTGTTTTTAAATGTTACTTGTTTCGTTCAGAGAACATTCAGAAGTAACATCCCATAATGTTTGAGGAATGGAATGTTTCCTAAACGTTCACATAACCAAGAAAAAAAAACGTTTTTAGAGCAGTCAGAAATATTGTTTTCGTAACTTAACGAGTTTTTGAGTTGGGATTAGTTTTTCTTAATAGATTTTATATAAATATTTATTTTGTTCCGTTTCCATTTTTTTACATTTTTCGTAGTTTTGTTTTTTAGGTAATTTTTATTCCTTTTTTTTACATTTACTGTAGAAACAACATAAACACTTCATTTTGTTGCATTTTTCAGAAACCAACACTTAATATCTTCAGTCATTTTGCTTCTTCTCCAGTAAATGTGTCTTGATTTAAGAATCTTTAGATATTTGTGCTGGAAAACGAGACAGAATCACTGAGGAAGAGCATGATTTTTATATTTATAACCAGCATAAACCAGTCAGAACCAGTACTGTGAGTTTGTGCAGGATCATGTCGGTGGAGAGAGAGATGAAGAGGAACGGAGAGCAGCGAGTTTGGACTCAACTGTGTGTGTGTGTGTGTGTGTGTGTGTGTGTGTGTGTGTGTACTTGTTTTTCTATCCCGGTGGGGACTTCAACCTGAATGCACACAGATTCATGGGGACTCGTGTCACAGTGGGGACCTAAATAGAGGTCCCCATGGGTAAACAAGCTTATAAATCACACAGAATGAGTTTTTTTGGAAATGTAAAAATGCAGAATGTCTCCTGTGATGGGTAGGTTTAGGGGTAGGGTTAGTGTGAGGAGATAGAATATACACTTTGTACAGTATAAAAACCATTAAGTCTATGGAGAGTCCCCACAAAGATAGTAAACCAGACGTGTGTGTGTGTGTGTGTGTGTGTGTGTGTGTGTGTGTGTCCATCTGGAGGTGGTTACAGAGGCACGTTCCTTCAGGGCCAAGAACCCGGAGTATTTCCGGTGAGAGCGAGAGGAAGACGAGGGAATTAAAGGAGAAAGAGTGTATTAACCACATCTGGACTCCATTACAGGAGACGTGATCTCACAGATGAACACACACACACACACACTCCAGATCTGATGAAGGACCTGCGTCTGGACACACACACACACACACAGATCTGCAGCTCCGAGTTATTTCTGCTCACGGCGCTGATGAGATTCTCCAGACCTCCTGAAGAACAGCCTCCGTCTGATAGGGTACACACACACACACACACACTCTCACACACACACACACACACACACACACACACACACACACACACACACACACACTGCTCTTGGTCGAGTTAGACAGGCACATACCACAATCTGGGATCTTGGCCAGAGAAAGAGAGGCAGAATCACATGCTCAGACTCTGTTCCTGTGTGCTGAACTCTATATGTGTGTGTTCACTGTAACAGAAACATGATTTATGAATGTTTTGCTAGCATTCCCATTCAGTTATGAAAACATTATCTCTCCAAACGTTCAGAATGTCCAGTTTAAAAGTTGTTTTTTTCTTGTTTTCCTGTAACATTTCATTCTAAATTAAATGGTTTCATTCAAGTCCAAAATATTATTTAATGTCGCTGAATTTACCTAAATATGTTAAACCAAACAAATCAGGGAGAAATCGCTCTAATAATTAGTGACTGTCACTCACTCTTTAACCCCGCCCTCACTGGGGAAAGGGGAGGGGCCTGTTGATGACTGACAGTTTGACTTGACTCTGCCAGTATCACAACTAAGTTTTCTTCCACAAGCAAACAGAGGTCTGATGAATAATTAGATCACTTAAATATATAAAAATCCAGCTTTTAATGTAGTTTATGTGTCTATGTGGTGTTTTTAATGTGCTTTAAGACAAAGCATGTGTAAGTTCATAAGTCGACAGCATTGCTGAGTATTTCCTCCTTAAAACTGCAGTGAACCAAAGACAGTCTCAAAAACACGCTTTGAAATCGCTGGTGTTTCTGACGTCACAAACTACCTTGTAACCAATCAGATCAACGTGTGATCGTCAACCAGTGGATCTCTGAGTGAGTGAGTGAGTGAAGGCGGGGCTCATTTGCATATTCAGAGAACCATGCATACTAAATGAGGCAAAGGCAAGACATTTTTTGACTACAGGGGGATTTTAAATAATATATATTGATGTTTCTAAACAAGATGATTGTTCCCATGCGGAGAACATTTCTCGACTTTCATCAGCCTTACTGAATTTATGTAGTCATAAAGTATAATATGAATATAAGAAGCGTAACAGGGAGGGATTATGGGTGGTTTGGATGCGAATGGTTGAAGTCTGGCGAGGCTCTCTGGATCCGGCAGGAATGTGAGCCGTGGAAACACAGGCCTGGAGTCAGGAGATGTTTAGTCTACAGCAGCGAGTGCTGATCTCTCCGTCCCGCACACACTGTGTTTAGTTATCGGACTCATTTCGTAACGGTTTAGTTATTACTGTGCATGCTTGGCTTCTGACGGTAAACACAATCTACATCTGATCTCAGATCAGGCTCTTGTTGAACATGTAGATGAGGAAGACTCTCACTGTGCTGGTGTTGCACTGCCTCCTTGTGCTCATGTGAGGAACGCACACACACACACACACACACACACACACACACACACACACACACACACACACACACACACACACACACACAATCCAGTACAAACTCATGTGAGGAACACACACACACACACACACACACACACAATCCAGTACAAGCTCATGTGAGGAACACACACACACACACACACACACACACACACACACACACACACACACACACACACACACACACACAATCCAGTACAAGCTCATGTGAGGAACACACACTCACACACACACACACACACACACACACACAATCCAGTACAAGCTCATGTGAGGAACACACTCACACACACACACACACACAATCCAGTACAAGCTCATGTGAGGAACACACACACACGCACACACACACACACACACACACACACACACACACACACACACACACACACACACACACACACACAATCCAGTACAAGCTCATGTGAGGAACACACACAAGTCTTTCTGTCTTGTTTTCCAGTAGGCTGCTAATATCTAAACATTCTCGTTTTTTTTCTTTTGTTCAAGTAAATGAGTTTAATAATTGTAATATTTTGTATTTTAGGGAATTTTATGGTACTACATTATACTTATGCATTATTTATAATCTATGTATTCGCTTTTTGAGCACAGAGGTGAGATCTTAAACTGTGGTAAATCTCGAACGCTTTAGAGCGACAGACTGAAGTTTGGTCTCTTTTTAAAGACGACACTTGGCAGATTATTGCTGAAGTGAAAAAAGTTTAAAAAGTAAAACAATTTTTTTTTTTTAGTTTAAGTGTATTATTAAAAAAAGCATAAAAATACTATTTTTAATTTTTATATGAAATACATATTTTCCAAAACATGTTTTACCCTGAAACTGTGAGAAAATCAAAGCCTTAAATCTAAACGAGTTGTGCTCTAGATTTGAGGTTGAGATCTCAGTAAATGATCTTTCGGTGAGATGTTGTTCGGCTGCAGTTCCAAACGCTTCCACTAGAGGAAACTCCTCATTTCTGACCGCGAACAGAACAAGTGTGCCTGTTTTTCAGGACCATTAAACCTGTTCGAATCATGTCTATGATTGTGTTGTGTTCACACAGCAAGTGCCAAAACCTTTACCAAGTCTCATACCGTTCCGATGAAGTAAAGAAAATCTAAAAAAGCTAAATGTTACAATTTTCGGTCAAACATTACAGAGTTCAGTCTGGGTTTTTTTATTTACTTATTTTTTTATGAAAATGCATCAGAATAAAGTGAGTTTGTGCTTAAAACATGACTGAAGATATTATATTTACAGTGGAGTCAGAAATATATACTTAATTTAAAGAGAAAACAAGTTTATTTTCTGACCCTATACTGGCAGATATTTGTTTTTCATTTTTTTGTTTTAAGCACAAACTCACTTCATTTTGATGCATTTTTCAAAGACTTAATATCTGAAGTAATTTTGCTTCTTCAGTAAATGTATCTTGATTTAAGAATCTTTAGATATTTGTGCTGGAAAACAAGACCGAAATATTAAGAAGAAACATTATTTTTGTAGTCTAAACACTTTGATATGGTATTGATCGAATACTTTGATTTCCCGGTTATCAGAATGTGCATCGTGCGGAAGTGTTTTCAGTCGATAGATGTGTGCACATGTCTGAGACCACCAGAGAAATATATATTTACATTCATGCATTTAGCAGATGCTTGAATCCAAAGCGATTTACATTGCATTGAAAGAATACTGTACATTTCCCTGGGAATCGAACCCATGACCTTGGCGTTGCTGGTTGCATTGAAGAAAATGCTTTTATTTTGCATTTTTCTTATTTTATATCAGTTACAATTGCAGTGAAATATTGAACTAACACATTCATCCAAAGAACATCTAGAGCTTCAGTCTGGCTGTCCGTACAAAGAGTCACATGATCAACAACACTTAGAAATTAGTCATATAGAAATCGAGCACAATCTGTTTGTTTTATATTTTTAAAAATCCTAAAACTTTTCATTTAGGCCTATAACTAGGTTTAAATCCCATATTTTTCAGTTGTGACTGAATGTAAATATCATGATCTGTGCTGATGTTTCTGTTCGTCTCTCAGCCGGGGAAACAGGGCGGGGCTACGCGTGATGATGTAGGCGAAGGAGGCGGGGTCAGTCTGCTGTAGTCGATCTGAATGCTGGGTATGGATGAACGTTTAAAGCCAGGAACTCTGGAACAGAGAAAGAAGAAGGTGGATTAATTTATTCACATGCTAGTAAAGCTTCACTGGCTGCGTTTACATGCACAGCTTGTATCAATCAGTCTGAATTCATTCCGATTGATGAATCTGAACGAGTGTTTACATGAACGCTAAACATGTGATCGTGTTAATGTGCGCGTTTATGTCACAAGCTTCAAATCGGAATATATTTTTTGATATGCACACACAAATATACAGAGTTTCGCGCTGTTTGCGCATAATAACCATTCTCTTACACTGGTTCTTTATTTGTTTTAAACAGCAGACTTAATATTGATCCGTTTCTTGTCATGATTTGGAGATAATGAGCGTATGAACCGTTGTATCAGAGAATGTCTAATAAGGGGAGAACTTCCACTCTCGGTAAACTTCCGGCTTCTGAACTGGTTGCAGTTCCACTCTGGCTCCACATGAGGGCGCTCGCAGGACGAGTGCAGAATGAATGGAGGTCTAAATCCACTTTTCTATAATAAGAATATAATTTTTTGTCTAGTAATTTGAATGTTGTGTTCAAAAGGAGATGCAAAGAAATTACACATTGTTGGGTGTTAGATTTTTTAGAGTCACTTATTTGCTTTAACAAGTCTTTTAAAATGTCAATGACGTCATACACATCGTACGACCAGAGATACTGCTTTACGGCAATCCTTCAGTCACTTTGGTGCTTTCAGCTCTGCACTTTCTTTTCTCTCGAGGCATCGACAACACAGCTGACACAGGGAAACACACAACACAGCCGACACAGGGAAACACACAACACAGCCGACACAGGGAAACACACAACACAGCCGTCACAGGTAAACACACAACACAGCTGACACAGGTAAACACACAACACAGCTGACACAGGCAAACACACAACACAGTCGACACAGGCAAACACAACACAGCTGACACAGGCAAACACAACACAGCTGACACAGGTAAACACAACACAGCTGACACAGGTAAACACAACACAGCTGACACAGGCAAACACACGACACAGCTGACACAGGTGAACACACAACACAGCTGACACAGGCAAACACACAACACAGCTGACACAGGCAAACACACGACACAGCTGACACAGGTGAACACACAACACAGCTGACACAGGCAAACACACAACACAGCTGACACAGGTAAACACACAACACAGCTGACACAGGCAAACACACAACACAGCTGACACAGGCAAACACACAACACAGCTGACACAGGTAAACACAACACAGCTGACACAGGTAAACACACAACACAGCTGACACAGGTAAACACAACACAGCTGACACAGGTAAACACACAACACAGCTGACACAGGCAAACACACAACACAGCTGACACAGGTAAACACACAACACAGTCGACACAGGCAAACACACAACACAGCTGACACAGGCAAACACACAACACAGCTGACACAGGCAAACACACAACACAGCTGACACAGGGAAACACATGACACAGCTGACACAGGCAAACACACAACACAGCTGACACAGGCAAACACACAACACAGCTGACACAGGCAAACACAACACAGCTGACACAGGCAAACACACGACACAGCTGACACAGGCAAACACACAACACAGCTGACACAGGTGAACACACATCACAGCTGACACAGGCAAACACACAACACAGCTGACACAGGTAAACACACAACACAGCTGACACAGGCAAACACACAACACAGCTGACACAGGTAAACACACAACACAACTAACACAGGTAAACACACAACACAGCTGACACAGGTAAACACACAACACAGCTGACAGGCAAACACACAACACAGCTGACAAAGGGAAACACAACACAGCTGACACAGGTAACACACAACACAGCTGACACAGGTAAACACACAACACAGCTGACACAGGCAAACACACAACACAGCTGACACAGGCAAACACACAACACAGCTGACACAGGCAAACACAACACAGCTGACACAGGTAAACACAACACAGCTGACACAGGTAAACACACAACACAGCTGACAGGCAATCACACAACACAGCTGACACAGGTAAACACAACACAGCTGACACAGGTAACACACAACACAGCTGACACAGGGAAACACACAACACAGCTAACACAGGCAAACACACAACACAGCTGACACAGGCAAACACACAACACAGCTGACACAGGTAAACACACAACACAGCTGACACAGGTAAACACAACACAGCTGACACAGGTAACACACAACACAGCTGACAGGGAAACACAACACAGCTGACACAGGCAAACACACAACACAGCTGACACAGGTAAACACAACACAGCTGACACATGTAACACACAACACAGCTGACAGGGAAACACACAACACAGCTGACACAGGCAAACACACAACACAGCTGACACAGGCAAACACACAACACAGCTGACACAGGTAAACACACAACACAGCTGACACAGGTAAACACACAACACAGCTGACACAGGTAAACACACAACACAGCTGACACAGGTAAACACACAACACAGCTGACACAGGCAAACACACAACACAGCTGACACAGGTAAACACACGACACAGCTGACACAGGGAAACACAACACAGCTGACACAGGCAAACACACAACACAGCTGACACAGGTAAACACACAACACAGCTGACACAGGCAAACACACAACACATCTGACACAGGGAAACACACAACACAGCTGACACAGGTAAACACACACACAGCTGACACAGGCAAACACACAACACATCTGACACAGGGAAACACGACACAGCTGACACAGGCAAACACACGACACAGCTGACACAGGTAAACACACAACACAAATAACACAGGTAAACACACAACACAGCTGACACAGGCAAACACACAACACAGCTGACAGGCAAACACACAACACAGCTGACACAGGGAAACACAACACAGCTGACACAGGTAACACACAACACAGCTGACACAGGCAAACACACAACACAGCTGACACAGGTAACACACAACACAGCTGACAGGCAAACACACAACACAGCTGACACAGGGAAACACAACACAGCTGACACAGGTAACACACAACACAGCTGACACAGGCAAACACACAGCACAGCTGACACAGGTAACACACAACACAGCTGACAGGCAAACACACAACACAGCTGACACAGGGAAACACAGCACAGCTGACACAGGCAAACACACAACACAGCTGACACAGGTAAACACACAACACAAATAACACAGGTAAACACAACACAGCTGACACAGGCAAACACACAACACAGCTGACAGGCAAACACACAACACAGCTGACACAGGGAAACACAACACAGCTGACACAGGTAAACACACAACACAGCTGACACAGGCAAACACACGACACAGCTGACACAGGTGAACACACAACACAGCTGACACAGGCAAACACACAACACAGCTGACACAGGTAAACACACAACACAGCTGACACCGGCAAACACACAACACAGCTGACACAGGCAAACACACAACACAGCTGACACAGGTAAACACACAACACAGCTGACACAGGTAAACACACAACACAGCTGACACAGGTAAACACAACACAGCTGACACAGGTAAACACACAACACAGCTGACACAGGCAAACACACAACACAGCTGACACAGGTAAACACACAACACAGTCGACACAGGCAAACACACAACACAGCTGACACAGGCAAACACACAACACAGCTGACACAGGCAAACACACAACACAGCTGACACAGGCAAACACACAACACAGCTGACACAGGTAAACACACAACACAGTCGACACAGGCAAACACACAACACAGCTGACACAGGCAAACACACAACACAGCTGACACAGGCAAACACACAACACAGCTGACACAGGGGAACACAACACAGCTGACACAGGTAACACACAACACAGCTGACACAGGCAAACACACAGCACAGCTGACACAGGTAACACACAACACAGCTGACAGGCAAACACACAACACAGCTGACACAGGGAAACACAGCACAGCTGACACAGGCAAACACACAACACAGCTGACACAGGTAAACACACAACACAAATAACACAGGTAAACACAACACAGCTGACACAGGCAAACACACAACACAGCTGACAGGCAAACACACAACACAGCTGACACAGGGAAACACAACACAGCTGACACAGGTAAACACACAACACAGCTGACACAGGCAAACACACGACACAGCTGACACAGGTGAACACACAACACAGCTGACACAGGCAAACACACAACACAGCTGACACAGGTAAACACACAACACAGCTGACACAGGCAAACACACAACACAGCTGACACAGGCAAACACACAACACAGCTGACACAGGTAAACACACAACACAGCTGACACAGGTAAACACACAACACAGCTGACACAGGTAAACACAACACAGCTGACACAGGTAAACACACAACACAGCTGACACAGGCAAACACACAACACAGCTGACACAGGTAAACACACAACACAGTCGACACAGGCAAACACACAACACAGCTGACACAGGCAAACACACAACACAGCTGACACAGGCAAACACACAACACAGCTGACACAGGGAAACACATGACACAGCTGACACAGGCAAACACACAACACAGCTGACACAGGCAAACACACAACACAGCTGACACAGGCAAACACAACACAGCTGACACAGGCAAACACACGACACAGCTGACACAGGCAAACACACAACACAGCTGACACAGGTGAACACACATCACAGCTGACACAGGCAAACACACAACACAGCTGACACAGGTAAACACACAACACAGCTGACACAGGCAAACACACAACACAGCTGACACAGGTAAACACACAACACAACTAACACAGGTAAACACACAACACAGCTGACACAGGTAAACACACAACACAGCTGACAGGCAAACACACAACACAGCTGACAAAGGGAAACACAACACAGCTGACACAGGTAACACACAACACAGCTGACACAGGTAAACACACAACACAGCTGACACAGGCAAACACACAACACAGCTGACACAGGCAAACACACAACACAGCTGACACAGGCAAACACAACACAGCTGACACAGGTAAACACAACACAGCTGACACAGGTAAACACACAACACAGCTGACAGGCAATCACACAACACAGCTGACACAGGTAAACACAACACAGCTGACACAGGTAACACACAACACAGCTGACACAGGGAAACACACAACACAGCTAACACAGGCAAACACACAACACAGCTGACACAGGCAAACACACAACACAGCTGACACAGGTAAACACACAACACAGCTGACACAGGTAAACACAACACAGCTGACACAGGTAACACACAACACAGCTGACAGGGAAACACAACACAGCTGACACAGGCAAACACACAACACAGCTGACACAGGTAAACACAACACAGCTGACACATGTAACACACAACACAGCTGACAGGGAAACACACAACACAGCTGACACAGGCAAACACACAACACAGCTGACACAGGCAAACACACAACACAGCTGACACAGGTAAACACACAACACAGCTGACACAGGTAAACACACAACACAGCTGACACAGGTAAACACACAACACAGCTGACACAGGTAAACACACAACACAGCTGACACAGGCAAACACACGACACAGCTGACACAGGTAAACACACGACACAGCTGACACAGGGAAACACAACACAGCTGACACAGGCAAACACACAACACAGCTGACACAGGTAAACACACAACACAGCTGACACAGGCAAACACACAACACATCTGACACAGGGAAACACACAACACAGCTGACACAGGTAAACACACACACAGCTGACACAGGCAAACACACAACACATCTGACACAGGGAAACACGACACAGCTGACACAGGCAAACACACGACACAGCTGACACAGGTAAACACACAACACAAATAACACAGGTAAACACACAACACAGCTGACACAGGCAAACACACAACACAGCTGACAGGCAAACACACAACACAGCTGACACAGGGAAACACAACACAGCTGACACAGGTAACACACAACACAGCTGACACAGGCAAACACACAACACAGCTGACACAGGTAACACACAACACAGCTGACAGGCAAACACACAACACAGCTGACACAGGGAAACACAACACAGCTGACACAGGTAACACACAACACAGCTGACACAGGCAAACACACAGCACAGCTGACACAGGTAACACACAACACAGCTGACAGGCAAACACACAACACAGCTGACACAGGGAAACACAGCACAGCTGACACAGGCAAACACACAACACAGCTGACACAGGTAAACACACAACACAAATAACACAGGTAAACACAACACAGCTGACACAGGCAAACACACAACACAGCTGACAGGCAAACACACAACACAGCTGACACAGGGAAACACAACACAGCTGACACAGGTAACACAACACAGCTGACACAGGTAAACACACAACACAGCTGACACAGGCAAACACACAACACAGCTGACACAGGCAAACACACAACACAGCTGACACAGGCAAACACACAACACAGCTGACACAGGTAAACACAACACAGCTGACACAGGTAAACACACAACACAGCTGACACAGGCAAACACACAACACAGCTGACACAGGTAAACACAACACAGCTGACACAGGTAAACACACAACACAGCTGACACAGGCAAACACACAACACAGCTGACACAGGCAAACACACAACACAGCTGACACAGGCAAACCCACAACACAGCTGACACAGGTAAACACACAACACAGCTGACACAGGTAAACACAACACAGCTGACACAGGTAACACACAACACAGCTGACACAGGGAAACACAACACAGCTGACACAGGGAAACACACAACACAGCTGACACAGGGAAACACACAACACAGCTGACACAGATAAACACACAACACAGCTGACACAGGTAAACACACAACACAGCTGACACAGGTAAACACACAACACAGCTGACACAGGTAAACACACGACACAGCTGACACAGGCAAACACACGACACAGCTGACACAGGCAAACACACAACACAGCTGACACAGGCAAACACACAACACAGCTGACACAGGCAAACACTCGACACAGCTGACACAGGCAAACACTCGACACAGCTGACACAGGGAAACACACAACACTGCTGACACAGGCAAACACACAACACAGCTGACACAGGCAAACATACAACACAGCTGACACAGGTAAACACACAACACAGCTGACACAGGTGAACACAAAACACAGCTGACACAGGCAAACAAACAACACAACTGACAAAGGCAAACACACAACACAGCTGACACAGGGAAACACGACACAGCTGAAACAGGCAAACACTCGACACAGCTGACACAGGCAAACACACAACACAGCTGACACAGGGAAACACACGACACAGCTGACACAGGCAAACACTCGACACAGCTGACACAGGCAAACACTCGACACAGCTGACACAGGGAAACACACAACACAGCTGACACAGGCAAACACACAACACAGCTGACACAGGGAAACACACGACACAGCTGACACAGGTAAACACAACACAGCTGACACAGGTAAACACACAACACAGCTGACACAGGGAAACACACAACACAGCTGACACAGGCAAACACACAACACAGCTGACACAGGCAAACACACAACACAGCTGACACAGGGAAACACACAACACAGCTGACACAGGCAAACACACAACACAGCTGACACAGGCAAACACACAACACAGCTGACAGGCAAACACACAACACAGCTGACACAGGCAAACACACAACACAGCTGACACAGGCAAACACACAACACAGCTGACACAGGCAAACACACGACACAGCTGACACAGGTAAACACAACACAGCTGACACAGGTAAACACACAACACAGCTGACACAGGGAAACACAACACAGCTGACACAGGCAAACACACAACACAGCTGACACAGGCAAACACACAACACAGCTGACACAGGGAAACACACAACACAGCTGACACAGGCAAACACACAACACAGCTGACACAGGCAAACACACAACACAGCTGACAGGCAAACACACAACACAGCTGACACAGGCAAACACACAACACAGCTGACACAGGCAAACACAACACAGCTGACACAGGGAAACACACAACACAGCTGACACAGGCAAACACACAACACAGCTGACAGGCAAACACACAACACAGCTGACACAGGCAAACACACAACACAGCTGACACAGGCAAACACAACACAGCTGACACAGGGAAACACACAACACAGCTGACACAGGCAAACACACAACACAGCTGACACAGGTAAACACAACACAGCTGACACAGGTAAACACAACACAGCTGACACAGGTAAACACACAACACAGCTGACACAGGTAAACACACAACACAGCTGACACAGGCAAACACACGTGCTAGAAGAGTTTAGTTTAGTTTGTTTCTGGTCTCGCTTCAGATGCCACGATGCCATCAAGCGGTATCTCTGGTCGTAATCAGTCCTTCACTGACAAATCAGCGTTCATTAGCAGAATGCTAGCGTGTTATGGGCAACAACAACTCAACCTGTAAGAAATCGAAAGGACATAAGTACTCGTTCATTCAACTTTCGACCTAGAACCCATGTTGAACTTGCAAAACCTACAATCAAATCTGAGATTTCTCAACGGCAATCGGATGAAAGAGACACATTTAGCCGTCTAGCTCCATAGACTCCCATTCATTCTGCACTCATGGGCGATCGCCCCCAGTGGAGCTCTGGTGGAACTACAACCAACATTCGGTACAATAGGACTTAATAGGGAGTGGCCAGGCTCTGTGTGTATCGTGCTGCTTGTTCAGCGCGTCACATGTCATTACGCTATTTCTGAGTCATTGCACATGCACAGTCCTTTCAGTTTCGGTTTACTTGTGTTTACATGTTCTCTCCATCGGATTAGAAAAGGAATAAACCACCCCTTACAATCCGATCGAAATCTCATTTGGATCGAGCTCAATCCGATTGATTAAAGGGTTAGTTTCCCCAAAAATGAAAACTCTGTCAGTAATTACTCTCCCTCATGTTGTTCCAACCCTGTAAGACTCTCGTTCATCTTCAGAACACAAATGAAAATATTGTTGATTAAATCTGAGAGCTGTCTCACTCCTCCATAGGCTTCTCTGTTACTGAAACTTGCCAGCCCAGAAAAGTTAGTAAAGACATCGTTAAAATAGTCCGAGTGACTACAGCGGCTCAACCTTACGTTTATCAAGCGACGAGAATCAGCTCTCAGATTTAATCAGAAATATCTTCATCTGTGTTCCGGAGATGAGCGACAGTCTTGGATTGGAACAACACGAGGGAGAGTAATTACTGACAGAACTTTCATCTCCGGGTGAACTAACCCTTTAATGTGTTTACAGGAAGGCTTTTCAGTGTGAGTGAGCCGTCGATCGCATTACTAACAGATTATTAGTTGGCATGTGAACGCAGCCACTGAAGACAGGGACAGTGATCGAGTGTTTAACAACAGGTAACAAAATCCGGTGTGACGCCGGTACTGACCCGTCCGCATGAGCCTGAGCGCTGCCGGCGGGGTCACCGGGGTCACCGGGGTCATGGAAAGGGTCGTCCTCCTCAGGGACGGAGTGTTCTCCGCTCTCCTCCGACGGCTCCACCACGATCGACGGCAGACGCTCCTTCAGTCGCGCCGCGGGGCTCTTCGTCTGCTCCGACGGCTCCGGGGAAAGCTGACGGGAAAGCGGAATGGTAGCGTTTCAGACACTGAGAGGGAAGAGCTGATGTGCAGTGGAGATCATGAGGACATTACAGTGATTATGAGCTTGGATGCATGAGAACCTGTTGTAGGAGACTCTGACATAACATTAGGAACCTTTAAAACAGAATAATAGAAGCACTTTTAAATGCTTTATAAGCTTTTCTGAGTGGATCACTCTTTTTGTAGGCCTAGATATGCAATCTGAACAAACAAACAAAGAACTGGAATAAATATCTAAATGTGTTTTTATTAAGTACAATAATACTTGCAGAGATTATAGCATCTACTGGCTATTACTGTTATAAAATGATTTTGATCAGACAGATTATTTTTATTTTTCCACAAAATTACAGTAATCTGGCCGCGGGGCCAGATTACTGTAGATGGGGATATTTGGGGATATTTAATTGAATTAATCAATCAACGATACTATTGATCAGCATTACCAAACGTGGACGTTCCACTAGAAACAAACATTGATGTATTGTTTTAATTTATTACTGTGAAGCTGCTTTGATACAACCTATGTTGTGAAAAGCGCTATATAAATAAACTTGACTTGACTTGACTTGACTTGGCCCAAATACGTGATTAATAATTCCTTTATGATTCAACTCATAGAAGTGTAGATGTTTACTGTAGTTAAGTTCCAAGAGTTTGCATATTTGCTTATACATATGAGGCTGAGATTGAGCAATGGACATGCAAATAAGATCTACATGACATAAAAATGTAGTTATACTTTATTTTAAGGAGTCACTGTTACTGTGTAATTATATATTTTAGTACTGAGTAATATTAAGTAACTACATGTACTTACTATAGGGTTAGTGTGGGATTAGGGTTTGGTTGAGGGTTAGTTCTTAGTTGCATGTTATTATGTATAATTTACTGTTATTACTACGGTAAGTACATGTAACAAATGTAACAAGGACACTGTAAACTAAAGTGTTACCAAAATTTATTGTTGCTATTCCAGGGAAATTAGTGTTATACAATTTCTTTCCTTTTTTCCATTTTTTTTTATTAGATGCGTTTGATGCTTAGCATTTCAAGCTGTAGTTTGAAAACAAAAACCCCAACAAACATGAATCCACTAGAGAAAGACTAACTGAGACAAATGATTGCTC
>NC_138243.1:31775950-31788450 GCF_964197995.2 Scardinius erythrophthalmus
TCTTTACTCTCTGTTTACTCTCTTTACTCTCTCTTTACTCTCTTTACTCTCTTTACTCTCTCTTTACTCTCTTTACTCTCTCTTTACTCTCTTTACTCTCTTTACTCTCTCTTTACTCTCTTTACTCTCTGTTTACTCTCTCTTTACTCT
Organism: Scardinius erythrophthalmus; assembly: GCF_964197995.2. Lineage (NCBI taxonomy): Eukaryota > Metazoa > Chordata > Actinopteri > Cypriniformes > Leuciscidae > Scardinius > Scardinius erythrophthalmus. Next base: position 31,776,101 of record NC_138243.1, read on the forward strand.
CTTTACTCTCTGTTTACTCTCTTTACTCTCTCTTTACTCTCTCTTTACTCTCTTTACTCTCTCTTTACTCTCTTTACTCTCTCTTTACTCTCTTTACTCTCTCTTTACTCTCTCTTTACTCTCTTTACTCTCTCTTTACTCTCTTTACTCTCTCTTTACTCTCTTTACTCTCTCTTTACTCTCTGTTTACTCTCTTTACTCTCTGTTTACTCTCTTTACTCTCTTTACTCTCTCTTTACTCTCTCTTTACTCTCTGTTTACTCTCTTTACTCTCTCTTTACTCTCTTTACTCTCTGTTTACTCTCTTTACTCTCTCTTTACTCTCTTTACTCTCTGTTTACTCTCTTTACTCTCTCTTTACTCTCTCTTTACTCTCTTTACTCTCTGTTTACTCTCTTTACTCTCTCTTTACTCTCTTTACTCTCTGTTTACTCTCTTTACTCTCTCTTTACTCTCTCTTTACTCTCTTTACTCTCTCTTTACTCTCTCTTTACTCTCTTTACTCTCTGTTCTGCATCTTCATATCCGTCACTCCAGCATTATTCCTCTACTGTTATGCCGGTGTTTCCTTTAGGAACTTCTCATCTATTTCTATTATGTATATAAAAGTTTAGCCTCCTCTCCATCCACGCCACATGCTGCTGGTTGTGTGTGTGACTGAAGGTGTGTGTGTGTGTGTGTGTGTGTGTGTGTGTGTGGTTGTGTAACACACCACTAGAGGGAGACAGACGACACACACTCTCTCAGGCTGGTTTGTGGATCCTCAACACACGAACTCAAATACAGTTTTCATTAATAATGCCAGACCGGATTCCCTCATGAACAGAGTTAGTGTTCTAGTACCGCAGAAACACCTTTACTTTAGAGATGTTTCACATAATGTCAAAACTGGCACAACAAAATTCAAGTCATTTATTTTGTTTAAAAGATCATTTGGTTTTTTACTGAAATTCAAGACATACTGATTATGAATGTTGTTTTTTTACAGTGTGTCATTGTGGATCTGCACAGACAGAGGAGAGAGACTATAACCGAGCGTTATATAGTAACTCTTGCTGTGTGTAAACTGTATTTTGGCAGCACAGCTGTGAAGTGTGTGTGTGTGTGTGTGTGTGTGTGTGTGTGTGTGTGTGTGTGTGTGTGTGTGTGTGTGTTACGCTGTTAGCAGCAGCATGAACACTCAGGACTCTCCTCTGGAAGGGTGTAAAAGAATCAAGTTTATTGAGGACAGAGACGACAGCAGATCTCACCGCTCGTGTTGTGTCCAGAAGGCAGGATTAAACAGCGTGTGAAAGAGTACACACTGTGCAACACACACATAAGTATGTTACATCGTTGTCATCTATGCTGCATGTTTAATTCCTCGAGTGCTAAAATATAGGGATGCACGATATATTGACAGTGCCGGCTGATATATGTACATGTGCAGTGCAAGTCTGTCATATCGGCTACAGAACATTATAATGAGAACATAGTAATTGTGTGTTTGTGACGTGGCTTTTAATGATGAGACTTTTGTTTTTGTAATCAGGCTCTCAAAAATTATATAAAAATTTGGATTTAGATTTATCGGCCAATATATCGGTTATCAGCTTTCAAGTAAAGAATTATCGGTTGTCGGCCAAAATGTTCATATCAGTGCATCCCTACTAAAATAAATAAGAAAATATTGAGTCATACCCAGCTCACAAAAATATGTTCTAAGAACCCATTAAGTTATGAAAAATGTTATTTCTAAATGTTCAAATATCATGGGAATGTTACTTTTGGATGTTCTTCTGAAACAAGTAGTAACATTTAAAAATGTAAAAACTGAACGTTTCAGGAAAAAAACACCTGTTTGTGTGAGAACATTATAAACAAGAGTAGATAACGTTGAACGAACGTTCTATTGGCGTTACTGGAAGAACGTTTGTTCATACGTTGAGAGCTTTGGCTTTTATAGTGAGACTTTTGTTTTTGTAATCAGGCTCTCAAAAATGATATAAAAAATTTGATTTAGATTTATCGGCCAATATATTGTTTATCGGCTTTCAAATATAAAGAATTATTGGTTATCGGTATCAGCCAAAATTTACATAACAGTGCATCCCTACTAAAATAAATACAAAAATATGTTCTATTCTATGAACCCATTAAGTTATGAAAATGTTATTTCTAAATGTTCAAACATTATGGGAATGTTCTTCTGAAACAAGTTTCAGGTAAAACCGCTCCTTGACCGATGTTTTGTGTGAGAACGTTACATTATTAAAGAGCAGATAACGCTGAACGCACTACATCTACTGACGTCACTGTCGGAGTGTCTGATGCTGGTTCACATGTAGAGGCCGGCGGAGGGATACAGCACGAAGGGCCCGAGGCCGTGGCCGGACGGGTTCTCCAGCAGGTGTTTGCGGTAGTAGCGGCGCAGGGCCGGGCTGCTCGGGTGCTGCTGTCGCACGTGCAGGAAGTACTCGTCGGGCCGGCTCGAGGTGAAGCCGCAGTCCTCGCACACGAAGATCTTGGAGCGCCGCTGCCGGTACGCGTACTGTTGCCGCACGCCGTGGATCTTCCTCAGGTGAGACTCCAGAGAGCAGCGCTGAGTGAAGGCCTTCTCACACAGATCACACCTGTACGGGCGGATACCTGCGCGCGCACACACACACACACACACACACACACACTCAGAACTCAGAACACACACCGTCTCAGATATATGAAGGTAAAACAGTAGCAAAACTCGAGAGCTTGCTAATTTGAATGTGAGAACTTGTAAAATTAATATTTGTATTTGTAAGTTGAAATTTATACTTGCAGCTCTGATGTGAAAAGCTGCATCTATCGATTTGCACACACAGACAATACTCAGAACACCTGTGTTTTGAATTCGAAGTTGCAGATTAATAGTTACAAATGTGTAAAGTGTCATTTACATAAACAAAATGACAGGCACAATTGTGTACTACACATTTATCTTTGTGCTTTAGTTCAGTTTCGTTGTACAACCACAAGTCGGCACTCACAACCTCTCATATCTGGCAGTACAGCTTCAAATCCTAGCGCTTTGACTTTTGCTACTCTTTTTGCGATATGCCTGTAGCAAAACTCACTCGTGCACTTGTAAATGCAGACTTGAGAGAGCAGAGTCGGGGGCGGGGCTGGGGTCGGAATGAAGTCATTTTATTGGTCGATGCCTCACCAATGAACAACGCCAGCCACAATGAAAACATTTATGCTTATGTATCAGCTATTTTTTAAAACGCTTGGAAAATATTTTTATGAAATATCATTAGTTTTACTGGAATAGTTTTATAGAATATGAATGCAACGCGTTTAATTGAGACAGTGGTATTAAAAGACCAAACTCAGGAAACACCATAAAGCATACAGAAAAAAAATGAGCACAGAATATGAACGCAACGCGTTTAATTGTACGTTTTCCTCGAACCCAAGAAAACACTTAATGAGGCTTAATGGACCAACAGTTATAAAATAAAAATTAAAAACAATAAAAAAACACATAATTTGTTCCTTTATTAATAAAACACAGGCAGCGAGTTTATTTGCACTGAACACACATTTGCTTATATATATGCCAATTCCAATGAAAATGCACCTAAATTATCTGATAAGAATGTAAAATGTATACCTTGAAATGCAATGCAAGTCGCTTTGGAAAAATGTATTGTAAATGTTTTAAATATTCACCCTAGCCTAACTGTTGGACACACAAAAACAAACAAAACATAAATAAATTATATATATACGTACGTACGTGTGTGTGTCTTTTAGCCTACAGTCTATGGTATATATATATACCAGATATGGCAAATATATATGGCATACGTCATATGTTTTACGTCATATTCTGTGCTCATCTGCTTTTCTGTAGTATGCATTATAAGCATTGTGTCTACTGAGTTTGATAATATCGTTTATTTATTTTAATATCAGTCTAATGCATTAAGCCATGTTAGTGTTTCAGTGCACGCGGGTTTCGTGACATCATCGAACTCCCATTTCGTTGGCTAGGTGCCAACCAATAAAACGTCTCCTTTGACCCCCCCTCCTCCCGCCCCCCTTTCCCTCTCACCGCCTCTGAGTTTCAAGTGCACAAGTTAGTTTTGCACCTGATATATCGCGAAAAGAGTAGCAAAAGTCAAGGCGCGAAATTTGAAATTGCAGTGACAGATTTGAGAAGTTGCAAGTGCCTATTTGAGGTAGTACCGCGAATGTGAACGTAAGATTAAACGCAAAATATATATTACAAGTTTGTGCCTGTCGTTGTATTTCTGTGAATGGCATTTTACACATTTGTGTCTACTCGTCTGCAGCTTCAGATTCAGAATACAGGTTTGTGACTATTATCTGCGAGTGCAAATTTCAAAATTCAACTTCAGATTTTTATTTTACAGGTTTTCACATTGGGGCTGTGAGTGTAAATGTTCATGTACAAGTACGAATATTTATTGTACAAGTTCTCAAATTCACATTTACATGCTCTCGAGTTTTGCTACTGTTTTACCTTCATACAGATACGACACTGCGGTCGCTAAGATTAAGCCGGTATAATCAGCAAGGATGCATTAAATTGATCATTTATAAAGATTCTATGCTCAAAGAATCATTACATTGATAAAAAGTGACAGTAAAGACATTTATAATGTTACAAAATTTTATATTTCAAATAAATGCTGTTCTTTATTTTCTATTCAACACATAATCATGAAAAATAAAATGTATCACAGTTTTCACCAAAATATGAAACTGTTTTTAACACTGATAATAATCATAAATGTTTCTTGATCATCAAATCATCATATTAGAGTGATTTCTGAAGGGTCATGTGACACTGAAGACTGGAGTAATGATGCTGAACATTCAGCTTTGATCACAGGAATAAATTACACTTTACTAGATATTCACATAGAGAACAGATGTTTTACATTATAATAATATTACATTATTTGTATTGTATTTATTATCAAATAAACGGAGTGTTGGTGAGCAGAAAAACATGAAGAAATCTCACTGACCCAAAGCAAGCCGTCTATGGCGATACATCCAGTTCTGTACAAATATATGTTTGTGCCAGTGTTCACATCAAGGATGATTACTATAATGATAAAGATATTGTTCTATGTATAAAAGAACAACAGAGTCTCATTACAACTATAACGATGATGGCGACACTGAGAAACAATACTTTCTAAAGTTTTCAGCCAATTAGAATCCATCGTGCTTTAAAGAGCTGGAGCATTTAAAGCGACAGACAACAAAACTGCAGCGCTGATAATAAACAGATCTCATGCGCTGGTGTGACGCTGATATAGTCATCGTTCTTGTTAGCCTTTTATGCTAAAGGGGTGGTTGAGTATGATTTGACTTTTCTAACTTTAGTTAGTGTGTAATGTTGCTGTTTGATCATAAACAACATCTGCAAAGTTACGACGCTCAAAGTTCAAAGCAAAGGGAGATATTTGCTTTTACAGAAATCGCTTTTTAAGGACTACAACAAACGGCTGGTAGAGACTACACCACATTCCTCCCGGGTTAGTGACATCACCAAGCCTAGAATTTACATAAACCCCGCCCCCGGAACACGATTTATAGATTATCAAGACAGAATATGCTAATCAATGACTAGAAGATAACTACACATAAGCTTCATAAATTCATCAACTAACCATTCAGAAATGTCCTGTTGCTTCTACATGTTGTCACTTCTTCTCGAGTCTCTCCATCATTGTCTGACTACATTTGAACATAACAAGCTCTTGAAGCTCCGCCCCCTGTGCCGGGAGCAGCAGCTCATTTGCATTTAAAGGGACAGACACAAAACTGTGTTTTTGCTCACCCTCAAACAGTGACAATTTTAACATGCTATATAAAAATATCTGTGGGGTATTTTGGGCTAAACTTCACACACACACTCTGGGGACATCAGACACTTATTTTTTCTTATGGTTTTCTCACCGGTGTGTGTGCGCATGTGTCTCTTGAGGTCGAAGGTGTCGTTGAAGCCTTTCCCGCAGTATCTGCACGGGTGTCTCTTGATCAGACTGTGACACTTCAGGTGTCGGGTTAGCATGCGCTGGAGCGGGAACGCTTTATGACACACCGAACACAGAAACTCAGACGAGCCGCCGGATTCACGCGCCTGTATCAGAGGAACACATGTGCAGGATTAAACACTCACTGTTCTCTGGAACAAGCTGCATTTATAACACATTAGACCAACATCCAACTGAAGCGCTCCATGAGCAACGCATTCACAACGCTTATTACAGAGAGGAGCCTCACTTATAAGAGCCGAACGCCACACACACACACGAGTCGTGAATTATAAACACACACTCGCCGGGAGAATGTGTGTGTGCATCTGTCAGTGACTCTGATCTGCGTATGAACATTAGAGACGAGCAGTTTAAGTTTAGGAAAACCACTTTAATATTCATTATGAGTCATAATCATAAATACAGTGATGTTCACAATAACAGTTTACATCAATAAAAGAATGATTTAAACTGTTTTACATCTGATAGACACTTTTAGAATAAATATGCCATTCTCATTAATGGAGTTAAACACTTAAATTAGTGTTTTAAATCTCGTTATCGAGAAGATACAAAAATGTTTATATTGTAATAAATAGTAATATTAGTAGTGTATGCGCTGCTGTTGAACACTTCTCCTGAGGCGTGATGTGTGTTAGTGTTCGCTCAGCGCATGATAACAGCAGAACTCGTGATCTGAGGAAATATGATCAATAAGGCCTTTCTGTTTCCATTAAAAATATAAAGCAATTAAAAATACTATTTGGCCAGAGGAAAAGATTGAGAAAAACTTTATCCGAAATGTATTTTATATTAGAATATTTGATTTATTTACTGAAAAACAAGGCAAGGATCGGCTACTAAATGATTGTTATCAGTGTAATGTGACGCACATCCATATCTCATACTCTTCCTAATGTCTTGTACTGTTAATCATGGGATCACGTGGATGAATATGCATATGCAAATGATATGCAGATGAGGATATGCATAGTAAAACGAGGCGTTGTAAGCTCATATATGGTTATTTCAGTTCACAATCTTCCTCTGACTGGGTTTATAAAGGGAATCTTACGTTCTGGCGTACACACGCTTTTATAGCGCCTACACACACACAGTTTTATAAACGAGGCCCCAGATAACTCTGAACGAACGCTCTGTTAATGTTACTGGATGAACGTTTGTTCGTGTCCATGTGAGGATGTGAGATGTGTAGTTCATGTTTGTCGTCACCTTGTTCAGCGGTGCTGATGTTAATGCAGCGGGAGGAAGAGGAAGAGGAAGAGGAAGAGGAAGTGAACTCTGAGACGCCTGAACTCTCTCCATCCCATAATCCTCTCTGTGACGCTCCAGAGCTTCAGAAGCAGGTGTGTGTTTATGGACGCGCTCCGACACTGATTCCAGACCAGCACTGTGTGTCTGTACAGCTACTGAAACACACACACACACAGGTTTTTTGTTTAGTTTTCAAAGCAAAAAAATTGTAAAATATGATCAAATAAAACAAAAATTTATGAAAAAAACTTTCTCAGTTTTTTGTTTGGTTTTCAGCACACAAAAATATTAAATATAATAAAATAAAATATTTTTCTCAGGCTTTTTGTTTGGTTTTCAGTACAAAAAATATTAATATATATATATATATAAAAAAAAAAATTCAGCAGCTATATATATATATATATAACATATTTTACTACCTCAGTCAAGATAGCTTTATTTCTACAGCGCTTTCTACAGGACAGATTGCTTTAAATCAGCAGTACAAACAGGAAAATAACAGAATCAATTATGCAAACTTAATCAAATTTGAGACAAATTCAGAACGTTTCACTAATGTTATTTCTGAATGATCTCTAAAAGTACATGTTTTAAAAATGTTTTTTTTCTTCTTCTTGGTAATGTGATCATTAATGGAAACGTTACATTGTATCATTCTTCAAACATTATGGAATGTTACATTTGAATGTTCTCTGAACATTCCAAAACAATTTGTTACATGTAAAAAACGCCAGATGAACATCCAACTGAAAACATTCCATGAACGCTTTATAAATAATGTTTTGAGAAGATTATTAAACACCAGATAACTTTGAAAGAATGTCACTGCAGGAGCGTTTGATCATAACTCTGAGTAACTGATGCGCAGGTGTTCAAGTGTTCATGTGTTCATGTGTTCAGGTGTTCATGTGTTCAGGTGTTCATGTGTTCAGGTGTTCAAGTGTTCAGGTGTTCATGTGTTCAGGTGTTCATGTGTTCAGGTGTTCATGTGTTCAGGTGTTCATGTGTTCATATGTTCAAGTGTTCAGGTGTTCATGTGTTCATATGTTCAAGTGTTCATGTGTTCAGGTGTTCATGTGTTCATATGTTCAAGTGTTCAGGTGTTCATGTGTTCATATGTTCAAGTGTTCAAGTGTTCAGGTGTTCATGTGTTCATATGTTCAAGTGTTCATGTGTTCATATGTTCAAGTGTTCACGTACCTGCGATGGGCCCGAGGCTGAGGTCCGGCTCCGTCCACTGCCATCCTCCACACATCGCCTGCCTCCTCTTCACCAGGAACGAGCGTGGCATCCTGGAGCTCCTCTGATGAAGTCCACTGTACGGTGTCTGGAGAGTGAATCTCAGCGCGGATGATTTCCATATCTCTGGAGAGAGGACACACCTGTGCGTGCGCGCGCTGCTTTAACTGCTGCTCCGCTGGTTTGCATGCCAGGTAGAGAGAATCTGGTCTCCTCATTTAACTGGACCTGCCATGCAAATGCAGCCGCGGCTGAAGGGCTCGGCGCTCTAACAGGAGCCGCGCACTAGGAAAATCATGCTTTTATTTCACGTTCCACTTGATTGTCTGTCGGGTTTATGTCACCCAAACTGGGACAAAGGCGATTCAAATGGGCTTTACTGTTGAGTCTCTGTTAACCCGCCGGTGGAGGAGCTTTAGTGCGGACAGGTGTGCTTTTCTTCAGACTCTTCAAAAGCTTTCTATCAGTTATCCGCCAGTCCAACTGTGCATCAGCTCGGGGATACACTGGACATGTCAAATACAACTTACACTGCTCGTTTTCATTTCACTTCTTATACTAAAATAACTCAAACTGAAATATTTATTTTTTTAAATACAAATAAACACTTAAAAAATTAAAAAAGGATTTATAAAGCGCCTCTCAAAGTCGCTTTACAAAAATGTGTAAAAGTAATAAGAATCTATAAAAAATACAAATAAACACCCAAAAAATATTGATGTATTTATTTGTATAGCACCTTTCAAAACCTCAAGGCCACTTTACGAAAATTAATAAAAGTAATTAAAATGAATGAAAATGTAACTAATTCAAAATATTAATAAAAAGTATAACGAAATGGCTCCTTTTGTGAACATTATAGCCTACATTAGTTAACAATTTTAAAGCATTTATTAGTCTTAGTGTTATTTTAAACATTTACTAATACATTTCTAAAATCAAATTTTGTATGTGTTAATATTATTCAATGGACATGATCTTACTATTAATAATGGTGAATAGTAGGTAAGGTTTTATGGCATTAAATATTGAATGCATGGCAGAAAAATGTATTTCTTCCTCAGTAGTTTTGCTTCTGATTCAAATATCTGAACATCTTTAAATCAAGAAACATTTTCTCGAGATACAAATGCAAAAATCTTGAACCGCTGGACAAAATGAAGCAAGTTTATGCCTTTGCTACGACTCATGGTGCTTTTCTTTTGACATTTACGTTTAGAAAAACATTGGACAGATTCTTCCTTAAATGTCCTTTAATTGTTCTTAAAGGGTTTTTTAAAAAGTCTTGAACTGATCCTAAACCTGTGTATTCCTCATTATTGTAAAGTGTGAGCAGGAAGTGTGGAAGTATATCAGTGACACTATAATAACTCTCAGTGTGTCATTATGCAAACTGTAGGAAAGTCTGTATTACTAGATTACATGTGTCTGTGTTTTCTGGATGCTGATAGCGTCTCAAACACACACACACACACACACACACACACACACACACACACACACACACACACACACACACACACACACACACACACACACACACACACACACACACACACACACACACACACACACACACACACACACACACACACACACACACACTAACCCGACCCCTAAACCAAATATGTCCTCAAAAATTAAGTAGGTACAGTATACACACACACACACACACACACGCACACACACACACACACACACACACACACACACACACACACACACACTAACCCGACCCCTAAACCAAATATGTCCTTAAAATATAGTTAAGTAGGTACAGTCCACACACACACACACACACACATACATGAAAAACAGTCCACACACACACACACACACACACACACACATACATGAAAAACAGTCCACACACACACACATACACACACACACACACACACACATGAAAAACAGTCCACACACACACACACACACACACACACACACACACACACGAAAAACAGTCCACACACACACACACACACACACACACACACACTCACACACACACACACACACACACACACACACACATGAAAAACAGTCCACACACACACTGATTTGCATGTGTCTTTGAGCTGACCTGCTCAGACATGAAGAGGAACACGTGTTTGACTGTTAAATGTCTCTGTTTGTGTTGTTGAACCACACCCGCTGACACACTCCACATTCACATCTCTGTATTAATCACTGTCTCTACACCAGCCTGTGTGTGTGTGTGTGTGTGTGTGTGTGTGTGTGTGTGTGTGTGTGTCCGGGACTCTATAACAGCAGAACTCATTTGGATAGGGTCAGGGTTACGCTAGAGGAACAGTGAACACCAGCGCTAGTTTTGAATGTTCGGCTGGTGAAACTCATATGAAGCTGCTTAACAGCATCTGACAAACGCGGGAACGCGCTTCTAATACTGTGAGATTGCGCGACACGCGCAGCTCTGTAGATTTAATGCGCTTTCGTGTGTTTGTTTTCCATGTTTTTGTTTACATGCAAAGAGCAAGTGAAAGGATAATCATCTTTGCATTCATTCTAACGCTTGCAGAACTTTAGACTGATGGCATTCACTCCGTTCTCAGGTCAGCGCTGTGATGTCACCGTATGCAAATGAGCCGAGCGGAAGGACACGCCCACAGCCGTTCCAGTGTGTTTCTGCCTGCCGTATTTTTACAGTAATTCAAGTGCTGCTCTTTTCACACATATACATGTATTCATATAGAAATAATATATATAGGTATTTCTATATAAATACATTTATATGTGTGAAAAGAGCAGCACTTGAATTACTGTAAATGTACTTCAAATTTTGACTACTGTATATGTATAGTCAACTTTTGAAGTGGATCAAAAAAGTTAATCAAAGTTGTCCTAAGACAAGAACGGGTATTGTTGTTCAAAATTCATGTATATCTTTGATGAAATGTTTTGATCCAAACACACACACACACACACACACACACAGACACCAAACCTCCACTAGAGTTCAGCAAAGAGTTCACGAGTCAAACACCATCATAATTTAGTGATCACATTCAGTACATGATTGACAGCTGATCATTCACGCGTTATAAACTCATACTCAGAATAAAACTGCATTGATCACTGGGTGTCAATCATCTCACACAGCATCTGTCTATCATCTCAGGTGTGTGTGTGTGTTTCACACGCGAGACATGCAGAAGTTCAGGAGCAGGATTGAAGCTCTTTATTTAATTAGCCGTTCGTGTGTGTGTGTGTGTGTTTTCTCTCAGATCTCAGTCAGTGTTTGATTTGTTTCCCTCTTTGAAAGCAGGAAACTGATGAAAGTTCAGCGGATGTTCTTCAGTCTCTCAGCAGCGGCGCGTGAGATCGATCTCCATCGATAATGGGGTGAGTTATGAACTGTAATTTAATAAATCTTCAGACTGTGTTTAGTGTAAGTATGAGCTGTTCTCATCAGCTGAACGGTTTATGAACTACAGGGGGAACGCGTTTATCTTAAGCACCGTCGCGTTTAATGTTTCTGACTCTCTGAATCTCTTCTAAACTTTCGGTTTTTATTAGAACACAAGAGATTCGTTCGGTTCAGATCAGCTTCGTTCAGTTCGGTTCTGTTCGGTTCAGTTCTGTTCGGTTCTGTTCGGTTCATTATCGGCTCAAAATACAGTAGATAGAACTTATGATGGGACAGAAATATAAACATGTATTTTAGTGCCTCCTCGCTAACAAAAATTTTAAGAACATTTTCATAACCGCTATAAAACATTTTTTCTGAACGTTCTGTGAAAATGTTCAAAACTGAAACAGGTAGCAACATTTTAA
>NC_138243.1:31793450-31815950 GCF_964197995.2 Scardinius erythrophthalmus
CCCCTGAGTGCTCCCTAACCCCTGACCCCTGAGTGCTCCCTAACCCCTGACCCCTGATTCTGAAGTGATCTGCTGTTGTGTCTTCCAGTGAGCAGAGCATCTGTCAGGCGCGGGCCACGGTGATGATGTACGATGACGGCAGTAAGCGCTGGTTACCGGCCGGTTCCGGAGCTCAGGCCGTCAGCCGGATCCACATCTTCCAGAACCCCAGTAACAACAGCTTCAGGGTGGTGGGACGCAAGCAGCAGGCGGATCAGCAGGTGACAACACCACTCTAAAGGGCTGGTCGATTATGATTTGACTTTTCTAACTTTAGTTAGTGTGTAATGTTGCTGTTTGAGCATAAACAACATTTGCAAAGTTACAACGCTCAAAGTTCAAAGCAAAGGGAGATATTTTATTTTGAAGAAATTGCTTTTTAAGGACTACAACAAACGGCTGGTAGAGACTACACCACATTCCTCCCGGGTTAGTGACATCATCACCAACCCTAAAATTTACATAAACCCCGCCCCCGGGAACATGATATATAGATTATCATGACAGAATATGCTAATCAATGACTAAAAGATAAACTACATAAATTCATCAACTAACCATTCTTGAGTCTCTCCATCACTACCCGTGTTTCCGTTACCCTTCATATTTGCGCAAATTGAAATTGCGAATTGAAAATACGCCCAATGGAAACATGTCATTTTCACAAAGACTCCCATTTATCGCAAAAAAGTTTACACGCTCGCATGAGGGGGTTTTCAGGCAATTCGAAAAATAAATATTTTGCGAAACTGCAATGGAAACAGTTTTTGCGCATTTACAGGTCAGCTGACGTAGATGACGCGGTGTGTTTGGGCAGAATACGAGACTTTCTTTATTAAATTCATAAAAAACAAAAGAATTACAGGAATACTGGATTCTAAACCTCAAAGAAATGCCACAATGAAGACCTGGAAGCAGAACTGAGAGAGAAACACCCAGAACTCCTCATATGAGCCGCTCCCAGTATGAGGGTCGTTAACGCTTGGATAACACACATACGCCTATAATGGCCAGTGCAGTGGCTGTGATATAAACTTACCAACATCCGTCGCCATGATGTTTGAAATTACTTATCGCGAGAGGAAAAAATTACATGTAGTCGCATAACATCGGTTAATGGAAATGCCGTCATTTCGCAATAGTTTTTTGTCGACATTCAGAAAAAAATCGCAAACGTTTTGCCCAAATCTGTAATGGATACGCGCCTATTGTCTGACTCCGGTTTGAACATAACAGGCTAAAAGTTTTTGAAATTTTCAGTGCATTTCTCTGTGAGGTAAAATGACACCAGCTCTTGAAGCTCCGCCCCCTGTGCCGGGAGCTGCAGCTCATTTGCATTTAAAGGGACACACAAAAACGGTGCGTTTTTGCTCACCCTCAAAAAGTGACAATTTTAACATGCTATATAAAAATATCTGTGGGGTATTTAGAGCTAAACCTTCACACACACACTCTGGGGACATCAGAGACTTATTTTACATCTTGTGAATGGGGCATTATATCATCCCTTTACAGCCATTTATACCAGGTAAACGGGCATTTAACGTGTGAGACAATCATGGGAAGTTTAGTGTGTGTGAAGCCACAGCCCGAGGAAGGAGGAAGTCACAGAGATTGTGTTGTAGATACTGTATGTACAGTTTTACACTGAATATCTTCATGTTTGGTGTGTTAATGCATTCGTTGCTGTTTATTTGCACGCTGGGCATCGTAGGAAAGTGTCGTGTGCTGCAGATCTCTGTGGTTTTCTCTGAGACGTCTCGGTCTCACAGCTCCTGAATTGTCTTTCATTTCCTGTGAGATTGTTTTGTGTGCTGATGCACGCCGTCTGAGGTGTAAAGAGTACCTAAAAACAATACTTGAGAGAATGTACAGCGAAAATATCTCTTGAGTTATAAGTCACTAATTCCAATGCAACTTGAGTAAACGTGAACAGAGCTGAAGTGTTTTACTGGTGCTGAATGTTGGCTCAAAGATTAACTAGTCCTCAACAAACCAAAAGGGTGCAAGTAAACCAATTTGCCTCAAAAACATCTCTTCAATACATTGGATAAATAAAATAATGTTGAGTGAAATGAAATAGTCACTGGTTTCGGCCTCATCATGTCCTCATCTCGTATGTGAAACACCTGCGTTTCAGCAACGTTCTGCTAATGCACGCGCATCATGTGAAGTGGCCTTGATGACCAGTTTAGGGCGAGTAACTCACAAGCTGCAGTACCTTCACTGCCCTGTAGATGGTGATATCACTAGTTTTGTAGCTGAAATAAACTTAAAGTTTGGTACCATGCAAAATGTAAGGAATAATTGCATTCATCTTCTGCATTCATATGCTAGAGCTACATGATTAATCTTTAAAAGATCTTGATTCAAACTCCCACGCAATCTTACTCCTAAATGACAACGATTCCGCTCTGTCTATTAAACCGAGTTTGATTACAGCGAATATTACATTTTACATTAGGCAGACGCTTTTATCCAAAGCGACTTACATTGCATTTCAAGGTACACATTTATATTCTTATCAGTTCTTGCTTTCCCTGGGAATCAAACCCATGACCTTGGTGTTGCAAGCACCAGCGCTCTACTGTTTGAGCTCCAGGAAAGCCTGTAGACATGCAGATCTGCGTCTGATCCAGAGAGAGCAGGTGTCATCAATAGATATCAAACTTTTTAACCACAGAGTATCATTATTTCTGTTTTACAACAATTCAGATTATCACAGAAGTACTGGGATAAAAGTTTATAGTTCACATATAAACACATATAAACACTGTCCAAGGTATGAATATTTTTTTTCAAGGAAAAAAAACATTTAAATATGTCATTTTGGTACACTTATTGACTACAGCAGGACTTTAAAGATTTTTTAATAGACAGGAGAAATTTACATTTTGTCAGAACCTCATGGTATTTTGTTTAATTGTCATTCAGATTTATTTTTTATGTATCCTGTCCTTTGTGAAGCTCCAGTGTATTCTGATGTGTGTGTGTGTGTGTGTGCAGGTGGTCATTAACTGTCCTCTGGTCCGCGGGATCAAATATAACCAGGCCACTCCCACGTTCCACCAGTGGCGGGACTCGCGGCAGGTGTGGGGGCTAAACTTCGTCAGTAAAGAAGACGCGGCTCAGTTCGCCAGCTGGATGATGCACGCGCTCGACGTGCTCAGCGGTCAGGCGGATTCGGGTCAGTGATCAGGAATTATTACTGTCTCGTATTACCTGTATGTTTAGAGTTTGCTCTTATCTGTGTGATTTGGGTTCTGTCGTACAGGTCCTCCTCCTCCTCGACCGCCTCAGAACGGCCCGAGCGCTGAGGAGTTAGAGCAGAAGAGGAGGTATGATCATCATCATCATCTTCATCATTAGATCAGACCTGCACAACAGTCCAAATCAATACTGATTCACTTCACTTACTGTTAGTGATTCATCAGTGATCTTATTCTACACTCATCAGAATGTAAAACTTTTCCTACTCAGCTGATGTCATCAATCCCTCTTATTCATCAACCAATTACATCAAGTCCCGCCCACATTTATTTCTCATTGAACATGCGTTTCATGCGTCACATTACAGAAGCGATACGAGTTTTCTATTTATTTGTCTGTCTGAGAATATACAATATATATATATTTATATTTTTATTTTTTATATTGGTCCCTGAGAAATATATTTATTCATGTATTTGCCCTTGTGAAAATATATATTATTTATATATTTGTGCATTTATTATGACTAGCGAAAGCGGTCATATAGGCATTGTCAAAGTTTTTTTTTTTTTTTTTTTTCGTCATCTACTGAATTTTTCGTCAACGATACCAGGGACACCGAAACACCGGGGAACATGAAATTTGGTGGGCATGTAGCCCCACTAGACTTTTACGGAAAAATTTCGTTTGGTCCCCGGGGGCCACTCACAAACTTTTTAACTTTAATAACTACAAACTTTAATTACTAAATAACTACCTGAACCGTGGCACCGAGGATGAAGAAATGTTTATGGTATGTTGCTCTTAAGGGCCCACATCAACCTAGCCCATAATCACTCATTTGTGATTTGCGCCCCTTCCCATAAAAAATGAAAATGCAATATTATTCTGCTTTAATCGCCCCTATCTTCAGTTGAGATGTTCAGAACTGCACCATATTTCATGTGTATGATTAACTTGACATCCTCTGGGGGTATGCTAAGTTTCGTAGAATTTCATCCATGGGGGGGTATAAAATAAATTCATTTATGTGCACATTTAGTGACTGTACACTCATCGGCCTGTAGATGGTGCTGTTGAGCGAAGGGTTGCTGGTTTAGGATGATACTGTCACACACACACATGCAGGAATACAAACAAATGCAAGCATGCACACACACTGACATCCACACGCACAGACACACACCCATACACACACAGACAGACATGCACATACTACTACTTTTTTTAGGTATCAGCCATATACCCGATTTTGTCACAGTGTCTGGTTTGTGTTCCCTGGGTGTCCACTAGAGGTCCTCTTCCCGCACGGTGTCCTACACTCTGTTACTACATTTCCCATGATCCTGTCTGTCACTGAGTGTTCATTGTGTTCAGGTGTTTCTCGTCACCTCGTTTAGCACTTGTGTATATATACCCTGTCAGTTTCAGTGTTTGTCACGGAGTCCTTGTTTAATGTCCTCACACTTCTGTTCCTGTTTGCTGCCTGTTCTTGTTCGTGTTTTATGTTCTTGGATTGATTTATTGGATTTTGACCATTTGCCTGAACTGATTGTGAGTACGGATTACCCCAATAAATTAACTGCACTTGGATCTCTCTCTTTTGTGTGTGATTCGTGACAGAAGGACTCCGTCACCTAAGAGATCCAGCATGATGGGGTTCCGTATCCTCCCTCCTACCACTGAGAAAGAGCGGATGGGGCGTGTCCAAAATTTGTTGAGCTTTCGTCAGCAGGGCCTGCCGGTGGGTTGCATAGCTCAGTCATTTTGGACGCTCTCGAGAGGAATGGGATACAATGAGGCAGCATTAAAAGAAATTTTTAATACCTGTCTTGATGACCCATTGCCGGGGTGGGAAATGAAGGGTCTGGAAGTCTTGGACTTTTGGGGTTTTACCAGATACCTTGAGCATCGGAGTCAGTGGGATACTCCAGTCCCGCCTCCAGTGGTCCCAGTTCCGGTGGTCCCGAAACGGAGGAGGAGAAGGAAGACTCCCTCCGTGACTGTCCCGGTGGTCCCAGTTCCGGTGGTCCCGAGTCCGGTGGTCCCGGTTCCGGTGGTCCCGGGTTCGGTGGTCTCGAGTCCGGTGGTCCGGAGGAGGAGGAGGAAGACTTCCTGCCTCCCCAATGGCCCGGAGGCCGTCCCCTCCGAGCAGCCCACTGTCATCCCTGAGATCGTCTCAGAGCCGCCCACCATCAGTCCTGCCACGGCCAAGAAAGTTGTCTTCCTTTTTTATGCAGTGGCGGTACTGCAGGCGTGGAGGAAGCACAGGACGTCTGCCGAACCAGAGACTGTTCCTGAGCCTATGTCTTCGGACAAGATGGCCGCCGCCGCCGAGCCTGTTCACGTCACGCCTGCCGAGCCTGTGTCTTCGGACAAGATGGCCGCCGCCGAGCCTGTTCACGTCACGCCTGCCGAGCCTGTGTCTTCGGACAAGATGGCCGCCGCCGAGCCTGTTCACGTCACTCCTGCCGAGCCTGTGTCTTCGGACAAGATGGCCGCCGCCGAGCCTGTTCACGTCACGCCTGCCGAGCCTGTGTCTTCGGACAAGATGGCCACTGCCGAGCCTTTTCACGTCACGCCTGCCGAGCAGGTGTCCCCTGACAAGATGGCCGCCGTCGAGCCTGTGTCTGTTCCTGAGCCGGTGGTGTCTGTTCCTGAGCCTGAGCCGGTGGTGTCTGTTCCTGAGCCTGAGCCGGTGGTGTCTGTTTCTGAGCCTCAGCCGGTGGTGTCTGTTCCTGAGCCTGAGCCGGTGGTGTCTGTTCCTGAGCCTGAGCCGGTGGTGTCTGTTCCTGAGCCGGTGGTGTCTGTTCCTGAGCCTGAGCCGGTGGTGTCTGTTCCTGAGCCGGTGGTTCCTGTTCCTGAGCCGGTGGTGTCAGTTCCAGTGCCTGAGTCGGTGGTGCCAGTTCCATTGCCAGTTCCGGTGGTGCCAGTTCCAGTGCCTGAGCCGGTGGTGCCAGTTCCAGTGCCCGAGCCGGTTGTGCCAGTTCCAGTGCCCGAGCCGGTGGTGCCAGTTCCAGTGCCCGAGCCGGTGGTGCCAGTTCCAGTGCCCGAGCCGGTGGTGCCAGTTCCAGTGCCCGAGTCGGTGGTGCCAGTTCCAGTGCCCGAGTCGGTGGTGCCAGTTCCAGTGCCCGAGTCGGTGGTGCCAGTTCCAGTGCCCGAGTCGGTGGTGCCAGTTCCAGTGCCCGAGTCGGTGGTGCCAGTTCCAGTGCCCGAGTCGGTGGTGCCAGTTCCAGTGCCCGAGTCGGTGGTGCCAGTTCCGGTGGTGCCAGTTCCAGTGCCTGAGCCGGTGGTGCCAGTTCCAGTGCCTGAGCCGGTGGTGCCCGTTCCAGTGCCTGAGCCGGTGGTGCCAGTTCCAGAGCCGTTGGTGTCTGTTCCAGTTCCTGCACCGTGGCCGCCCCAGGGGTCTTCACCGCCGTGGCCGCCCGAGGGAGAGTCTCCGCCCTGGCCGCCCGAGGGAGAGTCTCCGCCCTGGCCGCCCGAGGGAGAGTCTCCGCCCTGGCCGCCCGAGGGAGAGTCTCCGCCCTGGCCGCCCGAGGGAGAGTCTCCGCCCTGGCCGCCCGAGGGAGAGTCTCCGCCCTGGCCGCCCGAGGGAGAGTCTCCGCCCTGGCCGCCCGAGGGAGAGTCTCCGCCCTGGCCGCCCGAGGGAGAGTCTCCGCCCTGGCCGCCCGAGGGAGAGTCTCCGCCCTGGCCGCCCGAGGGAGAGTCTCCGCCCTGGCCGCCCGAGGGAAAGTCTCCGCCCTGGCCGCCCAAGGGAAAGTCTCCACCCTGGCCGCCAGATGGACTGTCTGCTTCACCCTGGCTGCCGGCTAAGCTGTTCCCCCCTATTCCTGTTCCCCTCCATGGACCTGGCCCCCCATCCCGCCCCCTGATCCTCCACCATTTCACCTCCTGCCTGGACTCTTGTTTTGTTTGTCTTGGAGCGTCTGGTAGCCGCTCCGTAGAGGGGGGGTTATGTCACAGTGTCTGGTTTGTGTTCCCTGGGTGTCCACTAGAGGTCCTCTTCCCGCACGGTGTCCTACACTCTGTTACTACATTTCCCATGATCCTGTCTGTCACTGAGTGTTCATTGTGTTCAGGTGTTTCTCGTCACCTCGTTTAGCACTTGTGTATATATACCCTGTCAGTTTCAGTGTTTGTCACGGAGTCCTTGTTTAATGTCCTCACACTTCTGTTCCTGTTTGCTGCCTGTTCTTGTTCGTGTTTTATGTTCTTGGATTGATTTATTGGATTTTGACCATTTGCCTGAACTGATTGTGAGTACGGATTACCCCAATAAATTAACTGCACTTGGATCTCTCTCTTTTGTGTGTGATTCGTGACAGATTTACCAATACCCAATGTGTTATGCTTGGGCAGTATACTAATGACGTGGGTGGGACATGTTTCATGCCATGTTTGATCACATCCTGAGAGTCTACGCTTTCAGAAAATATATAGTTTATATAGTTGAATCAGTTTTCTCTTCATGGTACAGACCAAAATGTATTACGTGTACACTTTCTTCACCTAAATCCATAAAATCCCATTAATTTCAATGGGACATTTACTTAAGTGTTCTACTAGGTACAGTGGGAATGAGTTTAATTTTGTTAACATTGTTTTTTTAAAACTCTGGGACCAGGGCTACAAGATAAAACCACTTTTTTGGGGAAAAAATGTTTTTTATTTCAGTAAAACACAACAAACCCATGCCAAAGTCAGATAACTGACTTTTACCATCAACAGGCACCTCAACCGTTTGGTAGAGGTTTGTAGAAATTGTCTGTGAATTATTAAACAAACTGCCGATGTAGCATGAAAAAGACTTGCTTGAACACAATAAGTCTGTTTTTGAAACTCATTTTTGTAATACATTATGTAGGGAAAACCACTGTTATGGATGTGACGTTTTTCCATTATGGATGTTAAGTGTCTAAACTAATGACTTTTGATATAAAACTTAAATAGTAATGGCAAATAATTACAAAACTCTAAATTATCCTTGATCCACAGGAATACTCCAGACAGTCTTTTAAAATATACAACTTATAATAAACACGCAATACAGCCAAATTGCTCCACGTCATTTATTTTTGTGGAAAGCCAGTGCAGGCCTGAGCGGCGGTCATATTTTATACCGCCATGCGGTACATCTAGTTTATTTGCGCATTTAATTGACTTATTTATTTGTGCATTTATATTATTTATTTATGCATTTATTAATGTTGCATTTATTCATTTGTGCATTTAATAACTTATTTATTTATTTATTTATTTGTGCATTTATTCATTTAATTGTGCGTTTATTAATTTATTTGCGCATTTGTTAAACAAATAAATAAAAAAATGCACAAATTAACAAATAAATAAATAAACAAACAAATAAATTAATAAATGCACAATAACAAATGCACAAATAAATTACTAAACACAGATAAATTATTTATTTATTTTTGTGTTTATTTGTGCATTTGTTAATATATTTGTGCATTTATTAATTTATTTCTGCATTTATTCATTTATTTTTGCATTTATTTATTTGTGCATTTATTTTTTTATTTGTGCATTTATTGATTTGTTTGTGCATTTATTGATTTGTTTGTGCATTTATTAATTTCTATTTTAAATGGTTCTCATGTGGATGTCAGTGAGATGCTGAGTGTAACTGGTGTGTGTGTTCAGGCAGGAGCAGCAGGAGAGAGAGAGACAGGAGCAAGAACGACTGGAGAGAGAGAGACAGGCATCTGCGGCGCCAGCCCCACCTCCTGTTCCTCCTCCCGCTCCGGCCTCGGCTCCTCCTCCTCCACCCGGACCTCCACCTGCTCCAGGACCCCCGCCGCCCCCACCACCACCACCACCTCCTTCAGGAGGAGGAGGTCCACCACCCCCGCCCCCACCCTCTGGAGGAGGAGGTGGAGGTGGAGGTGGAGGTGGAGGAGGAGGAGGAGGAGGACTAGGAGGAGATGGAGGTCTGGCCGCAGCACTCGCTGGAGCTAAACTACGGAAAGTGGCCAAGGTCAGTCCGAAGTTCACCTGATCCACTGTGTTCATCTTCAGTGATGTTTAATAAGATGCCTGTATAGAGACAGAGCGCATTCCAACAGTCTCCATTGACTTTGTATTGTGAGAAGCTGCCTCCTTGTCATTTCTGACTTATAACAAAAAACAAATCAATGTCTAAAAGCTGCTATGTGACAAGGTGTACAGCAAACAAGCTAAAAAACCCAGAAATAAGTTTTTATAAGCCGTCGACCCCAAAAAACGAGCGTTTAAGGACACAAAAGTGCACAAAAGCGCACAACAGATTTGTCTCTTCTGGCCACCAAGGAGACGGCTAAGTCAGTAGGCCGGTCAATGGCAGCCACGGAGAGACATGTTTGGACAAATCTATCCGACATGGATAGATCTGTTCTAATGGACACTCCGCTCTCGCCTTCTGTCACCACTCGGGCTCCTCCACAATCAGGGGGGTCCCAATCAGTGGCGGCTGCAGTCAAGATCTGAGGACTGTCATTATCTCAAAGAAGGCTTCAACTATGAAAGGCCCTCTGGGAGAAACGGTTTCCACCTCATTACAGGGTGCCCGTTTCTCCCCGGTGCTTTCTTGGGGGAAGAGGGCCGCAGTGCTGCCAGTTCGGTTGTCTAAGAAAACTTGGTTCCTCGCCCAAGGCCCAGTGCTGGGGGCTTCTTTTCATCACGTAATGCTAACGACGGATGCTTCCCTCACAGGTTGGGGGGCGATCATGAGTGGCTGAAGCCCTGGGAATGGAGACTTTACCCTGAGGTGGTGAAGCTCCTATGGGAGAAGTTTGGTCAAGCACAAGTAGTCCTATTTGCATCTTCAGAGACAACTCACTGTCCCACGTGGTTCTCCCTCACGCATCCAGCTCCCCTGGGTTTAGATGCGATGGTTCAGTTGTGGCCGAGGCTATACCTGTACGCCTTTCCTTCGATATCTTTGCTCCCAGGAGTTCTATTACTATTACTGAGTCTACTATTAGTAGCCCTGTACTGGCCGGCCCGAGTTTGGTTCTTGGACCTGATGTGTTCCTTCTAGACGGCTCTCCGATGGAGATTCCAATCAGGAGGGACCTACTGTCCCAAGCAGGGGTCACGATTAATCATCCTCATCCGGAGTTGTGGAAACTGTGGACTGTGAGGGGGCCCAGCTCATAGAATCGGGTCTCTCAACCGAGGTCGTGGAAACCATTCTCCAGTCCAGAGCTCCCTCCACGAGAAGACTATATGCACTGAAGTGGAGACTGTTCTCTTCTTGGTGTGGAGAACGTCAATTGGATCCAGTCAACTGCCCTTTGGTTCAGTACTTGATTATTTGCAAGAACGTTTCTCTGCTGGATTATCTTCTTCCACCTTAAAGGTGTATGTGGCGGCTATATCTGCTTACCACACTCATCTGGGTGGTGCATAATTGGGGAGAGATCCTCTCATTACTCGTTTTCTTCGTAGCACTCTGAGGTTGAGGCCTGCACTGCACACTAGAGCACTGGCTTTGATTTTGGCCATTGTACTTGAAGGCCTGGCTTTGGCTCCCTTTAAGCCTATTAAAGAGGTTTCAGAAACATTAAAAACTTTATTTCTCCTTGCTATTTCTTTCATCAAGAGAATTGCAAGTCTTGTCGGTTGCTCCTTCGTGCCTGGAATTTGCACCTGGTATGGTGAAAGCCTTTCTTCCCCCTAGGCCGGGTTATGTCCCTAAGGTCCCTGCTAATGTTGCGGGTCCCATTATGCTGCAGGCCTTCTGTCCTCCACCATTCTTATCATCAGATCAGGAGAAATTTAATCTGCTATGGCCTGTTAGGGCTTTGGATGCCTATGTACAAAGAGGTGCCCTGTGGCGAAAGTCGGATCAACTCTTTGTCGGTTTCGGGTCACCTGGAAAAGGCTACCCTGCATCTAAGCAGAGGATGAGCAAGTGGGTGGTCGAGGCTATCTCACTTGCTTATGGAGCGGCTGGTCAGCCTTCTCCTATGGCTATCAGGGCCCATTCTACCAGGAGTATGGCTGCCTCAAAAGCTTTATTGCCGGATGTCTCCCTTCATGACATTTGTGATGCAGCAGGCTGGTCCAATTGCGCAACCACGCAGGGGTGTTCCCACAGTGTCTCGACACAGGTTGAGTTCCTCTTCAGGGAACCAGGGTTACATATGTAACCTGAGACAATTTCCCTCTCGGTGGACTTGGTTTTCAGATTATGTCGCGTGTCGCTCTGTCTCTATGTTTGAGCTTTGGTACTGTTTTAGTTTTGTTCCGAGTGAATGATTGACCGGTGAGTGGGCGGTCCTCGTGTTGTCCATGATACATCAGAAATACAGATCTGATCACCTGACAGATGTAAACACCCACTGTATGAGGTTGTGGACCAGCGCTTTTCAACCAGGGGCCCCAAAATGACTTAAAATGAGACAAACTAAGCTAAACAACATAAAATCAAGATGTTTTTTATTTTAATTCTGCCCCTCAAAAACTTTGAATATTGTTGTGTACAATGAAGGCCGTTAAAGTCAAAAGCGTAGAGAAACTCTCATGCATGAACTCAGAGCCCTCTGCTGGTTGTTCACTGGATGTGCAGGACGACAGTGGAGCGCCGGCTCCTGCGGCGAGCGCCAGTTCAGGAGGAGGTGGAGGAGGAGGAGGTGGAGGAGGAGGAGGTGGAGGAGGAGGAGGAGGAGGACCAGGACTGATGGGAGAAATGAGCGCAATTCTCGCTCGACGGTCAGTTAAATGCCACCACAATCATATGATGTTTGCTCTGGAATACTATAGCATAAATTTTGTCCAAAACCACCTGCTTAGACAGGAAGTCGTTTAACAAATCTTACATCTCTTTACCAAAGACTTTACTTATACAAATTACTTATACTAGTATACAAAGACTGTACACTCATATTACTATGAATGGTAGAGAGTGCAACGCGCAATATAAGTGGAGCTGCTTTATTCACCGAAACCATGCACATACCCAGCTGACAAAAATATGTTCAAAGAGTGTTTTTCTAACGTCCCCATGACTGAATGAATGTTCTCCAACTGTTCAAAATGTCCAGTTTTTGTCTTAAAAACGTTATTTTTCTTGGTTATGTGAACGTTAATGAAACGTTCCATCGTATCATTCTTCAAACATTATGTGAACGTTACTTTTGAATGTTCTCTGAACGTTCTGAAACAAGTTACATTTAATAAACGTCTAACTAAAACATTTCAGAAGAAAACATTCCATGAACGATGTATTCGATTCAAGTCGGAGAACATTCATTCAGTCATGGGAACGTTAGCAAAACGCTCTTTGAACATATTTTTGTCAGCTGGGTATGAGTCATTCTGAAATCATGGTTTTGGTGAATAAAGCAGCTCCACTTCAGTGATGCGTCATGACCATCAGACAGTCTGCAGCCTTATTTACAGATCTTCCTCTCTGTGTGTTACAGAAGAAAAGCTACGGACACTCCAGGGGCGAAGAAGGTTGAAGCGAGCAGCGTAAGTGTGTTTGTGTTTTACTGGAGCTCCGTGTGTGATGCTGATCTCTGATCTCCGATCTCTGTTTTCAGGCTGATTCTGTGAGCAACGACTCCAGATCTGCAGGTGAGAAAATCACTTCTTACCGCACTTCCTGTTTACTTCCTGTTTACGCTGAACGGTTCACTTCACATCCTGACCTCAAACGTGCTTTGTTTCTCATTCAGATAAAGCAGACGTGGTGAAGAAGCCGTGGGAGAAGCCGTCGTCGATTTCACGGTAAAGTCGCGTCGTCTTCTGTGTGTCTGTTCACAGGATCAGTTAAACCTGTCCTCAGTTTTCATTTTAATTTTATTTATTTAGTTATGTGCTTTTGTAATTCGTTTTTGTTTTTAAAAATATTTCTAAATAGTTTTCTTTTAGTTTTATTTCAGATAGTAATCGTTGAACTTCATCTTATTTTAATTATTGTTTCGTTTTTTATAGTTTATGTTTATGTTTCATTTCAGCTTAACAAAAATGTTTTTAGTTGGTTTAGTTAATGACATGCACACTGGTTTAAACAGGGTGAACTCAGCACCTAAAACTCAGGAGAAGAGCCCTGTTTCTCCGGCATCTGCGGCTCCGTTGAGCAGGTATTTCGTGCTTCGGACTGAGTGTTCTGTGTGTCTCTGAGGGTTCTGTGTGTTTCTAAGGGTTCTGGTGTCTCTGAGTGTTCTGTGTGTCTCTGAGGGTTCTGTGTGTTTCTGAGGTGAGGGTTCTGTGTGTTTCTGAGGGTTCTGTGTGTTTCTGAGGGTTCTGTGTGTTTATAAAGGTTCTGTGTGTCTCTAAGTGTTCTGTGTGTTTCTGAGGGTTCTGTGTGTTTATAAAGGTTCTGTGTGTTTCTGAGGGTTCTGTGTGTTTCTGTGTGTCTCTGAGTGTTCTGTGTGTCTCTGAGTGTTCTGTGTGTTTCTAAGGGTTCTGGTGTCTCTGAGTGTTCTGTGTGTCTCTGAGGGTTCTGTGTGTTTCTGAGGGTTCTGTGTGTTTCTGAGGGTTCTGTGTGTCTCTGAGGGTTCTGTGTGTCTCTGAGGGTTCTGTGTGTTTCTAAGGGTTCTGGTGTCTCTGAGTGTTCTGTGTGTTTCTGAGGGTTCTGTGTGTTTATAAAGGTTCTGTGTGTCTCTAAGTGTTCTGTGTGTTTCTGAGGGTTCTGTGTGTTTATAAAGGTTCTGTGTGTCTCTAAGTGTTCTGTGTGTCTCTGAGGGTTCTGTGTGTTTCTGAGGGTTCTGTGTGTTTCTGAGGGTTCTGTGTGTCTCTGAGGGTTCTGTGTGTCTCTGAGGGTTCTGTGTGTTTCTAAGGGTTCTGGTGTCTCTGAGGGTTCTGTGTGTTTCTGAGGGTTCTGTGTGTTTATAAAGGTTCTGTGTGTCTCTAAGTGTTCTGTGTGTTTCTGAGGGTTCTGTGTGTTTATAAAGGTTCTGTGTGTTTCTGAGGGTTCTGTGTGTTTCTGTGTGTCTCTGAGTGTTCTGTGTGTCTCTGAGTGTTCTGTGTGTTTCTAAGGGTTCTGGTGTCTCTGAGTGTTCTGTGTGTCTCTGAGGGTTCTGTGTGTTTCTGAGGGTTCTGTGTGTTTCTGAGGGTTCTGTGTGTCTCTGAGGGTTCTGTGTGTCTCTGAGGGTTCTGTGTGTTTCTAAGGGTTCTGGTGTCTCTGAGTGTTCTGTGTGTCTCTGAGGGTTCTGTGTGTTTCTGAGGGTTCTGTGTGTTTCTGAGGGTTCTGGTGTCTCTGAGTGTTCTGTGTGTCTCTGAGGGTTCTGTGTGTTTCTGAGGGTTCTGTGTGTTTCTGAGGGTTCTGTGTGTTTATAAAGGTTCTGTGTGTCTCTGAGTGTTCTGTGTGTTTTTGAGGGTTCTGTGTGTTTATAAAGGTTCTGTGTGTTTCTGAGGGTTCTGTGTGTTTATAAAGGTTCTGTGTGTCTCTGAGGGTTCTGGTGTCTCTGAGGGTTCTGTGTGTTTCTGTGTGTCTCTGAGTGTTCTGTGTGTTTCTGAGGGTTCTTTGTGTTTCTGAGGGTTCTGTGTGTCTCTGAGGGTTCTGTGTGTCTCTGAGTGTTCTGTGTGTTTCTGTGTGTCTCTGAGTGTTCTGTGTGTCTCTGAGGGTTCTGTGTGTCTCTGAGGGTTCTGTGTGTTTCTGAGGGTTCTGTGTGTTTCTGAGGGTTCTGTGTGTTTCTGTGTGTCTCTGAGTGTTCTGTGTGTCTCTGAGGGTTCTGTGTGTCTCTGAGGGTTCTGTGTGTTTCTGTGTGTCTCTGAGTGTTCTGTGTGTCTCTGAGGGTTCTGTGTGTTTCTGAGGGTTCTGTGTGTTTCTGTGTGTCTCTGAGTGTTCTGTGTGTCTCTGAGTGTTCTGTGTGTTTCTGTGTGTCTCTGAGGGTTCTGTGTGTCTCTGAGTGTTCTGTGTGTCTCCGAGTGTTCTGTGTGTCTCTGAGGGTTCTGTGTGTCTCTGAGGGTTCTGTGTGTTTCTGTGTGTCTCTGAGTGTTCTGTGTGTCTCTGAGGGTTCTGTGTGTTTCTGAGGGTTCTGTGTGTTTCTGTGTGTCTCTGAGTGTTCTGTGTGTCTCTGAGTGTTCTGTGTGTCTCTGAGGGTTCTGTGTGTTTCTGAGGGTTCTGTGTGTTTCTGAGGGTTCTGTGTGTTTATAAAGGTTCTGTGTGTCTCTGAGTGTTCTGTGTGTCTCTGAGTGTTGTGAGTGTTCTGTGTGTTTCTGAGGGTTCTGTGTGTTTATAAAGGTTCTGTGTTTCTGAGGGTTCTGTGTGTTTCATCATCATCATCACTTTATTTATAAAGCGCTTTCACATCAGCAGCAGCTGAACAAAGTGCTGTACATAAGGGTACAAAAACATCAACCAAGACATAAATAACAGTCACAATATCATAAAAATAATAAACTAGGGGTGAAAGATCTAACCCAAGAAAACTATATCAAAATAAAACAGTTAAGAGCAAATACTAGCAGATAAGATCAAGTCTCAGTTTGGGTTGAAGGCCAAAGTGTAGAAGTGAGTTTTAAGAAGAGTTTTAAAAATCGGTAATGAGGAAGCCTGACGAATGGTTAAAGGTAAGGCATTCCATAACTTGGGAGCACAAACAGAGAATGCCTTGTCCCCTCTGAGCTTCCGCTTGGATCCGGGGACGACCAGGAGCAGCTGGTCAGCCGACCGGAGGGACCGGGAGGGAGTGTAGCGGTTGAGTAGATGAGTTAAATAAGGCGGGGCAAGACCATTTAAAGCTTTAAAAGTAAACAAGAGGATTTTAAAATGGACTCTAAAATGCACAGGCAGCCAGTGGAGTGAAGCCAGGACGGGAGTAATGTGTTCTCTCTTCCGGGTTCCGGTTAAAACCCGTGCAGCGGCGTTCTGAACCAGCTGCAAACGTGCAAGTAAGGATTGACTGAGTCCAAAATAAAGGGAGTTACAGTAATCCAGCCGTAGAGAAATAAAGGCATGGATTACGGTTTCTAACTGCTGCCTGGAAAGGAAAGGTTTCACCTTTGCCAATTTCCTTAGGTGATAAAAACTTGATTTGACTGTGGCGTTGATTTGGCTGTCCAGTTTAAAATCACTGTCCAGTCTAAAACCAAGTGGGTTTTAGACTGGATTAAAACTGTGGGTTTAAGATACGAGGCTAGAGGACCCAGCTCAACAGGAGGGGTCTCACATGAGCCACCAGGTCCAAACATTATCACCTCTGTTTTCTTTTCATTAAAATTTAAAAAGTTTAAGGCCATCCATGCTTTAATATCCTCCAGACATGCTAAAAGAGGTGTAATTGAACAGGTGGCATGTCGCTTTAAGGGTACATAAATCTGGCAGTCGTCTGCATAACAATGGAAAGAGATACCATGTTTTCTAAGAATAGACCCAAAAGGAAGCAGATACAACGAAAAAAGCAGGGGACCTAAAATTGAACCCTGAGGAACGCCACATGACAGCGGAGCAGGGCGGGATTCAAACTCAGCCATTTTAACATGAAATGTTCTGTCAGACAGGTAGGATCTAAACCACTCCAGGACAGTGCCACAGAGGCCTACTTGGTGCTGTAACCGTGAGATTAAAATGCTGTGGTCTACAGTATCAAAGGCAGCGGTAAGGTCCAACAGGACCAGGATTACGTTGTTACTGGAGTCGCAAGCCAAGAGGATGTCATTGCAAACCTTCAGCAGTGCTGACTCCGTGCTGTGTAGGGATTTAAATCCAGACTGAAAGATCTCTAATAAACCCTGCTCATCAAGAAAAGACTTTAGTTGTAAATACACAATTTTCTCCAAGATTTTAGATACAAATGGGAGCTTGGATATTGGCCTAAAATTATTCAGCACAGTAGGATCTAAACCAGGTTTCTTTATCAGGGGTGTCACTACAGCATGCTTGAAATCTGCAGGAACCACACCGGATGACAGGCTACCATTTACAATAGCAAGTACCCAGTACCAAATAGTGAGAAAAACTTCTCTGAACAACCGTGGTGGGAGAGCATCACAGGGAGAGCCAGAAGGCTTAATATGAGCAACCACATCCTTCAAGTGTGATAGCGTCACAGGTTCAAATTGATTAAAAGCAACAGGGCAAGCAACACAAACAGAGGGATCAGAAACAGGATGAGAGGTGAGAGCCCTCGCAGAGGCGACCTTATCAATAAAAAACTGCATAAAATGATTACACAGTTCAGTAGAGGATTCTAAACCAGCAGTTTGTGGAGCATTAAAAAGAGAGTCAATGGTACTAAAAAGCATTCGTGGATTCTGGGCGTGAGATGAAATAATATTAGAGAAATACTCTTTTTTAGCCTCTTTAACAGCATTCTGGTAGTTTCGCCAGCAATCTTTAAAAATCTGAAAGGACACTTGCAGTTTATCTGTTTTCCACTTACGCTCAGCTCTGCGACATTCCTGTCTGACAGCTCGAGTCCCGGCATTAAACCAGAGTTCAGGTTTAGGTCTGGTTTGCATGACCTTTAATGGAGCCACAGAGTCCAGGAAAGCTTTACAGGAAGAGTGGAGCCAGGTACTGAGCTCCTGGACATCAGTCATGTCAGGAGGGCAGAGCTGATCAAAAGCCATGGAGAACTGAGTGGCAGTGGAGGGGTTAATAATCCGATAGCTCCGTGCAGGCGCGGGAGTTTTGATCACAGCACGGGCAAATACAGTCTCAAATGTCACAGGCATATGATCAGAAAATACAGCGTCGTGTGTCTCTAGGTTTAACACAGGCAAACCGTAAGACAGAACTAGATCTAAAGTGTGTCCTTTCTCATGTGTAATTGTACGTAGAGACTGTGTCAAATTAAAAGCATCAATCAGGGATAAAAACTCAGTTACCAATGGTTTACCAGGGCAACATACATGTATGTTAAAATCACCAACAATAAGAACATGTTCATAACTAGTCAGGATATTGGCCATGAATTCAGAGAAATCAGCAATAAAATCCTTATTGTATTTAGGCGGGCGGTAAATAACGGCACATAGTACCGGATCAGAACGACCCACCCCAAAAGAAGTTAGCTCAAAGGTAGTGAAAGAGGATTGCTGAACGTGCTGTTTACATTTAAAATTGTTTTTGAAAACCGCTGCCGTTCTGTGTTTTTCTGAGGGTTCTGGTGTCTCTGAGGGTTCTGTGTGTTTCTGTGTGTCTCTGAGTGTTCTGTGTGTCTCTGAGGGTTCTGTGTGTCTCCGAGGGTTCTGTGTGTCTCCGAGGGTTCTGTGTGTCTCTGAGGGTTCTGTGTGTTTCTGAATGTCTCTGAGGGTTCTGTGTGTTTCTGAGTGTCTCTGAGGGTTCTGTGTGTCTCTGAGGGTTCTGTGAGGGTTCTGTGTGTCTCTGAGGGTTCTGTGTGTCTCTGAGGGTTCTGTCTGTCTCTGAGTGTTCTGTGTGTCTCTGAGGGTTCTGTGTGTCTCTGAGGGTTCTGTGTGTCTCTGAGGGTTCTGTGTGTCTCCGAGTGTTCTGTGTGTCTCAGAGTGTTCTGTGTGTCTCTGTGGGTTCTGTGTGTCTCTGAGTGTTCTGTGTGTCTCCGAGTGTTCTGTGTGTCTCCGAGTGTTCTGTGTGTCTCTGAGGGTTCTGTGTGTCTCTGAGGGTTCTGTGTGTCTCCGAGTGTTCTGTGTGTCTCCGAGTGTTCTGTGTGTCTCTGTGGGTTCTGTGTGTCTCTGAGTGTCTCTGAGGGTTCTGTGTGTCTCTGAGGGTTCTGTGTGTCTCTGAGTGTTCTGTGTGTCTCCGAGTGTTCTGTGTGTCTCTGTGGGTTCTGTGTGTCTCTGAGGGTTCTGTGTGTTTCTGAGTGTCTCTAAAGGGTTTTGTGTGTCTCTGAGTGTTCTGTGTGTCTCTGAGTGTCTCTGAGGGTTCTGTGTGTCTCTGAGGGTTCTGTGTGTCTCTGAGTGTTCTGTGTGTCTCCGAGTGTTCTGTGTGTCTCTGTGGGTTCTGTGTGTCTCTGAGGGTTCTGTGTGTTTCTGAGTGTCTCTAAAGGGTTTTGTGTGTCTCTGAGTGTTCTGTGTGTCTCTGAGTGTTCTGTGTGTCTCTGAGTGTTCTGTGTGTTTCTGAGTGTCTCTGACGGTTCTGTGTGTCTCTGAGGGTTCTGTGTGTCTCTGAGGGTTCTGTGTGTCTCCGAGTGTTCTGTGTGTCTCCGAGTGTTCTGTGTGTCTCTGTGGGTTCTGTGTGTCTCTGAGTGTCTCTGAGGGTTCTGTGTGTCTCTGAGGGTTCTGTGTGTCTCTGAGTGTTCTGTGTGTCTCCGAGTGTTCTGTGTGTCTCTGTGGGTTCTGTGTGTCTCTGAGGGTTCTGTGTGTTTCTGAGTGTCTCTAAAGGGTTCTGTGTGTCTCCGAGTGTTCTGTGTGTCTCTGAGGGTTCTGTGTGTCTCTGAGTGTCTCTAAGGGTTCTGTGTGTCTCTGAGGGTTCTGTGTGTCTCTGAGTGTTCTGTGTGTCTCCGAGTGTTTTGTGTGTCTCTGTGGGTTCTGTGTGTGTTTCTGAGGGTTCTGTGTGTCTCTGAGCACTTAAGCTCCATGTGTCTGTGGTTCTTGCAGGACGAGGCCCGGCAGCAGCACCGGAGGAGACTCCGGATCCAGAGACGGTTCCGACCTGGAGAAATTCAAAGAGGTCAGCAGCTCCTTCTCACTCATCGACTCGTTTCTCTTTTGAACAGACTGACTTACTGAAACATGATGTGTCTGATAACAGGAAATCCTGGAGGAGATGCGCAAAGAGCTGCAGAAAACCAAAGATGAAATCATCAGCGGTCAGTCGTGCTCTTCCTCTGTTGCTCTTGAGAGAAATACAGTGCGGTTCTAGATTTGACACTGGGATTTTTGTGTTTTCATCCACAGCTCTGATCGAGGAACTGCAGAAGAGCAGTGTGGTGTAGCAGCTTCACGCGTCAGCATCAGGACGATGAAGAGACATCCTCTCAAACCACAGACACAAGACGCTTCGTTCTTAAGCACTGCAAAAAAATGAGCTTCTTCCTCAGTATTTTTGAATGAAATGGGTTAAGATATATTTGCTTGAAAAGCCAAATGACATCAGATATTAAGTCTTGGTTTGCACAACCAAGATCACATCACAACCAAATCAATAGAAAATCACAGCCAATCAGAAGAGCATGTGGGCGGAGTCTCTGCAAGCGCACTGCACTCATTCTGTCATTGGCCACATCATTTTATACAATATTAAAAGACATGAGAATAATTCTTAAAAAAATCTATTTATTAAACTGTATTTGAAATGTTGTTTATGTAATTTTGCTTCTCAAGTAAATGTATCTTGGTTGAAGAATGTTTGTTTAGATATTTTTACTGGAAAACAAGATGCCTTCAGTTCTGGCCCACTTGCTATTTTTACACTTGCTGCCTTTCACTTCTCTTTTTTTTTTTTTTTTTTTTGCATCATTTTGTGTGTGTGTGTGTGTGTGTGTGTGTGAACATTAATGATTTTTCTGATCCGCTGCTGTTTAATCCAGCGCATGTGTTTTAATCAGCGGTTCACCATGTGCATCTAGAACTAGTGTCAGTTAATTGTTTACATCTGCACTAAATAAGTGTGTGTGGGCTTCTGTGTAACTGCAGGTTATTTATCATCCACTGTTCTCTGATATTTATCATTCTCTGTTCTCTGATATTTATCATCCTCTGTTCTCTGTGTTTGACCAGGGGTTTTCAATCTGGCCTCCATAGAAAAGCTCAGTGAAAAAGTGCAAAAATAAATGACTATAAGATTGGATGAAATAAATAGAAATAATTTTACATTATATAACAGTGCAGCATTAAAGTGAGGTGAAAAAACATAATAATGTAACATACAAATCAAAGCGAAATATTTTGCATAATATATAATAATATTATACTTTTTCACCATATAAATTGTGAGTATGTTTTAATTGTGTTTACATTTTGGGGTCCTTAGCATGTGGAAGATTGAAATCCCCCTGCGTTAAATAATATGCTTGAAGTTGAACCCGAGTGAGTCTCAGGG
This sequence comes from Scardinius erythrophthalmus, assembly GCF_964197995.2. NCBI lineage: Eukaryota > Metazoa > Chordata > Actinopteri > Cypriniformes > Leuciscidae > Scardinius > Scardinius erythrophthalmus. The sequence continues at coordinate 31,814,614 of NC_138243.1, forward strand.
AAGAATTGAGTGTGTGTGATTGCAGAGCAACATCAGATGTGGCGAACGAACGAACTACTGTATTCATTTTGTATGTCATTAACGAAAAAGTACTGTATTATTTCCATGCTTTTTGGTCATGTACGATGGTACCGTCAAAGTAGCCTACTCTTGCTGATTGTTTTACAGACTGTGAAAGATCCGCTATGCAGCGCTTGAAAGTGCAAATAAAAGCTGATCCCGGATCAGTGTCTCAGCCTCAGTGTGATTACAGAGCATAGAGCGCGCCGCGCGTTCACCTGACCGGAGATCAGTGTGCGCGCACGCACAGGGGGCGGGGCCTGGCGCGCCGACGTCACTCGCCGTGATGAACTCTGACTGAACACGAGAGTCAATCGTGCAAAAGCGTGTTGAATATTTTCACTCGATCCGGATCAAGACGCGATAAATGAGGCGAGACACCTGTCAATGTACTCATATATTCATAATCAGAGCGGAGATGTGGTTAATATAGTGCTTGTGTGGTAAACAACAGCTTAGCTCTGACAGTAAATGGTAGTTTGGATAAATCACTCAATTTATTAAGATTTAATCAATGTTGTTGTTCTTTTTAAACTTAATCATCAGAGATATTAAGTGAGTAATATCAGAATTGCAGTGATGATTTGTTGCGTAGTGATTAAAATCAGCTTGGTTGGTGAAGCTCAAAGTTCATGTTGTGTTAGTTTGTTCAGGTAAGTTAGCTTAGCTTCAATAACTCAAAACCTTCATCTGACATTAATAACGAGCTCATGATTGTCATCACAAACATGTTCGTGACGCGATTCGTTGCTTTAAATCGTAATATGGCAATAATTATGCCAGTTACACTAATCAGTTGGTACTGCCATGTTTTTCTGAACTGTACTATGGTAATATCATACTCTACACCATTCCAGTCACGTGATATTCTTTGAAGTACCATGTAAGTATAATATTATACGAGTATGGTAATAATTCAGTACCATGATGTTAATATATAGTTTTAACTTGTAAAAAGTTTATCTTTAATAAAAAAAAAGATATTATAGAGATGTATTGTATTACTGATATAAACAAAGTTTAAATAAAAAATAAACAATAAAGTTTTAACTTAAAAAAAAATCTGATCATGCCGAAGCAAAGATGTTCAAGAGAGATAAAATATTCTGACTCTGATAAACCATTTTTTTTAAATAATATTTTGTTTTATTTTATTTAACCCTTGTTTTATTTTTATTTTTTATTAAACTCTTTTAAAAAGTTTAATTTAAAAAAAAAGCTTTATCCAGCCAGAGGAAAATCGTTAAAGAGAGATAAAATATATGAAAGAACTGTAC